>NC_141057.1:21781566-22381566 GCF_041138505.1 Cibotium barometz | reverse complement strand
AGCTATGCATCCAAAAACTTTAAGATGTCCAATGTCTGGCCTGTAACCTGTAAGCCGCATCTCTGGCGTGCTTCCATGAATGGCTGCTGTAGGTGTTTTATTCAATATATACACTGTAGTAGCACATGCTTCTGCCCAATAGTAATCTGGCATGCTCTTTTCATTGAGCATCACCCTAGCGACTTCACGTATGACTCTATGCTTTCTCTCAGCCACACCATTCTGCTGAGGTGTATACCTGCAAGTCAATTGTCTTCTTATTCCATGCTTCCTTAAGAAATGCTCAAAAGCCTTTGAGGTGTATTCACCACCTCCATCTGTTCTCAAACATTTAATCCAACAGCCATATTGCTTTTCTGCAAAAGCTTTTAAATCCATGAACTTTTCCAACACTTCACTCTTCTCTCTCAGAAAGTATATCCATGTCATCCTGCTGAAATCATCTATGAATGTAACATAGTATAAACTGCCTTTGATAGATGGGTTTTGTGCAGGACCCCATACATCACTGTGTACTATCTCAAGTGGCCTGTTACTCATATTTCCTTCTCTAGGAAACCTGAACCTTGCCTGCTTTCCAAACTGAGAGGCTTCACAAACATGCATATGTCCATCATATTTGAACCTAGGCAATCCATTGACAATGCCTCTTGTTTGCATGTTCTTTAATCTCTCTATATTGACATGTCCAATCCTCTTATGCCACATATCAATATCCTGTACCACATTTCTGATCTTGGAGAACATGGCTGATTTTAGCTCAGGAATTCCAGCATCCAGCTTAAACAATCTGCCTTCTTTCTTGCCTTTAGCAATGACTCTACATCCATGTTTGCAATCTTCAACGAAGTATCCATGCTCGTTGAAACGAACCTATAATCCCTGACCAACTGAGGCCAAGCTCTTTGTGATAGAAGGCACGTACAATACATCAGACATAGATTTTGTTTGACCATTGTGCATGACCAATGGTACACTTCCAACATGTGTAATGACATGCTGGGTATCATCACCTGTCTCCACATAGCCTTTTACATCCATAGGCTTCATATGCTCAAACCATTCACCATGACATGTCATATGGTTTGATGCTCCTGAGTCCATATACCATGTGTCATCATTCTCAGCATTTGTCATCATCGAACCCACAACATGCTTCATGGCAAACAAATGATTTGCAGTGCCATCATTACTACTTGATGCATAGTTTCCACCACCATGTTGTGCATAATTTCCACCATAATGACCACCACGTTGTGCTCTACCCCCTCTCAAATCATTCTTTTTGCGGAAACAATCTCTCGCCATATGACCATATTTGCCACAATAATGGCATTCCACATCTTGCATAGAATTTTGTTGGCCTTGCCAACGTCCTCTATCACGGGGGTTACCTCTGCCTCTCTGAGGTGCATATCCACGACCACCTCGAGCACCATATGAAGGCTGAAAATTCTGTTGTGGAGGCTTGTCCTGCCATCCACGACCATTACCACCACGTCCACGTGATGCAAATCTCGCCCTGCCTCTAAAGCCTCTCTGCGAGTAGAAAGCCTGATTTCTGCTATCATCATGGCTAGTAGATGCATCCAGAAATGAATCACTGAGCTTGATTTCCTCAACCAACAAGAGTGAAACCAACTCATCAAAGTCGGGTAGACCTGTACTCCTCACTGAGATAGATGTATCAAAAGATTTGTATTCCTTGCCAAGACCATGCAAGGTAATATCCACCAAATCATCATCAGGCATGGGGGCATTTATTGTGGCCAATGCATCTGCAAACTTCTTGATTTCTTGCACATAATCATGTATGCTCCTTTTATTCCTTTTCACATTGTGTATCTGTTGTCGCAATTGAGACTTGCGAGCACTCGTATCTGTATCAAACATCTTGACCAAAGTATCCCATGCATCTTTGGGATTCTCAGCATCCTGTATGTGTATGAGCATAGCATCAGAAATACATATAGACAGATAATGCAGCACTTTGAATGCTCTCTCTGACCATTGCTTATGAGCAATAAGCTACTGCTGTGTAGGTTGTCGAGGTAGCTCAGGCCAAAATCCTTTTCCTTTCAAGAAACTCTTTATCTTGTACTTCCTTGCCTGGAAGTTCTTCCTATCCAGCTTTTCACCAACAATCTGAACTGGATTATCCGACATGTTTGCTTAATGCATACACCTTCCGCACACTTCAAATCTTTAAATGAGCCTTCCTCAGCTCAACCACACTCCAATGAATGTTCCAGATACTCCAAGATAGCCAACAAACTCCAAATTTGATGTAGAAAATCAACCTGTATGCATCCAAGATGAACTGTCTCACGCAATCCGAGATGTCCTGTTTTGATGCGCTTCCACGACTCCAAATCACAATGTAGTGGTGCAATCAAGTATGGGAAACTTGCATTGACACCTAAACAACCTCAATGTAGAGTATCAACACCATCTGGCATGTGTACATATCAATTTTTGAAAACCCCTTTCTCTGTTTTTGGAAAAACCAGAAAAACCAGAAAAACCAGTAGAAAATTTGCTCTAATTCCTTCAATATTTGTCCAAATTGAGCAACCAGGCATTCATTAGCTTAGCATTAGTGTCCATCAACTCCATGTAAGAGGAATTTGTCTAATTGTAAAAGACCAAGGATTAATTGCTCAGTTAAAATGCTCTGTTTCTCTGCAACCAGTGGACAACCTGTTTTAATCAGCTCATTCCCAGCTCAATTAGGCATAATTGACCAAAAAAATCACATAGCCCTCTTCTCCAAAGTATAAATCAACCAATTGCTAAAGCAATTGTGAAAGGAACCAAGCAACCAATGAGTAATGGATCTCCTCGTAGGCAAAAAATCAAAAAACTGCTCTGTTTCCTCTGTTCTGGCTGCGCCGCCTGCAAATGAGGGGTTTGGGAGTGATGGCGATGCTAATTGATGATGGATATTAGTCCCCAAGACACCTAGGTACATGTGCAATCCATCAATGCTTGGATTTTTGCCAAAGATATGCTCCAAATGCTTCAATTTTTGACTCCTTTTTCTCTGTTTTGTGAGAGCTCAAAAACCAGAGATTTTCACTCAATCAAATGCGTGTAAATTGCTCCAAAATTTGTTCAAGGCTTGCATATGGGTTGCCAATACATCCCTCTTTGTCAAATACATATGTCTTTTGCCAGATTTACATGTATTTCCATCATACATCAATGCTTTCAAGCTTTAATGGAAAGCTTTCAAAAACCAGAATTTTCTTTGCTCTAACTTGCTTTGTTTTTTCCTGTATCACCTGCAATCCGCTCAAGGATGTTTAGAAGACCTTACTCGGTAGGCCAAGCTCTCAGATCTGATAGTATTTGGTGTGCTCCAAGCTTCATAGCTCCAATGGCAAGCTTCACAGCTTCTCTTCACAGCTTCTTCTCCCTCTTCACTCACTCACTCATAAACCCTAATAAACAGCACAAGGCTCTGATACCATAATGAAAGAACGGTAGAGGGGGAGGAGACACACACACAGGAGCAAACCCTAATGTATATTGCAAACCCTAACCATAGAGGGAAGCCATGTCCACTCTCACACAAAGCATAATGCACTAATCCATAATCCACACAACACACTATGAGTTGTGTCCACACTCTACTAACCCTAGCTAATGTCCACACACTATGACCAGCTGGACACGCGGTCATTTATGTCTCACACATGTTCCTACCTAATCTACCAGCACATAGCATAGCTGGCTCACACTGACATCGAGCTTGAATCTCAACAATAAATACAGTTTCTATAATGAACTCTCATCTTTCCACATTGTTCCTCATCAATCCTCATTTATTTCATATGTATTCCCATTTACATCACATCACATCATTTTCCATCTCATCACATCTTTTCTCATTTATCCGCATCAGATCTCATCACTCGCATCTACCCATATCCACATCTCATCACATCTTTTCTCATTTATCCGCATCAGATCTCATCACTCACATCTACCCATATCCACATCTCATCACATCATATTCATTCACATCACATATCACATCTATTCCAATTTACATCACATCTCATTCACTCACATCCCGATTCACATGACATCACATCTCATTCATTCACATCCCGATTCACATCACATCACATCTATTCACGTCCATCACATTCATTTACATCACATCCATTTACATTCATCACATCACATTCATTCATATTCATCACATTCATTCATCTTCATCACATTCATTCATTCATCTCCACCACATTCATTCATCTCCACCACATTCATTCTCATAACCATCCCATCACATGCATTCTATCCACATTATATCACAACACTTCTATCCACATAATATCTCATTCATACACATCTCATCTCTTTCATCCACATCCATCCAATCGTTCACATGTACGACTACTCACATCTATCCATACATTCATATCTATCACTTCACATCCACATATATTCATGTCACATCACATTCTTTCACGTACACATCCACATCCATTCTTTCACATACATCCACATCCATTCTTTCACATACTCATCCACATCTATTCTTCACATACATATTCACATCCATTCTTCACATACATTCACATCCATTCTTCACATACACATTCACATCCATTTTCATCACATACACATCCACATCCATTCTTCACATGCACATCCACATCCATTCTTCACATGCACATCCACATCCATTCTTCACATACACATTCACATCCATTTTCATCACATACACATTCACATCTATTTTCATCACATACACATACACATCCACATCCATCCATTCATTCACATCTATCTGATTCACATCACATCTCATCACATCTATTCACATCGCATCTATTCACAACATATTACATCCATCCATTCATTCACATCTATCTGATTCACGTCGCATCTCATTTCATCTATGCAAGTTTTTTGTTTGATTTTCTTTTGAATACAAGGAGTATTTCTTGAATCAGTATCCCCAAAACTTCTTGATCATCAGAGTTCTGAATTTCATACCAGAATTCCTTCAATTCTATAACCTTGATCCACAGATCAATTCGAAGGGTTTCAATCTTAGTTTCAGATTTGACGGGAGTTTTGAGTGTATTTTTCTAAACTTGTCACACCTTTTTTTCTCAAAACTGACGAAAGAGTTTGGTCTTGGTCATAGTTTGTGATTCAAGGTTCGAGTCGGATAAGATTTTTCCTGATATATCTTTCTCGAAAAGGTTTGATAATTCACTGAATTTCTTCCTTTGAATGATCACTTAACTAATTTCCAAATTAGTTACGAATTTCAATGAGCAAATAGATTAATCCTTTATCTGAATATTTCAATCTCGATAGATTTCTTGAATTCTCATTTTACGATCCGTGTGAATATAAAACGATAGAAATTTCTCTCTTAGAGTATTAAATTATTCATTTATCAAATGCTCATAGAAATGAAGAGAATTCTAATTTTGATATAAAAATTCTTTATGCATCTATTTATGCATAAAAATCAACTTCAGTGGGAATAAATCTTTTATTGAAAAAAATTCTTTTATGCATCTATTTATGCATGAAAATCAACTTCAATGGAAATAACTCTTTTATAAAAAAAATCCTTTTATGCATTTATTTATACATAAAATCAAATTTTATAGGAATAGTACTTTTAAAATAAAAAGAATTTCTTTATGCATCTATTTATGCATAAATATCAAATTTTATAAAAATAACGCTTTTATATTAAAAAAATTCCTTTATGCATCTTTCTATGAATAAAAATCAAATTTGATGAGAATAACACTTTTGAAATTAAAAAAACTCCTTTATGCATCTTTCTATGAATAAAAATCAAATTTAATGAGAATAACACTTTTGTAATAAAAAAATTCCTTTATGCGTCTTTCTATGCATAAAAATCAAATTTAATGACAATAACACTTTTGTAATAAAACAAATTCCTTTATGTATCTTTCTATGCATAAAAATCAAATTTAATGAAAATAACACTTTTGTAATTAAAAAAATCCTTTATGAATCTTTCTATGCATAAAAATAAAATTTAATGAGAATAATACTTTTGTAATAAAAAATATTCCTTTATGCATCTTTCTTTGCATAAAAATCAAACTTAAAGCGAATAACACTTTTAAAATATAAAACATTCCTTTCTGCAACTTTCTATGTATAAAAATCAAATTTAATGAGTATGACACTTTTATAATAAAAGAAATTCCTTTATGTATCTTTTTATGGATAAAAATCAATTTTAATGAGAATAACACTTTTGTAATTTAAAAAAATTCTTTTTGCAGCTTTCTATGCGTAAAAAATAAATTTAATGAGAACAACACGTTTGTATTTTAGAGAATTCCTTTATGCATCTTTCTATGCATAAAAATCAAATTTAATGAGAATAATACTTTTGTAATAAAAAAATTTCCTGTATGCATCTTTCGATGCATAAAAAATATTTTTTATGAGAATAACACTTTTGTAATTAAAAAAATTTTCTTTATGCATCTTTTTATGCATAAAAAGTAATTTTAATAATTAATATCAGTGATATCCATACATATTCATAGGTAAATATGTACATGGAATAATTAGAATATTTCTTTTAGATGTTAAAATGGTGGGAATTACCCTTTTGGAATAACGTAAAAAAAACTTTCTATTATGCATAAAAATTAAATTTAATGAGAATAACACTTTTGTAATAAAACAAATTCCTTTATGCATCTTTCTATGCATAAAAAATAAATATAATGAGAATAACACTTTTGTAATAAAAAAACTCCTTTAGGCATCTTTCTATGCATAAAAATCAAATTTAATGAGAATAATACTTTTGTAATAAAAAATATTCCTTTATGCATCTTTCTATGCATAAAATCAAATTTAATGCGAATAACACTTTTGTAATTAAAAAAACCTTTATGCATCTTTCTATGCATAAAAATCAAATTTAATGAGAATAACACTTTTGTAATAAAAAACATTCCTTTATGCATCTTTCTATGCATAAAAATCAAATTTAATGAGCATAACACTTTTATAATAAAAGAAATTCCTTTATGCATCTTTTTATGGATAAAAATCAATTTTAATGAGAATAACACTTTTGTAATAAAAAAAATCCTTTACGCATCTTTTTATGCATAAAAATTAAATTTAATGAGAATAACACTTTTGTAATTAAAAAAAATCCTTTATGCATCTTTCTATGCATAAAATCAATTTTTATGAGAATAACACTTTTGTAATTAAAAAAAATCCCTTTATGCATCTTTTTATGCATAAAAAGTAATTTTAATAATTAATATCAGTGATATCCATACATATTCATAGGTGAATATGTACATTGAGTAATTAGAATATTTCTTTTAGATGCAAAAATGGTGGGAATTACCCTTTTGGAATAACGTAAAAATAAACTTTCTTTTCCACAAAATTTTGAAAAATTTTACCATAACCTCCTTTGTATGGCTGACCATTTCTCATTTTTATCATCCTTTATTTAACTTAAATTAACCCAAATTAGATTTATAGAACTCTAATCTACACGATTTTCTAAATTCAAGAGAGTAAACAGTAAAAAGAGTTTAATTAATCCTTTAGTTAATCTTTCTAGAATTGAGAAAGGTTAGAATGTAAAGAGGAGAAGGGGGTGGCCTTTTTATCAAAGGCATAGCATTTGAATTCAACTCAACATCTGCAAAACAAAAAAATTAAGAAAACTATAGATTCTTCATTAAACAAGTAAGAAAATTTGCTTACATGGAGCTTGTAAGTTCTCCTTTGGATTGAGGGATTGAGGATTCTACTCTTGTTTGAAGCAAGAGTGGCCACCAATTCTTTTTGGAGAGGATTAGGTAAAAAACAATTGAATTATTAAAAAATTCAATGTAGATGGCTCACGACAGGAGCAGAGTAACAGTGCATAAAAACCATTAAGCTTTTACAAATGGGGAGGCTTCTATTTATAGGAAAAAGTGAGCCTCTAACCAAGCAAGCTGATTCTAGAATTTTCCAGATCAGTTTGGTCAATTTTTTATTATTTTTGGGTCAGTTAAGCTTACTTTTTGGATCTAGTTTTGAAATAGAAGAGAGGAGAGATGAAAATATCTCATTTTATTGATTAAAAATTGAGGGTAATGATGAGAAAAAGGTGTCTACTTCATGAGGGGAGATCCCCACACTGAGGTGTCAAAATTTAGTTTTTTAATTCTTTTCTTTGGTCCTTAGTCCAATCTTCATATTTATGTGAGCATTTACTCATTTTTTGGGGGGGTTTTCTTTTATTCTTCAATTTATCTCCTCCCTACATTTGGATTAATCTTATTGGTCCATAGGAACCTTAATTGGACCATAATCTAAAAATTTCTAAAAATCAAGACCCTTAGGCTAAGGTCCTTTATACCTATTTTCAATTAATTCCAATTACACATTGGAAAGTTCTTTTTGAATTTCTTTTTTAGGGAAAATCATTTTTTACACTATGAGGATTTGTAAATCCAAAAATATCTCAATTTTGAATTGCCTCCCTCTAGACATTTTCTCTCTCCAAGCCAAAACAAGATAAGATAGGATCTTTCTTTTATTTCTCAGAGGGGAATAATTATAAGATCAGAAGGGGAGGCTCTTACACCTGCACACCTCAAAAGCTGGAGGGAGGAATCTTACATCCTACCTCACTTAAAAAACGCGAGATGTCCTCATCTCGCAAACTAGAGGACAACTCTTTCCCTTAAGATCCAACTGATTCTGGGGTTCCTTATAGTCTGGTGAACCCAACAGAATCCTGGCATAAAGATCCTTTATATAGAAATCATCACATAACAATTCTTTCAAATCATATCATTCATATCCTTAACACCATAATGGTCCATTAGACTAAAATTTCCATTTGAACATTCCTCCATGGGAATTTCAATTATATAGGTTTTTAATTTGTCATCCCTTAACTTGATCCACTAGGGCAAGTGTTAACAATAGCAATCTATCAGTACAATCCACTAATCTCATAGTGATTTGTTATATTTATATTTATGTTTGTACTTACTTATACTTATCATTGTTTTCTTACATATTAAAGGGTTTGAAACACAGAGGACTTTAAAAACCACAACACTTTATGAAAATGAAGAAAAAATAAATTTACAATACTTTAGGGAAACAACTTCTTATATTCACTTGTATGAATAAGAACTACATTGACTCCACAATCTCAAGGATGTGTGGAGAAACACACTGCTTGCATGTTTTGCAATGTTCACTTCGACTCCCAACTTACTATCCAGCTTAAAATAGAAATTACAAGGGGGATTATTGGACATAAGTTGGATTTCCTATCTTGAAAAACTAAGAATCCAATGACTCTCTATATTAACGCTAAAAGATTCATTACCCTCCCAAAGAATAATAACATCAATGAGTGTTGAATGCGTGCAACACCATATTGGGGAATATGGGAATTTCCCAGTAGTTTGGGACACATGGTCAAATCTTTGGATTAATCATAACTTGAACACTGTTACTCCAAATTGAGCGCTCTATAGCTCACTAGATTCCATTTTCCAAGCGCTTTCCAACAATAGGTCACATGATATGGTTTTGAGAAACTTATAGGCATGTTATCCAGGTCCCACCTTTTTAGTATTCAAAAATGGGAGTTGGAAAATTCCCAAACTCACGAATATAGTGTTGTGCCATCTTGCATGTCTTGGTCCCCAAGCTGAGCCACTCCCCTCGTAGAAGTCGCCACCTCCTATACTTGAAGCGAATGCACAAAGTTTATCTTGCAATGAAGTACCTATCATAGAAAACAAACAACAACCAACATAAAAACATAAAATCAACAATCAACATTCAACAATCAACAATCAACAATCAGTGTCTTGCAATGAAGTACTTATGAATAAAATCAACAATCAACATTCAATCAGTGTCTTGCAATGAAGTACTTATGAATAAAAACCATCAACAATTAACAGAAGTGCAATCATACCTAAAGGTAACATCTGACACAATAATTCTGCACTCAATGATATCATTGTGGTGAGTTCTCTTGAGATGCCATGACTCACCCAGTAACTGATTCATCCAATCCTTAGATGGGCACTTGCATTGATAAGTAATCTTAGTTTTCTTAACTACTTCACAGGATCCAAACAAATGTGCAAACAAACCAAATGGTACAAACCAACTTAGATGCACATCTCTAGAGCCTGTGGATGGTTTCATGGTAGCATGAACATCAGTTTTTATCTTTACCCTACATGCTTTTGACATGTCTAAGCTAGTATTATACCATTCCTAGAGCTAGACAACCGTGGTAGTAAAATATACTCCAAACTATGTCTCTCCACATCATACACTGAATCATAAAAGTAAACATTCTGAGATGCCAATTCTCTTGCACTCTTGTTGTCATAGATCAAGGCACCTATCTCTGCATGTAAAATATTTTTTAATTTAAGAAACTATAAAACAAGAAAATCAAGAAAACCATAGATTTAAAATTTAAAAAAGTAAAAATATTTAGCTTACATGGAGTTGTAAGCTTTCCTTTGGCTTGAGGGATTGAGGGTTCTACTCTTGTTTGAAGCAAGAGTGGCCACCAATTTCTTTGAAGAGGATTAGGCCAAAAACAATTGAGTTATTAAGAAATTCAATGTTAAATGGCTCAGACAGGAGCAGAGTAACAGTGCATAAACACCATTAAGCTTTTACAAAGGGGGAGGCTTCTATTTATAGGAAAACGTGAGCCTCTAACCAAGCGAACTGATTCTAGAATTTTTCAGATTAGTTTGGTTAATTTTTGACCATTTTTAGGTCAGTTTAGCTTACTTTTTGAATCTAGTTGAAACAGGAGAGAGGAGAGATGAAAATATCTCATTATTTTTTAGTTTAAAACTATTCCACACATGTGAAATAGTCGCCTCCTTCATTCTTTTTGAAAGTCACATTGGAAAGTTCTTTTTGAATTTTTGTTTCAGGGAAAACCATTTTAGACACACTAGGAGGATTTTTATATTGAAAAATATCTCAATTTTAAATTACCTCCCTCTAGACATTTTCTCTCTCCAGGCCAAAATAGATAGAAACAAGATCTGTTATTATTCTGAAAAGGGGATTGATTACAGGGAGAGAAACTGGACATCTTGAGAGGCTGGG
Source organism: Cibotium barometz (assembly GCF_041138505.1). NCBI lineage: Eukaryota > Viridiplantae > Streptophyta > Polypodiopsida > Cyatheales > Cibotiaceae > Cibotium > Cibotium barometz. The sequence goes on along the minus strand of NC_141057.1, from coordinate 22,370,403 downwards.
GAGGAATCTTACATCCTACCCCACTTAAAAAAACGTGAAATGTCCTCATCTTGCAGGTGGAGTATGATCTCTTTCATCTTCTTCTTTTTCTTCAATCACTTCCAGCGTTACTGCCTTGGAAGTGGACGACCGATTTGGGAACATCGCTCATTGACTTCCCCTATTCTGAGGCGGAGGTCTTGCATTATTTTGGATTGAAATTGCAGGTTGGTTAGAGGGTCTACCTCTGGGATTTCCTTGATTTTGGGGGAAAAAAACCTGATTACTCTGGAAGGAAGGAGCTGGAGTCTGGAATCTTGATCCTTGATTTCCCTGCCCCGAAAACCTTGATCCAAAAGGAGTTGGGCAATCCATACTGTGATGTCCAAATCCTTGATAGTTATAGCATATCACTCCCTTATTCAAGGGTGGAACTTCTGAAGTTGAATTCCAGGGGATTGAGTTTCGGGAAAAGGACATTTCTTCGATTCTGAAACTTTCCATATCCTGGGCTTGACCCTGATATCTTTTAGGCAGTGGAAGGTTGGAATCATTGTAAGATTCCTCCTCCAGACCCCCTCAAGATGTCTAGTTTCTCCCCCTGTAATTAATTCCCTTTTAAGAATAATAAAACAAATCTTGTTTCTATCTATTTTGGACTAGAGAGAGAAAATATTCTAGAGAGAGGTAATTTAGTCTCTAGATATCTTTGAATGGAAAAATATCCCTTCTTATTAAAATGAATTCCCCTGAAACAGAAATTTAAAAAGAACTTTCTAGTGTGCAATTGAAATAAATTGAAAATAGGTAAAAAGGACCTTAGCACTGAGGGTTCAGATTTTCTAAAAATTTTGGATTAAGGTTCCTATGGACCAATAAGATAAATCCAAATGTAGGGAGGAGATAAATTGAAGAATAAAAGAAAAATCCCTCAAAAATGAGTAAATACTCACATGAGGTGAAGACTGGACTAAGGACAAGGTTTATTAGTTAAAAAGAAGAGATATTTAGAGGAAATGATGCATTTTTGACACCTTAGTGTGGAAAATTTCCCTCACAAATGAGGCACCTATTTTACATGTATGGATGAGTTTTAAACTCACAAATAATGAGATATTTTCATCTCTCCTCTCTCATGTTTCAACTAGATCCAAAAAGTGAGCTAAACTGACAAAAAAATGATCAAAAATTGACCAAACTGATCTGAAAAATTCTAGAATCAGTTTGCTTGGTTAGAGGCTCATTTTTTCCTATAAGTAGGAGCCTCCCCCTTTGTAAAAGGTTAATAGTGTTTATGCACTGTTACTCTACTCCTCCCAGAGTCAAATACATTGAATTCAATTGATAATTCAATTGTTTTTGACTAAATCCTCTCCAAAAGAACTGGTAGCCACTCTTGTTGCAAACAAGAGTAGAACTCTCAATCCCTCTAGCCAAACAAAAGCTTCTTAATTATTGTGAATTTTAAATCTATGGTTTTCTTAAATTTTATGCCTTGTAAGTGTTTGAATTAAAATTTGATGCTATGCCTTGATGGAAAGACCACCCCCTTCTCTTCTTTACAATTCAGCCCTTCTTAATCCTAGAAAGTTTAATTAAAAGATAGATTAAACTCTTTTCATTGTTTACTCTCTTGATTTTTAGAAAATAGAGTAGATTAGAGATATTAGAATTCAAATTGGATTAATTCAAGTCATAAATTGAATGTTAAAATTGAGAAATGGTCAGCCATACAAAGCAGGTTATGAAAATTTTTTCTTAAATTTTGTGGAACTAAAGTTTATCATTAGGTTATTCTAAAAGAGTAATTCCTTCCGTTTGTGCATTCAAAAAGATTTATTTTTATTTCAAAAGTGGTATTCTCATTAAAAATAAATTTATGCATAAAAGAATTTTTTTTTAAATTTCAAAAGAGTTATTCTCATTAATTTTGATTTTATGCATAGAAAGATGCATAAGAAAATATATTTTTATTTCAAAAGAGTTATTCTCATTAATTTTGATTTTATGCATAGAAAGATGCATAAAAAAATTTACTTTTATTTCAAAAGAGTTATTCTCATTAATTTTAATTTTATGCATAGAAAGATACATAAGAAAATTTATTTTTATTTCAAAAGAGTTATTCTCATTAATTTTGATTTTATCCATAGAAAGATGCATAAGAAAATTTATTTTTATTTCAAAAGAGTTATTCTCATTAATTTTGATTTTATGCATAGAAAGATGCATAAGGAAATTTATTTTTATTTCAAAAGAGTTATTCTCATTAATTTTGATTTTATGCATAGAAAAATGCATAAGGAAATTTATTTTTATTCCAAAAGTGTTAATTTCGTTAAAATTGATTTTATGCATAGAAAGATGCATAAAGGATTTATTTTTATTCCAAAAGTGTTATTTTTTCTTAAAATTGAATTTACGCATAAATAGATGCATAAAGAATTTTGTTAAAAGTGTTATTCCCACTAAATTTGAATTCATGCATAAATAGATGCATAAAGAATCTTTATATCAAAAATTAGAAATTCTCTTAAATTCTATATTTAAACGAATGTGATGAGAATCAGATATATATGAATGAATGGATGGATGGATGTGGTATGAATAGAAGTGATGAGAATGTGATGTGGATAGATGTGATGAGATGCGATGTGAATGAGATAAATGTGAATGAATGGATGAAATGTGATGTCATGTGAATCAGAATGTAAATGAATGATATGGGATATGAGTGAATGTATGTGATGATAATGGATGTGAATGTGTATGAGAAGAATGGATGTGAATGAGTATGTGAAAGAAAAGATAAGGATGTGTATGAGAAGAATGGATGTGAATGTGTATGTGAAGAATGGATGTGAATGAGTATGTGAAAGAAAGGATGTGGATGCATGTGCAAGAACGGATATAGATGTGTATGTGAAAGAATATATGTGGATGTGGATGTGATGGATATGAATTGAATGTGATGTGATGAATGTGAATGAATGGAGGTGATGTGATGTAAAATGGATAGATGTGAATGGATGTGATGTCATCCATGTGAATCAGGATGTGAATGATTGATATATGGAATGTGAATGGAAGTGATGTCATGTGAATCGGGATGTGAATGAATGATATGAGATGTGAATGGATGTGATATCATGTGAATCGGGATGTGAATGAATGATATGGGATGTGAATGGATGAGATATCATGTGAATCGGGATGTGAATGAATGATATGGGATGAAAATGGATGTGATGTCATGTGAATCGAGATATGTGATGAATGTGATGTGATGTGAATCGGGTAAATATGAATGTGATGTGATGTGAATCGGGTAAATATGAATGGATGAGATGTGAATGAATATGATGTGATGAGATGTGGATATGGGTAAATGCTAGTGGATGAGATCTGATGATGAGGATATTTGAGGAAAGAAGTAATGAGATGGAAAATGATGCGATTGAATGAGAATGAGAATATATATGAAATGAATGTGGATTAAGTAATGTTGATTATTGTGGAAAGATGAGAGTTTGTTATAGAAACTGTTATTATGGCCTGTTTTTAAATGACTGTTTTATGTCAAGAATGCTTGGAAAGCGTTTTGACCGTCTTGTAATTAAGGTCGTGGAGACCTAGCTGATAAAGTTACAATAGCTGACGGAGAGTAAATGGAGAATGTCTCGCATAGCAAGGTCTTGACCAGCCTCAGTTCGATTAAAATGGTGAGCTTCTGGTACGGTGGATGAGGGACCAAGGAAGCGGCCTATGAGTGAAGCGCTAGGTCACCTGCAAAGGATACTAGAGGGTGCTGACCATACGGTGCTCGGGCTCTAGGTCGCCGACGATACCCACACGTGCATCGTGGAAGATATTGGAACAAGGAGAAAGAGTTGTTTTCTGAATTCGGGCATGGATCTGGTTGATGGACCTTGCTGGTCCTCAACGGATGAGTCCATGGCTCTTTTATATGGATCCGTTGGTTGATCTTGCTGATTCTCAACAACAAAGTTTCCATTTTGATATGTGAATATATTGCCAGTTACTATGAGCTAGGAAAAGCCCCCTGAGTGGTCAAGTGGTGAGCGTTCTGGTTGCCAATGATGCCATAGATACACCGATGAAGGAATGATTGGAAATAAGGATTCAATATGAGATTTTGAGGATTATGATAAGTGAGACAATGGTTTCATTAAATGATTGTTTTTAAAGATAGATGATGCTAAGAAAAAGACAATTTCATATTGGGTGTGTAAGTGGTGTGACTATTTTTAAGTTTGCACGAATATCCGGCTAGGGGACCTGGGAACTCTTTTCCCTGGTACCCGAGACAAAACCTAACCAAATTCTTAATTGGATCCCATCAATACAGTGGTTGGGCTGTTGGCTAACCCATGGGACTGATTAGGCTAGACGGATGGATCCCTAATTTGAGACTCAATTCAGTTATGGTACGATAGATGAAGTAAATCACAAACAAAAATTGTTCTATGGAAAAGAATCAACGGCTATGCCTCTCAATGAGGAAAAAAGTGTTGGTCTTTATGATCCAAGTGCAATCTTTTCCCTGATCTGACTATTTAGAGAAAAGTTATCCTTGAGGAATCGCCCGTGCTTTCCGGGAAAGGGAAGTTTTTTTGGATGAACGGATGGATTAGTCTCTTGTCCAGATATCCGTGGGCAAGGCTCCAAGTGTGGGACCCGGCCCTGCGCAATAAGTGCTACTTCCGCTGCTAGCACCCCTGAATTTGTTGCGCGGTGTGGACAGGGATCTCACAGCTTAGTATCAGAGCGAATTGGCTAAAGTCGAACAACCGAGAAGCCAAAAATGTCATAAATTTATGAAGTAGCAGTAAAAGGTTGGAATTGTGTGATGAAACTCATACAAATTAATATTCAGAATGAAATTCTTAATTTGATAATTGGGTCTTCAGATGGAAGTACTGCAATTGTATGGAATCCCTGACTTGCTTGAGGCCTAGACATGATGGTATTTACCTTATAGTTCCGAGGACCGTGACTACCCGTATATACCGAGAATATAATTGCAGCTCTTTACTGCCAGTATATACGAGTAAATCTAAGATCTTGAAATTATAAGCTAAAATGCTATCCAAATGATGAATTCGCGAATGTGATTGATATGATTTAAAAATTCTGATTGAGAACTAATGAGTTGAATTGGATTCTGATTGAAAAATGATTATTCTTGAATTTCTGTTGAAAAGCGATAAACTGAGCAAAACCATAATGAGGATGAATGGGACGAGTCCCTGTGTTGATGTTCGTAACTACAATGATGATAATGACTTTAGCAAATCACTATGAGATTAGTGGATTGTGCTGACACATTGCTATTGTTAACTCTTGACCTAGTGGATCAAGTTAAGGGATGACAAATTAAAAATCTATAAAATTGAAATCGCCCATGGAGTACTATTCAGATAGACCATTATTGTGTTAAAGATATGAATGATATATTCTGAATGAATTGTTATCTGATAATGCGAGTATCTTTATCCCACGATTCTGTGGAGAGCTGACCTATCTAAAGAACCCCAGAATCAGATGAATCAAAAATAGGGTTTGAATAATAAATAAAGGGACTTAACAAGATTTTTCGTATTGATAGGAACATGAATTGAGGTCGTCATGTAGAAATGATATCCCCAACTTGATGAGGAAGATCTCGACTTGGATGTTCGTAAAACTCTTCATAGTTCTTTGCAGCCTGGACCTTTCAAGGGTGAAGGGGAAAACTTGGGCGAGGCTGTGGAGAAGTGGATCGAAGCAATGGAAGAGTACTTTGAAGTCACCGAGTACAATGAGAAGAGCAAAATGGCTCTTGCAAGGCTGAAGATAGTAGAAACAGCCAGAGTGGCGTGGAGGTACCACTGCGAGACAAATCGTCTCGATTGGAGTACCCAAACATGGAATGATCTCAAAATTTACCTAAGGACGAGGTTATGTCCTCCCAGCTTTTTGAAAACAAAGATGAACAAATTCTTAGAATTAACCCAAGGGAGCAGAACTATTGAAGTATATCACAAAGCGTTTGCACTCCTCCTCAAATACTCGCCACCGCTGAATGAAGAACAGCTGATGGCCAGGTTTATTTGGGGACTAAACGAACCTTTAAATATTTTGTGAAGAACGCCAAGCCAGTTTCCATGGCCGAAGCAGTGCGGATGGCAAAGAATTTCTCCAAGGCCTTTGATGTCAAGGTCCCACCAAAGCCAGCACCATCACCTTTCAAAAGGTTTTTAGTTCCAGAAGGTGATTCCAACCTTCCACCGCCTAAGAGATATCAAGTTCAAGCCCAGAATATGGGAAGTTTCAGAATGGAAGAAATGTCCTTTTCCTGAAACTCAATCCCGTGGAATTCAACTTCAAAAGTTCAGCCCTTGAACAAGGGAGTGAAATGCTATAACTGTCAAGGATTTGGACATCGCAGTATGGATTGTCCAACTCCTTTTGGATCAAGGTTTTTAGGGCACGGAAATGAGGGATCAAGATTCCAGACTCCAGCTCCTTCCTTCCAGAGTAATCAGGTTTCTATCTGCCAAAACCAGGGAGATCCCAAAGGTAGACTCTCTAACCAACCCGCAGTTTCAAACCAAAGTAATGCAAGACCTCTGCCTCAGATTAGGGGAAGTCAAAGAGAGTTGTTCCCAAATCGGCCATCCCAAATAGATGTGAATGGATGTGATATCATCCATGTGAATCGGGATGTGAATGAATGATATGGGATGTGAATGGAAGTGATGTCATGTGAATCGGGATGTGAATGAATGATATGAGATGTGAATGAAAGTGATGTCATGTGAATCGGGATGTGAATGAATGATATGAGATGTGAATGGATGTGATGTCATGTGAATCGGGATATGAATGAATGATATGGGATGTGAATGGATGAGATATCATGTGAATCGGGATGTGAATGAATGATATGGGATGAGAATGGATGTGATGTCATGTGAATCGAGATATGTGATGAATGTGATGTGATGTGATGTGAATCGGGTAAATATGAATGGATGAGATGTGAATGAATATGATGTGATGAGATGTGGATATGGGTAAATGCTAGTGGATGAGATCTGATGATGAGGATATTTGAGGAAAGAAGTGATGAGATGGAAAATGATGCGATTGAATGAGAATGAGAATATATATGAAATGAATGTGGATTAAGTAATGTTGTTTATTGTGAAAAGATGAGAGTTTGTTATAAAAACTGTTATTATGGCCTGTTTTTAAATGATTGTTTTATGTCAAGAATGCTTGGAAAGCGTTTTGACCGTCTTGTAATTAAGGTCGTGGAGACCTAGCTGATAAAGTAACGCTGAAAGTGATTGAAGAAGAAGAAGAAGATGAAAGAGATCATACTCCACCTGCGAGATGAGGACATCTCGCGTTTTTTAAGTGGGATAGGATGTAAGATTCCTCCGCCAGCCTCTCAAGATGTCCGATTTCTCCCCCTGTAATCAATTTCCTTTTGAGAATAATAATAGATCTTGTTTCTATCTGTTTTGACCTAGAGAGAGAAAATATTTTAGAGAGAGATAATTCACTTTCTAGATATCTTTGGATGAAAAATTATCCCTTCTTATTAAAATGATTTTCCCTAAAACACAAATTCAAAAAGAACTTTTGAGTGTGCAATTGGAATAAATTGAAAATAGGTAAAGAGCATCTTAACCTAAGGGTTCAGATTTTCTAAAAAATTTGGATTAAGGTTCCTATGGACCAATAATATTAATCCAAATGTAGGGAGGAGATAAATTGAAGAATAAAAGAAAAATTCGACAAAAATGAGTAAATACTCACATAAGATGAAGAGTTGACTAAGGATAAGGTTTATTATACCATCTAGCTTTTACCCACCATGTGTAATTCCTTACTTGATTTTCTTTTAGTCCTTACTATAGGTCTCCTTTAATTTCTTAATCTTCTTTCTATCCACTTATTTTATAAAGTTGTTGCTCTTGTATCTTGGCATCATTCTCCTTGAGATTTTAGTTGGCTAACTTTCTCTCTCAAGTCCTTAGCCTATTGTGCATAAACTATCTACCTACTCTTAGAGAATAGACATACTAATATTTGGAAAAGTATACGAGCCATGAATAGAGCTGGTACCTTTGAGTATTGTTTTTCCTTTGTTTATGGAAGTGCAAGATGGATTATGAACCACAATAAATGGAGGCACAATACATAGAGGAGTGGTGATTAGTTTGGTAGATGAGTTTGGATTACCAAACCCGTCGCCTTGTTCTCTTGGTCCACCACTAGATTAGTCCTCTATCCTTGTCCAAAATTTTGCATTCTACAAGAGGTAAATTGAAAATCTTTTTAAAATTCCTCTACGTGTCCCTTGTAAATATACATATGCTCTAGGCTAGAGCTCTTATAAGCATCCATTTCCACCGCTAAGAGCTCATAGGAATTCTCATCCAAGAGGTATTCTCCCCAACCGCTAGGTATGCTTCCAGTAAGTGAAGTTGAGCTTGATCACTCTACGTTGTGGATTTGAGTTGTACACCATGTTCATTTGCCATTTGACATCCAAAACATACACAAAGAAGCAACAAAAGTCAAGCCTAAATATGTCTAGGATTGTGCCACAATAATCATCCATTTTTCCATTAGCTTCCTCAAAGCTACTAATGACACCGCAATCTTGTGTATTCCTCTTTTCATCAATTCTTTGTGTTCGAAAATGCTTGCCTTCACACCATATAGCATTGAACATAGTGCACTGGACCAAAATAGAAGAAATATTTGTGTAAGCAATGTGAATAAATATTAAAAGCAAATCACTTACAACTAATGCAAAACATTAGTTCTAGGTACCTTTAACATGCATCCTCGTGCATACTCCCATTCTTCCGTCGTGACATGCAACCTATCAACATGGATATCATTCAGAAGTGTTGCTAGATGCTTAGGGTACGCCTTACGAGAGCCATATTGCCTCCGAAAGAGAGCTCTTTCTGCTTGCCTTTTTGTCTTTGCATCCTCATATCTTGTAATCCATCTGCTCATCACATCACTATTAAGGATGCAAGTGAAATTAAGATCATCAATCAATGTTCTGTCAATTACTTTACTCTGTCCTTTTCCTTGAGGCACAACAGAGGTCATCCTCAAGTCCTCTTCATTGCTCCATAGTCGTGGCAAAGAGTTGTCCACCTGACCAATAAATTCTGAAATATATACAAGAGACTCTTGTATCAACCAACCCTCGGCCATGCTTCCTTCGGGCCTTGCACTTTGCCTCACAAAGTCTTTTAAGGTCTTCATGAAGCGCTCTAGGAAGAACATCCAACGTGCATGCACAGTGCCACATAAAGCAATTTCGTCCACTAAATGCACAATGAGATGTAGTTGACTTGTGAGAATGGTTCGCGGAAAAGTCTCCTCTACCAAACAAACCACCTCCACTGCCATAACACGCGCATCATCCAACGTGACTGGATCAATTGCTTTGGAACTAACATATCTGAAAAATAAATGAATAGTACGTTATACCTCATGCACGTTCATTTTGCAAGGTATAATGAAGGGTGATCTGACATGGGTTTTACATACCTCACAAGCTCGCCCATCTTATAAATACATTTTTTCAAACTCTTATTTGCACAATGGTCGATGCTAGTAGGTAGTATGAACTGCGCACATAAGAGCACATGTATGTATGGTTTATGGCATTACAAAATTTAATTTCAACGTACAAGACTTGGAAAACACTTACTTGGAGCATCTTGTGCCAATCATGGGACTTTGCCGAAAAAAATGGAGTACCTACACAAGGGATTGCTCTATGTGATCTTTAATCCAATTAGAGACTACACAAAACAAGATTGAAAAACATAACTATACTTGTTCATGCCATCTGGAGGAAGAATATTTATAGACTCCCAAATACGCTTCCAATCTTTTGCACGAAGTGTTTGTGGAGGAATGTTACTTTTACTAGCAACATATTTAGGATGATCTGACGGGAGAAATCGATGATGATTATCGAATATGGTCTTACACAAACCGTCAGCATACTCATGTAACGAAGAGCCACAAACAAGACATGCATGTTTACCCGATGTTTTCAAACCTGTTAAAATATAAATATAAGTTAGAATAATAAAGTCAATAGTTATAATTAATATAGCCAATAGTATTAGAGTAGGGAGGTAATTAGAATTCTTACTAGAACAATCATTGTATCTTGGAACGCCATGCATTGTCCACATCAACACTGCTTTTAAGTCGAAGTGTCGAGAGGAGGGAGGCCTACTAATGTCCACCACCGCAACACCTCTCCATAGTTCCTCCAACTCATCAATCAACTGTTCGAGATAAACATCCATATGCTTGCCTTTATGTTTCCTTGGAATTAGAAGGGATAACATAAGATGTCCCTTCTTGATCGCCATTGATGGTGGAAGGTTGTAATTGACCAACACAACTGGCCACACGCTGTATGCGGTGATTTTGAAACCAAATGGATTCACTCCATCCATACCTAGGCCAAGTCTCAAGTTTTTGGGCTCTGTTTTAAAGCTAGGCCACTCATCTTCAATATGCTTCCAAAGCAGGAGTGTCTGCGAGAATTCTCCACATGCCATCATCCGATCGATGTGAGAAATGCCATGACATGAGCTCTGCTATGGATTTGCACTTGAACATGTATTTGATGCGAGGAATTATAGGAAAGTGTCGGAAGACTTTACGAGATACATCAAAACTCTTCACATCTGTTCTATACCTTGCTTCACCATAAGTGGGACAATGTCGAGCCTCCTTATGCGTCCCACGAAAGAGAATGCAGTCATTGACGCATGCATGTATGCGATCATAATACAATCCTCCAAGAGATATCACATAGCGCCTCGCTATGTCTCTTGAGGTGGGTAGTCTATTCTCCTTTGGCAGCATGTTTGATAATAGCCTGCATCCAATATCATCAATTAGTTCTAAACCCTAAACCACTAATTCAAATTTGCAAGTTAGAATGCTTACTTCAATAATGCATCAAGACTTGCATTGCTCCATCCATAAACTGTTTGTATATTGAGTAGTTCAAGTGAAGCACGTAAAATAGAGAATGTGCACCCTTCAAAAACCGATGTCGATGAAGCCTTGTAAAGATGCTCTTGTTCTATATCATCGTCGTCCATACCTTTGGGGTCATCCCTAAAAAGATACCGCACCATATCATCAAACACTTCTGTTGAGATTCAAGCTCGATGTCAGTGTGAGCCAGCTATGCTGTGCTCGCAGATTAGGTAGGAACATGTGTGAGACATAAATGACCACGTGTCCAGCTGGTCATAGTGTGTGGACATTAGCTAGGGTTAGTAGAGTCTGGACACAACTCATTGTGTGTTGTGTGGATTATGGATTAGTACATTATGCTGTGTGTGAGAGTGGATATGTCTTCCCTCTATGGTTAGGGTTTGAAATATACATTAGGGTTTGCTCCTGTGTGTGTGTCTCCTCTCCCTCTACCGTTCTTTCAACATGGTATCAGAGCCTTGTGCTGTTTATTAGGGTTTATGAGTGAGTGAGTGAAGAGGGAAAAGAAGCTGTGAAGCTTGCCATTGGAGCTGTGAAGCTTGGAGCACACCAAATACTATTAGATCTGAGAGCTTGGCCTACCGGGTAAGGTCCTCTAAACATCCTTGAGCGGATTGCAGGTGATACAGGCAAAAACAAAGCAAATCAAAGCAAAGCAAAATTCTGGTTTTTGAAGCTTTCCATTAAAGCTTGGGAACATTGATGTATGGTGGAAATACATGTAAATCTGGCAAAGCAAACATGTATCTGACAATGAGGGATGTAATGGCAACTCTTATGCAAGCCCTATTGTGATTTTGGAGCAATTTGAATGCATTTCAAAGTGTGAAAATCTCTGGGTTTTGAGCTCTCACAAAACAGTGAAAAAGAAGCCCAAAATTGAAGATTTGAAGTGTGATTTTGGCTCAAATACAACCATTGGTGGATTGCACATGTACCTAGGTGTGTTGGGAATCTATTATCATCATCAATTAGCATCACAAACTCTCCTACACCCCCCTACAGCAGGCGGCGCTGAATCAACAGAGAAAACAGGGCACATTTTGTTCATTTTGGCTACGAGGAGATCAAATTCTCAGTGGATGCTTGATATCTTCCACAACTTCTTTAGCAATTGGATGCTTTACACTTTGGAGAAGAGGGCTATGTGCTTTGTTTGGTCAATGATGCTTAATTGAGCTGGGAATGAGCTGATTAAAACAGGCTGTCCACTGGTTGCAGAGAAACAGAGCATTTTTAACACTAGTTTGGTACCAAAACAGGACACTTCAGTGTCCTTTTTTGGGGGTTGCGAAAAAAAATCAAACTCCTAATGTAGGCTTTAAAAACCAAAATGCTTCATTGGGCATGTAGAACATAACCCTATGCTTATGTAAAAAATGCTAAACATATAAAATGCCTTTTTATTTGGAAGTACATAAGCAACAAAGTAGCATATGTCTTGAAAATGAACATTTTTCAGGATTTTTCAGGATTTTTCCAAATATGCAAGCATCATTCTCTCAAAAAAAAATCCAATGATATCAATAGAATTTTTCCCAAGATATTTTGATAGCATACATCAGTCCAAGGAGGTAGAAGTTCACCAAAAAAATCATTTTCCTTTCCTAGAATTTTTTCCAAAAAAGTTGTATAAAATCAGCAAAAGTAACGCGTATTATCAAAACTCAATCACGCCACTAAAAAAAATTGTAGCCCTATCAATGAGAATGTTGATTATTGGTTTTCATGCTTGAGATGAGATAAATAAGCCATAATTTGATGTGTATGACACTAACTTAGCCTCCACTTAAGTAGGTTCTTATCGCCTAGTTCTAAAAAAACTGTAAAAAACAAAAATACAAAATTTGATCATCTTTTTTCAAAAACTAATCATAACTATGCTTGCACAAGTAGTCTACACCTATAGTTACAACAAATAATGCACTTACACAGCTTTCCCCTTTGATGAAAATCAAAATTAGGCTCATAATTAGACATTTTACGTATTAAAAACAGGTTGCGCAAAAGGCCATGTATGAGAAGAGGCCCAAAAAGTGGCTCTAAAGTTTTGGAAAATTCAAAACAAAGTAGTATTTACCCTATATAACATGGGTGCACCTCAAGTTTTACATTATTAGCTTGCATATGGAAGGAGAAAAATTCATGCTCCACCTGTATAAAAAACATCATTTCAATATTAGCGAGTCAAAAATTTATCCAGTAATTATCGTTTGATGATTCCAAGATTTAGTTTACATCATGGGCTTTCCATCAAGCCAAGTTTCATGATCAAACTATGTCCCTTCTAAAAGTTATGTACAAATTACTACTATTTTGAAAACAGCAAAAATCATGCGTTTTATCAGCATGTGTCTAAGAAAATTAAAATATTGCCTTGTAAAAGCTAAGAAAAGTGCAATTTAAAAAATCTCAATTTTTTTTGGGGTCTTGAAGAACATCTGTGGATGTTAAGCATTTCAAAACTCTTAATAGATTGCCCACAAAAATTCAAGAAAAATGCTAACTTTCAGGACACTTTAGTGTCCTCAGGACACTTTAGTGTCCAATTACAGAACTAGTGTTAATTGAGCAATTAATCCTTGGTGTTTTAAAATTGGACAAATTCCTCTTACATGGACTTGATGGACACTAATGCTAAGCTAATGAATGCCTGGTTGCTCAATTTGGACAAATATTGAAGGAATTAGAGCAAATTTTCTACTGGTTTTTTTGGTTTTTCTGGTTTTTCTGGTTTTTCCAAAAACAGAGAAAGGGGTTTTCAAAAATTGATATTTACACATGTCAGATGGTGTTGATACTCACCATTGAGGTTTATTAGGTGTCAATGCAAGTTGCCCATACTTGATTGCACCATTACATTGTGATTTGGAGCCTTGGAAGGCGTGTCAATTCAGGGTATCCCGCACTGAGTGAGTCAGTTCATCTTGGATGATTACAGGTTGATTTTCTACATCAAATTTGGAGTTTGTTGGCTACCTTGGAGTATCTGGAACATTCATTGGAGTGTGGTTGAGCTGAGGAAGGCTCATTTACAGATTTGAAGTGTGCGGAAGGTGTATGCATTGAGCAAACATGTCGGACAATCCAGTTCAGATTGTTGGTGAAAAGCTGGATAGGAAGAACTTCCAGGCATGGAAGTATAGGATAAAGAGTTTCTTGAAAGGGAAAGGATTTTGGAATCTCATTACAGGTGCTGAGCCTGAGCCTGAGCTACCTCGACAACCTACACAGCAGCAGCTTATTGCTCATAAGCAATGGTCAGAGAGAGCATTCAAAGTGCTGCATTATTTGTCTATATGTATATCTGATGCTATGCTCATACACATACAGGATGCTGAGAATCCCAAAGACGCATGGGATACTTTGGTCAAGATGTTTGATACAGATACGAGTGCTCGCAAGTCTCAATTGCGACAGCAGATACACAATGTGAAAAGGAATAAAAGGAGCATACATGATTATGTGCAAGAAATCAAGAAGTTTGCAGATGCATTGGCCACAATAAATGCCCCCATGCCTGATGATGATTTGGTGGATATTACCTTGCGTGGTCTAGGCAAGGAATACAAATCCTTTGATACATCTATCTCAGTGAGGAGTACAGGTTTACCCGACTTCGATGAGTTGGTTTCACTCTTGTTGGTTGAGGAAATCAAGCTCAGTGATTCATTTCTGGATGCATCTTCTAGCCATGATGATGGCAGAAATCAGGCTTTATACTCGCAGAGAGGCTTTAGAGGCAAGGGGAGATTTGCATCACGTGGACATGGTGATAATGGTTGTGGATGGTAGGACAGGCCTCCACAACAGAATTTTCAGCCTTCATATGGTGCTCGAGGTGGTCGTGGATACGCACCTCAGCGAGGCAGAGGTAACCCCCGTGGTCGAGGACGTTGGCAAGGCCAACAAAATTCTATGCAAGATGTGGAATGCCATTATTGTGGCAAATATGGTCATATGGCGAGAGATTGTTTCCGCAAACAGCATGATTTGAGAGGGGGTAGAGCACAGCGTGGTGGTCATTATGGTGGAAACTATGCACAACATGGTGGTAACTATGCATCAAGTAGCAATGATGGAACTGCAAATCATCTGTTTGCCATGAAGCATGTTGTGGGTTCTATGACGACAAATGCTGAGAATGATGATACATGGTATATGGACTCAGGAGCATCAAACCATATGACATGTCATGGTGAATGGTTTGAGCATATGAAGCCTATGGATGTAAAAGGCTATGTGGAAACAGGTGATGATACCCAGCATGTCATTACACATGTTGGAAGTGTACCATTGGTCATGCACAATGGTCAGACAAAGTCTATGTCAGATGTGCTGTATGTGCCTTCGATCACTAAAAGCTTGGCCTCAGTTGGTCAAATGGTGGAACAGGGATTACATGTTCGTTTCAACGAGCATGGATGCTTCGTTGAAGATTTCAAACATGGATGTAGAGTGATTGCTAAAGGCAAGAAAGAAGGAAGATTGTTTAAGCTGGATGCTGGAATTCCTGAGCTAAAATCAGCCATGTTCTCAAAGAGTAGGAATGTGGTACAGGACATTGATATGTGGCACAAGAGGATTGGCCATGTCAATATACAGAGATTAAAGAACATGCAAACAAGAGGCATTGTCAATGGATTGCCTAGGTTCAAATATGATGGACATATGCATGTTTGTGAAGCCTGTCAGTTTGGAAAGCAGGCAAGGTTGAGGTTTCCTAGAGAAGGAAATATGAGTAACAGGCCACTTGAGATCGTACATATTGATGTATGGGGTCCTGCACAAAACCCATCTACCAAAGGTAGTTTATACTATGTTACATTCATAGATGATTTTAGCAGGATGACATGGATACTTAAAGAGAAGAGTGAAGTGTTGGAAAAGTTCATGGATTTCAAAGCTTTTGCAGAAAAGCAATATGGCTGTTGGATTAAATGTTTGAGGACAGATGGAGGTGGTGAATACACCTCAAAAGCTTTTGAGCATTTCTTGAGGAAGCATGGAATAAGAAGACAATTGACTTGTTGCAGGTATACACCTCAGCAGAATGGTGTGGCTGAGAGAAAGAATAGTCATATGTGAAGTGGCAAGGGCGATGCTCAATGAAAAGAGCATGCCAGATTACTATTGGGCAGAAGCATGTGCTACTGCAGTATACATATTGAACAAAACACCTACAGCAGCCATTCATGGAAGCACGCCAGAGATGCGGCTCACAGGTTACACGCCAGACATTGGACATCTTAAAGTTTTTGGATGCATAGCTTATGTACATGTGCCTGATGAAAGAAGAAGGAAGTTGGATCCTAAAGCAGAGAAATGTGTATTTGTGGGATATGAACAGGATCGAAAGGCATAAAAATGTTATAACCCTCAAACTAGACAAGTGGTCATCTCACGAGATGTGGTGTTTGATGCGCTTGCTAGTTGGTACAAAGCAAAAGATGAGGGAGTCATTGAGTCACTTGAGGCTGATGTGCCTATGAACTTGCCATCACAAGCAAGTTCTAGTTCTACTACTATGTCTGGGCCAGCAGTAGAAGCTGAGAGTAGCAGTGTACGTCCATGGTCAGGACGTCTGAGGCATGAGAGTGTAAGCACTGGGAGTAGTGCTATGGATAAAGGCAAAAAGAAAGTCGAAGGAATTGGAATCATAGGTTATGAGTCATCTAGTTCCGAGAGTTTGGATGAGGAGCTTGGCATACCTGTTTTACGCACACCTGGTGCGAGGCAGGACAGATATGTGCCACCACATGCTAGAGTTGCAGGTGTACAGAGTGTCCCGCATGCATTGCGGAGATCCCAGAGAGTCAGATATCCTGTTGACAAATTGACATATAGAGATTTTGCTATGCACTATGCATATATGACATCTATGGTGAAGCATGTGGAACCTACATGCTATACAGAGGCTGTTGGAGAGCATGTATGGGAAAAAGCAATGGATGTTGAGATGGACGCATTGGTCCATAATGATACATGGGACTTGGTTGCATTACCAAAGGACAAGAATGTTATTGGATGTAAATGGGTTTACAAAGTGAAGTGTAAATCTGATGGTTCTATTGAGAGACACAAAGCAAGATTGGTAGCAAAGGGTTATGCACAAACCCAAGGATTGGATTATGATGAGACGTTTAGTCCAGTGGCTAAGATGGGCACAGTGAGAGCAGTCATTGCTATGGCTACAGCTAATGGCTGGGAAATGCATCAGATGGATGTCAAGGAATAGAGATCTACAAGAGGAAGTGTACATGGCACAGCCAGAAGGGTATGTACACCCTAGATATCCCACTCACGTATGCAGATTGAAAAAGGCATTGTATGGTCTAAAGCAAGCACCTCGTGCTTGGAGTGATAAGATGAGCAGATATCTTATCTCACTTGGTTTTTAGATTTCTACAGCAGATTCTTCACTCTATGTGAAGAAGACACAGCATGGGATTGTTTTACTAGTCATCTATGTGGATGACTTGATTATCACAGGTGATCATGGTGCAGATGTGATGCATGTCAAGAAAGCTTTGAGTGGGCAATTTGACATGAAAGATCTTGGTGAGTTGAGATACTTCCTTGGAATTGAAGTGGTGAAAGATCATGCAGGTACTTGGTTAGTACAGCGCCAATATGCATTGGATATGTTGGCTAAGTATGGCATGACAGGGTGTAAGCCTATGAGTACACCCTTGGAGCAAAATGTGAAGTTGCGGGCTGATTATGGCGAGGAATTGGATGATCCTTCTATGTACAGGAAGATGGTTGGTAGTCTCATATACATGACTATCACACGCCTAGATTTGAGTTATGCTGTGGGGCTAGTCAGCCAGTTTATACAGAGCCCCAGGAAACCACATTTGGATGCAGTGAGGCGCATCATGAGATATGTGAAGACCACAGCACATTATGGTTTATTTTATGAGAGTGGTAAAAGCTTGGACATACATGGCTACACAGATGCTGATTGGGCAGGTAGCGCATATGACAGGAGGTCTACTAGTGGATATGCTTTTACACTTGGAAGTGTTGTGGTGAGTTGGAGCAGCAAAAAGCAACCTAGAGTTGCTTTATCCAGTACAGAGGCTGAGTACAGGGGTGCAGCCATTGCTACTTGTGAGGCTATATGGTTAAAGAGTCTCTTGACAGATTTATGTGAGCCCATTGGTAAAGTTGTCATTCATTGTGACAACATGAGCAGTATACAGTTGGCGAAGAATCCAGTGTTTCATGCGAGGACCAAACACATAGAGGTCCATTATCACTTTGTCTGAGAAAAGGTGCTGGATGGTACAGTTGATCTTCAGTATGTGAAGACTGATAAGCAGGTGGCTGATTCTTTACAAAGCCACTTAGTAGGGAGAAGTTTGAGTACTTCCGGACTATGTTGGGAGTACATGGGATGAGCTTGAGGGGGAGTATTGAGAGTGTTGAGAGTCTTGATATCCCAAGCTCATCTACATCTTCATCGGTAGTACATCATGAGCTTGAGAGGGGCTGTTGAGATTCAAGCTCGATGTCAGTGTGAGCCAGCTGTGCTATGTGCTGGCAGATTAGGTAAGAACATGTGTGACATAAATGACCGCGTGTCCAGCTGGTCATAGTGTGTGGACATTAGCTAGGGTTAGTAGAGTGTGGACACAACTCATTGTGTGTTGTGTGGATTATGGATTAGTGCATTATGCTATGTGTGAGAGTGGGTATGGCTTCCCTCTATGGTTAGGGTTTGAAATATACATTAGGATTTGCTCCTGTGTGTGTGTCTCCTCTCCCTCTACCGTTCTTTCAACAACTTCCTCTTCCACAACTTCGTGGGGTGGTAGGGCTATTGTCATCCCTTTCCCACTCATCTCTAACAATAGATCCCGAAGCTCCAGCATCATCTCGTCGACGCTTTGCGTGCTCTTGCCGCGCGTAGGGCACCATGTTAGGGTGTGGTACTGCATAATGCTTCAATTAGAGTATATATATTACAACTCCATTAATTTAATTTGGATACCATGAGTTATTTGAATACTATCAATTTACATCTACTCACCTCTAAACCTGTTTGATTCCATTCTCCATACATGGAGATGTGATTCAAGGTAATTCAACGCGCTCGTACAATGCATCCTTGACATCGATTACACATACACTTGATCCTTTGTTCCAACCACACATCGCGATTATGATGACGCATTGTCTTATCCTTACCAGAACTGCTTGAGGAGGTTGATGACATCCTATGTACAAAAGAGCAAACATATAATCATAATCAGTTTTTAATGAAAGTATAAAAAGTTTCTATAAATTGCGTGTAACAACGCATCTATATCCTTAAAATCGCGTGTATAACCGTGACTGTATCTTGTGTTAATTGCGTGTAAAAGCGCGTCTCACTGTTTTAAATCGCATGTATCAACGCATCGACATCCTTAAAATTGCATGTATCAACGCGTCTACATCCTTAAAATTGCATGTATAAACGCGGCTACACCCTTAAAATCGCGTGTATAAATGCAGCTGTGTTATTATACACGCGCAAATACACACGCTGTTACACGTGACCACCTGTCTATACCTAAAATAACCCGCCGCCTTCTTCCAAAAAAACATAAATCAGCCAAAAAGAAGACTCACTTTTTCAAAGGTGAGTCAGTTTGTCCTTTGTCCTGTCTCTTTTCTTCCATTTGTTTATGCGATTGTCTCTTTTCCTTATGCGATTGTCTCCGTCCTTCTCTGGTATAATACTTTTGTGAACGATTGTGACAGTCTGTTAAAAGGATGATTTGTTGGTGGTCGGTCGCTTTCAAAATTTTTTTTACACAGGCCGCGTGTAGGAACGCGTGTATGTCTTTGTGTACCCTGTTTGCACAGACGTTCACGTGCATATACACGTGTTTTTGGACGGGTTTTTACACGTGACTGTGTTTCACCCATGCTTGCGATCCAGGTTCTTCAGAGAGATGATCCCATCTGCATATGACTCGCCTTCACAAAATTACATGTGCTAGCTAGCGTTTGTGCTTTGATAAAATCATGTATATACTTTTATTTTTGCAGATTCTTCATGGATCCAGGTTCTTCATCCGATCCATTTGCATACGGCACTTGGATGATGGAGATGCAAAATCATTTTGGGCACCATCCTGGTCCAGTTGAGCTTACAGAGTACATGTATGCCCATCCCCCTCCTGGATTGCTGGGTATCTATACCTCGCTCTCGAGTATCCATGTCACTCCACTGCCATCTATGCCTGCGAGTCCGACAAGACGGCATGCAGCTTCTCCTCTTCCACATCCACTGAGGAGACATACCCCGTCCCAGACACACTCACGCACACCCTCCCAGGCATCATCACGTTAGGGCTCACAACCACCCTCATGTACTCCCTCACAGCCACAGTCACATAGACAATCCCCCAGTCGTGACTCCACCCACACTACAGAGGAGAGCAAACGCCGCAGTAGGAAGAGTGGGAGTGGAGGATGCGGCGGGTGCTTTGGTGGGGGAGGTAGTAGGGCATGTGGTGAGAGAGGAGATAGAGGGAGAAGAGTTAGAGGAGACAGTGAGGATGAGGAGGAGGTGAGAGAGGTGGAGGGAGTGATCTGCTATGATGTGACGGATAGGGGCAGGGTAGTGATGGATGCGAGGGGGAAAGAGGTAATGGAGTACATGCGTGGGGTAGTTTCAAACTTGTATAGAAATTATTTTATTAGATTTAAAGATCAAAATAGCCAATTAGTTGGGGAGGTGATAGATGCTGTACATAGTCGATACCCCAATCCCCCACATGCGACATTCTCGGATGTATGGGGAAGGACGCGAATAAGGGAGATCTTAAGTAATAAAAGATCTCACCTTAAGAAACTCGTGTATGATGATGGGCTAAATGTAGCTGCGGGTGGCTATCTTGCTGAGAAACCTGCCACCACTGCGCACAAATGTGAGTGAAAGGAGGCAAAGAAACGAGCAGAGGGTGGCGTGAAGAGCAGGCAGCATGTGGAGGCACGACGGATCCAGATGGAGACCATTGGATCTTCGCATTTCGGATCTGGCGGCGTCGAGTCATGGGAGGCAGAGTTCGTAAGTATCTTGCCACTTTATTTGATTGTTTACTTAATTCATTGATTCTATGATTGTTTTAATCTTACAAATTGTGTTGATTATGATACAGCGAGACGGGTTATGGGGAGGAAGCCCATAGTCCACGATACTAGGTATGCTCGTCGGCATAGCAGACATGACACGTGGACCTTCTTCATCAGAGCCGAGGGACGTATTACGGACGTGCAGTTTGAGATGGCCATGAGACCATACGATCGACAGGTACTTGAAAACTCTAAACGAATGATTTTGGTTTATTGAATTACATATATATATACTTATATACTATATATTACTTAAACAGGCACAAGTTGCTGTTGCACTTGCTAAGGATCCTACCACCACTGAGATGATCCACCTTCCGCCACTGCTCCTGCTGGACGTGAGCACTACTCATCGGACATGTAGATGTGAGCTCATCTGATCATGGAGGGAGGAGCAGGTCATCATTTGTTCTGAGTAGTACTCAGACTTATAGTATCACATTCCATATTATTGAGGATGTGGTTGTATATATATTTTTGTAGCTGAAGCCATGGGCTACTTCGACATATGGACTCCCTTGTATATATGTGTACACATAAAATTTTGATAGTAATATTGAATTGTGAATTGATAGTATTGCATTCATGTCTGTCTTGAATCGTGTATTGACAATGTATGCATTCATGTCGTTCTCGAATCGTGTAATGACAATGCACTAAATCTTCCTCTAGGATGGTGCAATGCACCCAAAAAAAAAATCAGAGAGTTCTATTGGGTGCTGGAATGTTGGAACAGCATTCAGGTACCAAATGTTGGAACAGCATTCAGGTACCAAATAGCACTCTGGATTTTTTTTTAGCTCTATGTTCGCGTGTATAGACGCGTCAACTCTGTAACAGTCCTGTGTATATACGTGGATACTCACCACCGGACCACTCCTGACCACTCAGGGGCCTTTTCGATAGTTCCTAGCTCATAGTAACCGGCAATATATTCACATATCAAAATGGAAACTTTGTTGAGAATCAGCAAGATCAACCAAACAGATCCATATAAAAGGACCATGGACTCATCCGTTGAGGATCAGCAAAGGTCAATCAACCAGATCCATGCCCGAATTCAGAAAACAACTCTTACTCCTTGTTCCAATATCTTCCACGACGCATGTGTGGGTATCGTCGGCGACCCAGAGCCTGAAATCCGTTTGGTGAGAGCACCCTCTAAGATCCTTTACAGGTGACCTAGTGCTTCACTCATAGGTTTCTTCCTTGGTCCTTCATCCACCATACCGGAAGCTCACCATTTTAATCGAACCGAGGCTAGTCAAGACCTCGACTGACCTTGCTACGTGAGATGTCCCCCACCATTGACTCTCCGTCAACTGTTGCAACTTTATCAGCTAGGTCTCCACCAGGACCTTAATTACAAGACGATCAAAATGCTTTCCCAACATTCTTGACATAAAACAGTCATTTAAAAACAGGCCATAAATACAGTTTCTATAACAGGGTTGTTGCAAGATCAGGGTTGTTGCAAGATCAGGGTATCCAGTTTTGTCTAGTTTATGATGGACTGGGACAATGCTTGGAGAGAAAATTTGGGAAGGCAGGGTACTTCAAATGAGATCAAGAAACTAATTGAAAATACACATGCACTAAATTGACCCAATAAAACTTAAATTAATATAAATTAGTTTAATTAATGAAAATTAATCAAAAATATGTTGAAATGATAAAAATTTGATCTTTTCATACTTAGAGTGATCCAAAATTTTTTTCCATAGATGCACCATTACAAGTACGCTAGTCCCTATAGATTTTTGATTATTTACTTTAGAAATGTAATTTTACTAATTAGATTATTAATATTTACAGGCCTTCTGATAACCTGGAAGAATTTTGAAAAAGATATCATTAAAAATCAAACCATTCGATTTGAAATTTTGACTAACCACCATATTCTACTCATGTCTCTTTATCTAACACTCTTTTGATCTACACGATTGAGCATTTTAAGTGGTAGATATTGTGGGTACAAAAAGTACCATATATTATAACACTTTAAAGACCTTGAAATATTTAAATAAAATAGACATATAGCTTAAAATTTTCTCAAAAAATCACGTTAAGCTCTATATTATGTGAAGATCTAATGTCCAAAGTGGGAATCTCATATGTGGCCTTTCCATCAAGGCATAGCATCAGATTTTAATTCAAACATTTACAAAGCATAAAATTTGAGAAAACCATAGATTTAAAATTCACAATAAGTAAGAATTAAGCTTACATGGAACTTGTAAGCTTTCCTTTGGCTTGAGGGATTGAGGGTTCTACACTTGTTTGCAACAAGAGTGGCCACCAATTCTTTTGGAGAGGATTTAGTCAAAAACAATTGAATTATCAATTGAATTCAATGTATTTGACTCTCGGGAGGAGTAGAGTAACAGTGCATAAAAACTATTAACCTTTTACAAAGAGGAGGCTTCTATTTATAGGAAAAAAATGAGCCTATAACCAAGCAAACAAGGGCAAGAGAAGCTTGGAATCATAAGCAGACATGTTGTGCATTTATATATCCATGTGTTGAAACCTTGGTAGATCAAAACCTACCCTCTCTATCAAATTGGCCTTTTATTGACCATATGCTCTATACCTTCTATACCTATAGGCCAATGAAACTTATAAACAAGGGCAAGAGAAGCTTGGAATCATAAGCAGACATGTTGTACATTTATATATCCATGTGTTGAAACCTTGGTAGATCAAAACCTACCCTCTCTATCAAATTGGCCTTTTATTGACCATATGCTCTATACCTTCTATACCTATAGGCCAATGTGATTCATGTTGTAGCTAGGACACTGTCTCCAATAACTATTAAAGAGCCAAATGCATGTTCTCTAGTGTATGGGGTTTTCTCACATCAACATTGGTTTATTCTCAACCTCCCCCATGCTTTTTGTGCCATTATAGTCTAGTCAAATGATTATAGCCCTTGGACATAGCAGCCTTAGCTACTAGCATGAATCTAAAGAGATCATAGATACCAAAAGCTAGTAGTAGTACTTAGATACAAAGAAGCCTTAGCTACTAGCATGACGCTAAAGAGATCATAGATATACAAAGCTGGTAGTAGTAGTCTTAGCTACTAGCATGACTCTAAAGAGATCATAGATATGAAGATGGTGGCAAAACTTAGATACAAAGCTTGATGAAGCCATTTCTGTAAAGGTCATCCACCAACACATGGAAATAACGTTAAAACACCATATTAGTGAATTTGGGAATTTCCCAATTCCCATTTTTGAATACTTAAAAAAGGGGACATGGATAACATGTTTGTAAGTTTCTCAAAACCCTATCATATGACCTATAGTTGGAAAGCGCTTGAAAAATGGAATCTAAAGAGCTATAAAGAGCTCATTTTGGATTAGTGGTGTTCAAGTTATGGTTAATCCAAACTTTTGACCACGTGTCCCAAACTTGTGGGAAATTCCCATATTCCCCAATATGGTGTTTTAATCATTCTATAAAGGTTATCCACCAACACATGGAAATGGCTTCATTAAGCAAACAACATTTTGTCCATCCATAAATGCAAGTTTACCTTGGATATATCAATTTTATACATCAAATAGAGAAATAATGCATAAGTAGCATAAAGGATTTGTTTCGACTATGAAAAAGTAACTCGACAAGAGATTTCTAGATAAAGATTAGATAAGAAATGTTATTTTAGAGACGTGTATTTGCTCTTTTCATGGATGTTAATAATACTTCACAAACCTAGAAGGAGGAAGAGACAGACTTGTTAACATCAAAAAACACCATATATCATAAATGCTAGGGGCTAATAGGAACTTTCACTCTAAAACTTCAAGTCTTGCCTTATTTTGATAAATATTTTAAATCAAAGATGTATGGTTACTAGAGGCTACTAGGAACTTGCACTCTAAAACTTTAAGTCTTACCTTATTTTTCATCCTTACTTTGATAAAGTATAGAACTTTTTATGAGTCCTTTCAAAGTTTAACTTTTTAATATAAACCAAAATTTAAATTTCTTTTAAATTTTTTAAAAGTGATAATCGAGACTTTTCATGATATTACATTCTCTTCTTGATACCATTATCAAAATATTATTTGTAGGAAACATATGTATGATTAATGTAATAAAAATCAACTTATATGCTCGGGAGATTCAATGTAAGTAAACCTTCTGTATCACGTTGTCGTGAAGTGTGCGGTACAGCCAGGAAAGTACGAAACTTCTAGCTGTGAGAGTGAATGTCAAATCCAACAAGGAATTTCACGCACAAGATTTCCCAAGGAGTATTGAACATCATTATTTCCAATGACAAATACATGTGTCAACTTGCCTCAATACATCCTTGAAATCATCCAGATGATTGCACAGAATTGCATGAAATCCTTTGAACCATTCACATGTGAGCATAACAAAGCTTTCTAATTTTTCCAATATACATGTGGCCAGTTACATCCATTACATCCAGTGCCCTCAAAACCATTATTTCGAGATGTACTTTATCTCCTGAAAACCTGCCTTAATGTCCTAACATCTCACAAGCAAAATATAGCATTTGGCATAGCTTTGACATACTCATAATTTCCAAAATCCATATGAGAAGAAAGTAAGGCAAATTACCCTCAACTTCAATGTATTTTTCATAATTCTCCGAGCTCCAAATTCCTTAGCTTTTTCCCCAAAATTCTATCATGTTCACAAGCTTTTTCCCATATATTCCAATTTTTTTTTAAAGGGCTTATATGTCATGCCCTTTTTCTAAGGTAAATAAAGTAGCTTTAAGATTAAACTTATCTGAATGGTTCAGCGTGTGAGCACTTCGATTTATTTAATTTTGGAAATCCATATGGGTCGCTTCAGCGCTGGTAACAAGATGGTGAAAGAAATGGCGAAACAGTCGCCTCTGCGCCGACTGTAAATTCTGATTTTCCAAAAAGCACATCATTGTATAGCACTTGAATTTCCCTTCATTTCTAGCACCTAAAGGCTATGCGCAGAAGGTAGAGTCTTCCAATGAAACTCTCTGGTCGCCCACGACGCTGTTCCTTTCACTCTGCAAAATTTTTTCTCCCCTCTGCCATCGCCGTCTCTCTCCGGTCGTTTTTCCTCTTTCCCGCGGCGATCTCGGTGCCCCTACCCGCCACCTTCTGCCAGCTGTACATACCATTAAAAAAGCTGCGCTCCACGCTTTCTAGAAAAGTCCCAAAGTGCTTTGTTAACCTTAGCACTAAGGTTACAAAGTATAACCTTAGCATTAAGGTTAAAGTCCTCAATGCACCTATTATTTTCCTTTTTTTTTTTTCCTTTGTTATGGAGTATTGACCATATATATATATATATATATATATATATATAATCAAACTCCTTTTCACCTTTACACCATAACCTTTCTAAAGGTTTTTCTCACGCCTTAGCTCCATTTAGCATCCTTATTGTGCATATGATTTTGCCATTTAAAACATACGATCAAGATCCCGACCAATATGCACCATTA
This sequence comes from Cibotium barometz, assembly GCF_041138505.1. Classification (NCBI taxonomy): domain Eukaryota; kingdom Viridiplantae; phylum Streptophyta; class Polypodiopsida; order Cyatheales; family Cibotiaceae; genus Cibotium; species Cibotium barometz. The sequence goes on along the minus strand of NC_141057.1, from coordinate 22,343,735 downwards.
AGTTCTCTGTCTCAGTGCTAATGTCACAAGCAAAATCCAGTCCTATCAAGGCACAAGATATCTGCTAGCTCCAAAATTCTCCATAAGCATAAAAAAAAATCCTCCACAATTCACACCACACTGTCAAAGGCTTCAAAACCTGGCTCAGCCTCAGCTCATCTTATTGAACCTTATCTACAATATGAACATATATACTCAGGCATCATATAATGATTCGTCATGGCACATAACCTCATGCATCTGGATGTGTATTTGACGGCCTCACATGCACGGTTTCATATCATAGACATGCCATGGCACGACATCCACCCCCTCTAAACCTGCACATCCTCTGGTATGTGCCAAATCATCATCAAGGTCCACATATAGCTGAATGTCGTCTTCATCTTCAGTAGTTCCAGGAAGATTATCTTCTTCCTCTTCAATCATATCCATACTACCATTGTCAAACCTCTCATCCTGAATCTCTTGTGAATCAAAAGGATCACCATCATGCCTTCTTTTAAATATCTTGACTCTTTTGCCAGCCACAAGATTCTTTACTTTTGTTCCATCAAGTTCACACAGAGTATACGTAGCATTCCCATGCACATGCTTAACAATGTAAGGGCCAAACCATCTTTTTGCAAATTTTCTTTGAACAGTGAATTGGTTGTCAAGGCTACTATCATACATTAGAACCCAATCACCTTCTTCAATAGGTTTTGGCCGGAGTCTGTGTCTACTATCAAATCTTTCTTTATTTTTCAACCTTGCATCTTTCAGGCGAGCTTTAGCAAGCTCTACATCTTCACGCCTCCTCTCCAACTGTCTTATTCGCAATGCAAGGAGGTCATCTCTGCTCAATCCTTCCACCCAGGGCAATACATTCCAAGTTAGAATTACTTCTTCAACTGGCATCACTGGCTTCTGACCATACATTAATTCTGCAGGCATGTATCCTGTCACTGAGCTATGAGTTGTACGGTCAGCCCACAAGGCATATGGTAGCAGCTTTGGCCACTCTCTTATCCTTTCTCTGCATGCCTTAGCCAAAGCTTTAATGATTGGAGGATGTCCTCGTTCACTTTTCCCATTGCCCTCAGGATTGTAAGCACATGTTAGAGACAGTTTGATACCAATTCTAGAGAAGAATTCCTTTGCTTCTCCAACATCTAGCTCACCTCTATCAGCTGTTATTTTCCCAACACAACCATATCGGCAGATCACATCTTCCAAGAGAAATTTGCATATTGTTTCCGTACTCTTTGTTCTAAGAGCACGCCCTTCTACCTGGTTTGTCAAATCTTCTCTTGCAAGTGCTATATACCGCATCTGCCAAATTCCCAAAGGCATTGTAACTAGATCCACTACCCATTTGTAGTGCATGGCAGGTGGGTAGGTTGGTTGCAAGCCATCACGATGCCTCACATTTGAGTACATTTGGCATACTATGCATGTTTCCACATATTGGGAAATATCCTTGTACATTCCTCTCCACCAATATTTTTCCTTTATTTTGGTAAAGGTGGCCCACACACTTCTATGCCCAGCCCAGAGACTCTCATGGAATTCTTTCACAAGCTTTCCTTGAGTCTCTTTATCACATATGACTCTCTGTGGCATAGCATTTCTCTGTTTAGGATGCTTCCAGAGATATCCATCCTTTAGAAAGTAACCATATGCTTTTCTGCGGATCCTCTTAAATTCTGAGTCAGACCAATTTTCTTGCCTTGATAGAGTACTCAAATATTGACCAATAAGCAACCAATCTCCTTCATATATTTCCTCAATAAAAGACTCAAGTGCATTTGATAGGCAAATATGATCCCCCTTTGCATATGCTGTAGTATAGAACTTTGTACCCACATCATCAATGTCACTAATCATCTCCTCCTCATCTTCATACCTGGCTCGTGATAGCATATCTGCAACTGGATTATCTTTTTCCGCAATATGCTCAAACTCAGGATTTAGTGACTTGATATAAGCAATCCACCTAAGCATAGCAATATCTGGAGTGGTACAACTTGCTATCATCCCAAGAAGTGGCAAGCAATCAGTCTCCACAAGTACAGATGCCCCAATAAGATATTCTTTTTCACATTTTAGAGCAGTGACTATCCCCCATAATTCTCTCTTGATCTGTGGATACTTTTGCTGCCGAAAGCTTAATACCTTTGCTCCAAATCTAATTACATACCTATGATCACCCTCATCATCTTGCCCTACTGCCCATCCTATCCCAGTAGGACTAGTATCAACTGTAACAATCACAGGCCTGCCACACTCATAATCTGCCTTTCTCAAAATGGGTGATGATTGGAGCAAATATTTCAGCTTCCGCATAGCTTTAACATGTACTGCACTCCACAAAAATTTTTGATTTTTCCTCAAAAGCTGATAAAGAGGATCTGCTACATGTGCATAATGTGGGATCCAAATAACATAAAAGACGCATGCTCCAAGAAATCTCCTCAGCTCTGTAACATTAATGCATGTCTCTTTCATTCTTTGTATTGCATCTATTTTGGCTGGACAAGGACGGCGTCCACTAGTACTACAAAGATGTCCCACTATTAGCACTTCACCAACCCCAAACACTGATTTCTGCCCAGATAAAGTAAGATTCACTTCTTCAAGCCTGGATAGAATCATGTCACAATCCTTTATATGATCTGCCACAAACTTGCGGCACCCTTTTGAATCCAAATTCCCATCTTTGTCTTTCTCATCACAGCCCTTTATTGGCACATCATCCAAAAATGGCATAGTTTTTTGTGGTATGAAGTCCCGTAAGACTTTATTCATTCCATTCATCATATGTGCCACTGAGTTAGTGGCTCCCTGTGGTAAGGTACACATCCTTACTAATCCCAAAGGAGTTCTCATTGTGGTCAAGTCCCTGCTTTGTATATCCAGCTGGAACTGATCATATCCCGAATACAGATCACCCATAGAGTATATAGCTTTCCCTGCAAATGCTTCTGCAAACTCATCCACAATTGGACCTGCTCCCACATTCCTGATTGTGACTTTGTTTACAGGTTGCATGTCTTGAATAAAGCGCAATGTCCCATTTTTCTTTGGTACAGTAAACCATCTGTTGGAATATGGGGCACATGAAGGCTCCAAGATTCCCATCCTGATCTTTTCCTTTAGTAATTCCATCAACTTTGGCAAGAGAGCCTTTGGTACTGGAATTGGCCGCAGGTTCCAGGGCACATGTGGAACAGTAAAGATCACCATTGGTGCTGTTACACTTGGATCAACACAACCTATCTCATGCGGCTGAAAGGCAAAAGCTTTCCCATGTTTTACAAGCATCTCCTCAAAGCATTCCCTTTCAACTGGCAACAGAAAATCCCTCTCACCAATCTTCAACTCTTTCAGAGTTTCTTGAGTAAATTTATGCCCAATTTTCTTCGGATCTCTAAGATTTGGCTGCATAGAAGCTTCGTCTATCTTCTCCTTGCTTCCTGGTGGCAAGGGCAAGGCAACTGGTTTCACCTTCTTTGCAACCGTTTTGTACTTTGTATCCACATGAGCATCCATCTCACAATTCATGTTTTTACATTCCACCCCCTCAAATTCCTGGATTATATCATACATCTCCACAGATGACACCTTTATCATTTCATTTCCACCCTGTAAGCATGCTCTTCCCATATCAAAAAGCACATCCATAGTATCTATAAATGACACCTCATCAAGCACCCCTGAAATAAACTCATTCTTCTCCAAAAGACCACACTGCTCAAAACTTTTTTGTTCATTTTGTATATGTTTTTGCATGCCATGCTTTAAATCCTTGCTTTTTACAAAAACCAGTGACCCATAGCTGGAGAATCCCTGAAAATTTGCTGAAAAACTATTTACATTGATTGAGTCCTGCGAGAACTCATTTTCCCTTGTACCATTGGAATCCCGCTTTACAATGGCACCTGGCCAAAATCCCTCATCTCCCTGTAATTCATGAACTCTCTGTTTATCTTTGGGAGTGACTGTGCCCGAAGAGATTCACGATTCCTTTCATGATTAATACATACTGTCAAAAACTGAACAGCTTTTTTGCCATCTTTACTCCTTATTCTTGCATATGCTGATCCATCATCCAAAACTTTTGTTTCCATCCTTACAGCTGTAATGTAGGGTTGCCCAAGGATAAGGGGATACGATGACATCTCCTGAACAAAGAAATTCTGATCATCCTTCACATCCCCTATAGTTACCCTTACATTTGGACATGCTGCATAAAGCTCTCCAGATGAATTATTAGCTGCTTTAATCATCCACCCATGATCCACATCCATTGGCCACTTACATTTGTTGTAGAGATTTGTAGCCATAAGATTTATTTCAGACCCATGATCAATTAGAGCAACATACGGCTCTTCCAAATCACCTATCTTGACAAGGGTTTCAGTGGTTGCTCTTGCCCAATGACTCCTGGTGTAATGACTCTTTGTAAGAACTTCTTTTTCATCATCCTCTTCCACAAAACGCACTTGTCGTGCCCCATCAGCAGAGTGATTACATTCCACCACATTTTCTCTCTCTTCCTTTTTCTGTACCTGTACACCATGAGTCTTGGAAGTGCTTGCTTCCCCTTGTGATGGAATAGATTCAATTATGGACTGCCTTTTTCTTCGTATAATATCAATTATCTCATCATGAAATTCTTTCTTTGCAATCCCCAAGACTTCCCCTAGTGTGAATTCCACCCTGCTGTTTAGAATTCTCTCTTCAAGCACCTTTTTGAGATCTGTTGCAACTTCAATATCAGATTGAAGCTTGTAGAGTGGACTTTTCCCTTTACCCTTCTCCTTCATTTTTGCTGGCACTTCTTCCATTGAAACATCATGTGGAGGTCTGCTATGCTGTGGAGGCATATGTGATGGCCCAGGATCCTTCTTTTCACTTCCACGTGTAACTCTTTTTGATGGCCCTCCTTCCTCATTTTCCCTTTTACGTTTCTCCTCTACCTGTGCCTCATTATTTTGACATTTGGCAATATAGGCATGAATGGATAAAGAATCCACAGGCTCCTCCCAGCCAGTCTCAAGACGTATACAATCACCTGCCTCATGCAAAGCTTGCTTTGACACTTTCTTTGATGCAATTAATTCCATTGTTGACGGCCAAAAATTCTCATTCTCATAATCCTCATCATTCTCAAATTCCTGCTTTTGTTGACCAACCTTTAATCCATAGGTTGCTGCCTCAACCATAGAAATGGCATGACTAGCAGCCATATCCTCTACCAGCTTTTTCATCCCTCCTTTCCCAAAGTTTGTACTCAATGGAAGACCAGTCTCTGTAAGATGGATTTTCCCATCTTTGAAGAACACAAGTTGATTTTTAAGAGCTTCTTTATAGCTGGTACAATCCTTCTTTGCATGCTCTGGGTCATCACACCATATGCATCTATATGTAAACCCTTCTTTGGTTTGAGGCCTTTGCATAGAAGCCTGCCCCAATGGTAGACCTTTTTCTTCGATCCTGGACATCTTCAATTTTAAATCACGCATACCCTTGATAAGCTCATCCATCGGCCCATCTATCTTAGGAATTGTAGCAGCTGGCTTGGATAAATTCTCAGGGGTAACAGCAGCTATGGGGGTTGCAGAGCCCATCACCATTTTATCCCTCCTCCGCTGCCGCTTTGCTAACATAGTGACTGCATCCTCAACATCATTCCAATCACTCTTTAATCCTTGCTCTGTATTTTTATCCTCAAGGAGGATTTCCAATTTCTCCTGGAGATCTTTCCCAGCTGCCTGCAAGAAGAGCTCTGTCTTTTCTCTGTCCAAAGTTGCACGCTCTATTCTTGACAACTGGGCATAACGCTTCTCAAACTCCCTTAGCAATTCTGTGGCAGAAATTCCCATTTTAGGTTTTGTGACCCATTCCAAAAAAGTTCGTTTGGTCACTCGCTCAGAATCCTCCATGAAGTATTCATCCTTTAAAGCAAGTTTGAATTCTTCCCAATTTCTGCCACCCTGTGCTGTCTGCAATCCTTTTATGCGCTCTCTTATTTCAGGAACGCATACCAACTCGAAACTTCGAACCATATCCTCCTCAGTCACCCTGTTTAGCTCCATCTCCTTTATATAATTGCGCAGATACTTTGTAATGTCCTTCCCATCAAATTGATCCACCTTTTTCACAATTGATTGTAAGGCTTTGGTCGTGGAAATCTGTCCCCTCTCAGCAGCTTGTTGCTGTTGCATGTACATGGAAAACATTTGGAACATCTGCATAACTCCGGGGTCAAAATGAACCCCCTGGCCCTCAGAATTCTCAGCCATAGCTTCCCTGTATATTTCACCACACTCTCACCCCAGCAGTTTCACGTCGGGTTCACCAAAAGCTGTCGTGAAGTGTGCGGTACAGCCAGGAAAGTACGAAACTTCTAGCTGTGAGAGTGAATGTCAAATCCAACAAGGAATTTCACGCACAAGATTTCCCAAGGAGTATTGAACATCATTATTTCCAATGACAAATACATGTGTCAACTTGCCTCAATACATCCTTGAAATCATCCAGATGATTGCACAGAATTGCATGAAATCCTTTGAACCATTCACATGTGAGCATAACAAAGCTTTCTAATTTTTCCAATATACATGTGGCCAGCTACATCCATTACATCCAGTGCCCTCAAAACCATTATTTCGAGATGTACTTTATCTCCTGAAAACCTGCCTTAATGTCCTAACATCTCACAAGCAAAATATAGCATTTGGCATAGCTTTGACATACTCATAATTTCCAAAATCCATATGAGAAGAAAGTAAGGCAAATTACCCTCAACTTCAATGTATTTTTCATAATTCTCCGAGCTCCAAATTCCTTAGCTTTTTCCCCAAAATTCTATCATGTTCACAAGCTTTTTCCCATATATTCCAATTTTTTTTTAAAGGGCTTATATGTCATGCCCTTTTTCTAAGGTAAATAAAGTAGCTTTAAGATTAAACTTATCTGAATGGTTCAGCGTGTGAGCACTTCGATTTATTTAATTTTGGAAATCCATATGGGTCGCTTCAGCGCTGGTAACAAGATGGTGAAAGAAATGGCGAAACAGTCGCCTCTGCGCCGACTGTAAATTCTGATTTTCCAAAAAGCACATCATTGTATAGCACTTGAATTTCCCTTCATTTCTAGCACCTAAAGGCTATGCGCAGAAGGTAGAGTCTTCCAATGAAACTCTCTGGTCGCCCACGACGCTGTTCCTTTCACTCTGCAAAATTTTTTCTCCCCTCTGCCATCGCCGTCTCTCTCCGGTCGTTTTTCCTCTTTCCCGCGGTGATCTTGGTGCCCCTACCCGCCACCTTCTGCCAGCTGTACATACCATTAAAAAAGCTGCGCTCCACGCTTTCTAGAAAAGTCCCAAAGTGCTTTGTTAACCTTAGCACTAAGGTTACAAAGTATAACCTTAGCATTAAGGTTAAAGTCCTCAATGCACCTATTATTTTCCTTTTTTTTTTTCCTTTGTTATGGAGTGTTGACCATATATATATATATATATATATATAATCAAACTCCTTTTCACCTTTACACCATAACCTTTCTAAAGGTTTTTCTCACGCCTTAGCTCCATTTAGCATCCTTATTGTGCATATGATTTTGCCATTTAAAACATACGATCAAGATCCCGACCAATATGCACCATTAAGTTCTCTGTCTCAGTGCTAATGTCACAAGCAAAATCCAGTCCTATCAAGGCACAAGATATCTGCTAGCTCCAAAATTCTCCATAAGCATAAAAAAAAATCCTCCACAATTCACACCACACTGTCAAAGGCTTCAAAACCTGACTCAGCCTCAGCTCATCTTATTGAACCTTATCTACAATATGAACATATATACTCAGGCATCATATAATGATTCGTCATGGCACATAACCTCATGCATCTGGATGTGTATTTGACGGCCTCACATGCACGGTTTCATATCATAGACGTGCCATGGCACGACAACGTGCGTTTAAGGCATATTTTAAAAATCCCTTATCTATGAAATTTTCATGAATAAAACATACCATTTTTCTATTCAACCTTGTAAATGTCCCCTTTAAATGGTACCCTTCTCTATGTAAAAAAATGTGTAAAAAAAGAAATTTTAAAAATCCCTTCTGTAGAACCCACGTGCTACACTTACATATTTATGAGTGACCCCCTCAGGCTTATATGAGCTAGGTTATCAAAGATATTAAGGAGAACCAGAGTTCCATTAAGTTGGATAGATAATACAGTTCTTACTTCAATTCCTAAGTGTTCTAAAGTTTGGATATGCATATAGATAATGGAGACCCAGAGGTCCATTAAGTTGGATAGATAATAGAGTTCTTACTTCAATTCCTAAATGTTCTAAAGTTTGGATATGCATATAGCTAATGCTGAGTCAATTGATACCATGATTTATTCGCTCACATCAAAGCTTAGTCTCAAAAATATTTTGCAAAATCATATTAATTTTTTTTCATTCTATATGTCTAACAAGGTTAGGATCTACCTTGCAAAGATAAAGATGAAATATCTTTATTAACCAAGGTCATTAATAGTACACATTACACATTAAAGCAAGTTTGATCTCATTTTGAGACCCTCTGAGGATATCACATAAGAATATTCCTTTAAAAATGGAGACATGAAAAATTTTCAGCAAATCAGCTGTCAGAGTTTGAATTTTCAGAACTTTCTCTCTGAGAGCTTGCCGATGATATATAGCATGATGGGGATTGGAAAGAGAAAGGTACCAAAAAGGTTCTTTTCTTTTCCCAAAATATTCACCCACATTAAGAAAAAAGAAATCTTCACGGTACCTTTCCTTTCTCATGTCCAACCCCCATCATACTATATATCATCGAAAAGCTCTCAGTGTAAGATTCCTCCCCAGCCTCTCAAAATGTCCAGTATATTCCCCTGTAATCAATCCCTCTTCAGAAATATAAAGACCTTGTTTCTAACTGTTTAAACCTAGAGAGAGAAAATATTCTAGAGAGAGAATATTTAGATTTTTAATATTTTTGGATTGAAATCCCTCTTCAGAAATATAAAGACCTTTTCTCTAACTGTTTTAACCTAGAGAGAGAATATTCATATTTTTAATATTTTTGGATAGAAAATTATCTCATCTTATTAAAATAAGTTTCCCTGAAACAAAAATTCAAAAAGAACTTTCCAATGTGCAATTGAAATTAATTGGAAATGGATATAAAGGACCTTAGCCTAAGGGTCTAGATTTTCAAAAAAATTTGGATTATGGTCCAATTAAGGTTCCTATGGGCCAATAGCATCAATCCATGTGAAGGGAGGAGATAAATCCAATTTGTAAAAGAAGATATCCAAAAATGAGTAAATGCTCACATAAGATGAAGAGTTGAATATATACAAGGTTTATTAGTAAAAAACTATGAGTAATATCAAAAAAATGAGATAAATTGAGTATCCAAAAATGAGTAAATGCTCACATAAGATGAAGAGTTGAATATGTACAAGGTTTATTAGTAAAAAACTATCACTACTACATGTTAGCCTAATACCGGGGCTTATACCGACGCTATTTAACGGGGTCTAAAAAAGCCTTGTCATCGGTATAAGCGTCGGTATAAGCGCCGGAACAGTAGCATCGGTATAAGCGTCGGGTGGTAATACCGGCGCCTATACCAGTTAATATACTGACGCTCACCGAGGGTAATACCGACGCATAAACCGACGTCTATACCGGTGCATATACCGTGTTATATACCGGGGTCAATACCGGGGTGTATACCGACTTTAATATCGAAAAAAATACCACTGTATATACCGACGTCAGTACCGGGGTATATATCGACGCTGTAGCAAAAAAAATTTTTTGGGCAGAATAGTGCTGCCTGGCTGTTGCCTAGCTGCCCTCAATGAGCAGGATCAACAACAGCAAACAGACTGCACCATTCTGTCTAAAATAGAGCACAAAAACAACCGTGCTCGTTTGCATATTTTCCTGATCGACAAACCAGAAATTAAATTAAACATTAATACTCAAGAATGTTTTGATCATATTTCATTAGTTTGAAGGTCATCTTACATCATGGTAATGCCTCCCAATTGACGGTCTCTCCTTCTTCTTCAAGCATCTCAAACAAGGCCACAAGGCCATGTTTGTGAGCGTACTTCTCCTCTCGCCTACTTGGTGGGCGATTCATGGCCAACTCCTGCACACACGATTAACAATTATAACTTTTAGAAATCAACATTTATCCCACATACATACATTTAAATAAATAAAATTGCTACAAACACTTACGAATTCATGGCGCATGGTTTCGTAACCACCACTCCCAAGATGAGAAGCCCCTACTGTTCCGAGTCTTGCCCTTGCCGCCTCTCTTTGTTGTTGAAACCTGTCTGGTGTCTCGGTGAGCTCCTGAGCAATGGCTGCCCACTCCCTGTCATCTAGCCAAACAGGTTTCTCCTTCCCCTCTCTAAATGCGTCCCTCGCCTCTGACCTACGATGCCCCATCAAAATGCGAGCTGTATACTGTATCCACTCATTAGAGACGACATTCATAGGGTCAGATGGCTGGAACTCTTGCTTTATCTTTGGGTTTATATAATTTTTCTTCCCCTTGTCTTGCTGATCCCATTTAGTCATGACAGAGTCATGAAACTGTATAGTGCACAATTGTCGAATGCGTGTCTTCATTGCCTTCCCTGCACTATCCATTATTGGTGCCCCATCCCTAATTGTGTAAATCTTGCTGTTGTCATGGTCATGTGTACCCCAGGGAGTGGAAGGTGACCCTATGGGTGTGCTATCAACAGATGAGAGCGAAGGACGACGCTCACGTGGTGGTGGTGTCACAGCATCTGTGGCACTACCACCACAACAACCTCCCCCTGAAGACCTACTATGTGAGCGCCGTCTATGTGAAGAGGTGGTAGATCGAGCTGTAAGAGGAGTGGAAGGTTGTGTGGTATGAGGTGTGGGAGCTGCTGTCGTACCCACGGGTGTGGGAACTGGCGTCGGGAAGCTAGATGGTGAGGCAGATGTCCCTGCTCTAGAACCCCAATAACTTTGAGCCATGGCTCTCTGCTCTGGAGTCATGGACGAAAGAAAACCATATAACTGCTGGGGACTCATGCCCTGCGGTGTAGGATTAAATGAGAAATCTGGACTGTAGTCGTAGGGCGGTGAGTCACCCATGGCCTGTTGGACAAAAAACCATATGACAAACTTGTGCGAAATGAAAATTACACGGTAAACAATGAATGAAAGAACCATAAGACAAACATTAACAATGATAAACAACATTGGTAAAACTATATCAACTTGCTCCTACAGTAGTGATTATGATGGTAAACATTAACAATGGTAAACATCAATGTCATAAAACCATTACAAATATGTCATAACTATTTGCATAATCATTAAGATACATCATTTTAAAAATCATTATCTATTCTATCATCCTCATTAAGATCAGTAGCCCCAAAGAGATCTATGTCTATGTACATTTCAGCATCCTCATCATTAAAAGTCCCTTGATGAAGGATGTCTTCATCATCTATGTCTTCTTCCTCAACTTGTTTTTCAGCTTCCTTGGTTTGCACCTCTTCATTTGGATCTTACTCTAGTTGCTCCTCTTCATTTGCTTGCTCCTCTTCATTGTTGATATCGGCTTGTTCTTGCTGCTCTCCATTACCCTGTGCATCCACATCACCTTGTTGTAGCTCAAATTCTTCAAAAATTTGCTTACTGCGGGGGGCGACGAACCACAAACAGCCAGTGTGGATCTTTTGGATCCGCTTTAAAGACAACCTGCTCACAATGCTCTGGGCGCACAAAAGTATCTTGCTGATCGGTCCATACCTTTGTGGAGTCCACTTGGATGAGGCCACTCTTGTCTCTACGTACAGTTGCATGTGGCCCATTCATGATTACCTTGAACCACTTCACATCAAAGATAAACAACTCAAAACTTCTGAAGCCAACCTTTAATATATCTTGAATGGTTCCAAAGTAATCAAGCATTCCAGTAATTGTGTTATCATCACTTGCACTTGCACGACTCTCTTGAACAAACTGTGCTGTGACACCACAATCAAAGGTTGCTCTTCTTTGGTCTATCCAGCGCACCAATGTGCCAATCTTATAGATAGTAGCTCTAATGTCTTCAGTGAGGCAATCTTTTATTGCTATGGGTAGCACAAATTGTAGAAACTTGTGCCAATCATGACTCTTGAGACCACTAAGATCATCATCCTTTGTAAATGCACTTTTCAAGCAATGCATACAACCTATAGGAGTCCGAAACTCTGAAATTGGCCTCTTGACTTGTTGTTCCTCCATCTTGCTAAAAACCCATGGGGCTCTTGGAAGTAGCACCTTTCCATTGGGTCTAGTGCGAGCCCACAACTCTTGCATGCAACCAATCTCTTCCAAGTCATCCCTTTGGCCTTTAGTATCCTTTTTTCCTGTCATGGTCTTCCACAGAATGTCAGCTACATTCTTGAAAATATGCATCGGGTCAAGCAAATGGTTTATAAGGAGATCACCCCAATAGGGGAGTTGGTGAAAGATAGAGAGCCTCTTCATCCCAGGACATGCCAAGTTGCCACATTCCTCCCATTTGATCTTCCAATCGCTTGCCTTCAATGCACTTGGAGGAGGTCTTCCTAGATTACCATCCCGCAATTCATGATTTTCTGGAAGATACCTAACATGTCCTTGGTAGACATTCTTTCATAATGCTTTTGAGTATCTTGAATCAAGTCGAGGACCACATACAGGACATGCATTGTAACCCGATATAGACAAACCTGAGCATTCTCCATAGCCAGGCCAATCGTGCATTGTCCACATGAGAATACCTTGCACAGTTGTAAGTCTTTGGCCACTCTGCTGCTTTGACATGTCCTTCACTTCAATTCCGTTCCACAAGGTGCGTAACTCATCAATAAGTGGTGCCAAATATACATCCATGTTCTTCACCTTGTACTTTCCTGAAACTATTAATGGGAGCAGCAGATGACCTTTCTTTATTGCTAACCATGGCGGAAGATTATAATTCACAAGGCAAATAGGCCATGTGCTCCATGAAGAGCTCCTTAAACCAAAAGGGTTTACACCATCCATTGCTAGGCCAAGACGGAGGTTTCGAGGTTCTTCCTTAAAAGCCGGCCATTTCTCTTCAATGTGTCTCCATGCGGGTGAGTCAGCAGGCACACGCATCACTTCATCTGTGGATCGAGTTGTGGCATGCCATGTCATCAAGCTTGCTATTGATTTGCACCTGAACATGCTTTTTATCCTTGGGATGATTAGAAAGTGCCTGAGAACCTTTACCGGGACAGCTTCCCCCTGAACATCTTCTCTATATCTGTTAGAGCCACAATGGGGACATTCTTGTAAATGCTCATATTCATGGCGGAAGAGGCAACAATCATTGCGACAAGCATGAATATTATTGTAATCCATGCCTATGGATTTCAATAACTTCTTCGCATCTGCACGAGGTGGAGGCATCTCGTTGCCAGGGGGCAATATCTGATCTTTCAAAAGCCTGCAAGTATGGCAATATCTAATCATTACTATTAAGATTTTCTCAAATACAAGTTGATAATTTATCATTTCAACAGTAGGTGTAATCTCCAAAAAAAGACCTTACTTGAATAGTTCAGTGACACTTGTATTAGACCATCCAAAAATTGACTGCAAATTTAGCATCGTAAGAGATGCACGCAATACAAAAATGAGTAAATGTTCACATAAGATGAAGAGTTGAATATGTACAAGGTTTATTAGTACAAAACTATGAGTAATATTAAAAATATGAGATATTTTGGGTATAATGATTTCATTTTGACACATATGTAAGGAAGGGGAGTTCTTTAAAGGAGGTGTAAATTTCACATGCTTGAATGAGTTTTAAACTCATAAAAATTGAGATATTTCATCTCTCCTCTTTCTTCATTCAAGTCTAGTTTTAAAAAGTTAGCTTAACTGACCTAAAAACGGTTAAAAAGTGATCAAACTGACTTGGAAAATTTTAGAATCAGTTTGTTTTGTTAGGAGCTCAATTTTTTCTATAAATAGAAGCCTCCTCTTGTTGAAAAAAAATAGTGTCTTATGCTTTGTTACTCTACTCTACCTAAGCCAAGAACTGTGAATTCTTTAATAATTCACTAGTTTTTGACACTTCTCTCTTTCTTCAATTCCCATTGGTGGTTCCATCAACATACTAAACCAATTGATTGGTTGGGGGCCTCTACCGTGAATAAAGAATCAAGCAAATTGTAAGGTAAGTATGGTGAATTTTGATCTTTTCTATAATTTCTCAAACATTCTCTCTTCTCAACCCTTCTCAAGCTTGAGAAGCTTAATTGGTATGGTTTTTGAATTCTATTGAAGTTAATTGATTAATGATAGTAAAGAATTACATAAATTTTTATTTATGTTTAATTCTAATGGCTTTTTCTCTCTCTCTCACTTAAGAAATAGTGATACTCATGTCCCATTTTTAATCCAAATGAAGCTTTTTATAAATTTTTTTTTAAATCCAAGATTAATTTATGCTTAAGAATAAATTAATGGTTTTTTTAATCTATACTTTTAGTTTATGTATTCCATGATTATTTTTGATTCAATCCATTAAGGGTTGATGATCCAATTAGGAATCATTCTAATCATTCTCTTAAAGATAAGCCTTATCTTTTAAAATAATTGAGATTTATCAGTTATAGTAGCGGAGTTATGGCCAAATTTTATAAAAATTTACACATAAAATAATTTCATTCAAAGCATGAAAAGAGGATTTCCTACCATATTCTAGGAATTATCATCCTTGATTAATTGAAAGAATTTCATAGTAATCATGAGAAAAATTAAATTTTTATATTATGCATAAAAGATAAATATTTTATTATAAAAATGTTACTTTTAGCATAATTGAATTTTATGCATAAGAGGTATACATAAAAGATGAATATTTTATTATAAAAGTGTTATTTTTAGTATAATTGAATTTTGTGCATAGAGGCATGCATAAAAGATAAACATTCCTTTTAGCATAATTGAATTTCATGCATAGAAGTATTCATAAAAGATAAAAAATTTATTATAAAAGTGTTACTTTTAGCATAATTAAAATTCATGCATAAAGGTATGCATAAAAGACGAATATTTTATTATTTTACTATAAAAATATAAAGAAAAAAAATGACTATTTTATTATAAAAATGTTATTTTTATCATATTAAATTTCGTGCATAGAAATGAAAAAAATAAATAAATTATTATTATAAAAATATTATAAAAAATTAATTATTTTATTATAAAAATGTTATTTCATCATATTGAATTTCGTGCATAAAAATGAAAAAAGTAAATAAATTATTATTTTATTATAAAAATATTACAAAAAAATAATTATTTTATTATAAAAGTGTTACTTTTATTATAATTGAATTCTTGCATAGAGGTATGCATAAAAGATGAGTTAAGATGTGTATGGATGAGGTAAGGAGTGTATGTGATAGGATAAGATATATATGAGATGAGTTAGGTTGTGATAAGATGAGTTAGGATGTGATAAGATGTATATGAGATGAGTTAGGATGTGATAAGATGAGTTAGGATGTGATAAGGGGTGTATGAGATGTGATAAGATGTGATAAGATGCATATGAGATAAGTTAGGATGTGATAGTAAGAAGAGTTAAGATGTGATAAGATGTGTATGGGATGAGATAAGAAGTGTATGTGATGAGATAAGATGAATATGGGTTGTGATAGGGTGAGAATGGATGTGATGAAAAAGAATAGATGAGAAGGCGTATGGGGTTATCTGAATGGGAATGAGAAAATGGATGTATGTATGTGGATGTATGGATGTATGTATGTAGATGTGGATGTATGCATATGGATGTGAATATATGATATGTGATGTGAAGGAATCTAAAGTGATGTGATGGAAAATGATGGGATGGGATGAATACACATATATGGATGTGAATATATGATATGTGATGTGAAGGAATCTGAAGTGATGTGATAGAAAATGATGGGATGGGATGAGTACACATATAACTGGAATGTGGAATAAGCAATGTGGATTGATGAGGGATAATGTGGAAATATGAGAGTTAATATAGAAACTATATTTTATGACTGTTTGTAAATGCTGTTTGTAAATGACTGTTTTATGTCAACAATGCTGGGAAAGCATTTTGACCATCTTGTGATTAAGATCGTGGAGACCTAACTGATAAAGTTGCGACTGCTGACGGAGAGTCAATGGAGGACGTCTCGCGTAGCAAGGTTGGTTGACCAACCTTAGTGCGATTAAAATGGTGAGCTTCCGATATGGTGGACGAGGGGCCAAGGAAGCGGCCTATGAGTGAAGCGCTAGGTCACCTGTGAAGGATCTTAGAGGGTGCTGACCATACGGTGCTCGGGCTTTGGGTTGCCTAGGATACCCACGCGTGTGTCGAGGAAGATATTGGAATAAGGAGTAAGAGTTGTTTTCTGAAACCGGGCATGAATCTGGTTGACTGACCTTGCTGGTCCTCAACGGATGAGTCCATGGCTCTTTTTATGTGGATCTATTGGTTGATCTTGCTGATCTTCAACGAGAGTCCATCTTGATAAGTGATTATATTGCCGAGTATTATGGGCTAGGAACTATAGAAACGGCCCCTGAGTGGACAGGTGGTGAGCGTTCTAGTTGCCAATGATGCCATAGATACTCTGATGAAGGAATGATGGGAAATTAAGAATCAACCGGATAAATTAGAAGATGGTGATCAGTGATACTATGGTTTTATTAAAGGATTGTTTTAAAACTGGTTGAATCTGTGAAAAGGTAATTTCATATTAAGCGGTGTGACTAGTTTTATTTTTGCATGAACTTCCGGCTAGGGGGCCTTGGAACTCCGGGACAAAACCTAACCAAATTCTTAACTGAATTCCATCACTACAGTGGTTGGGCGGTTAGCTAACCCATGGGACTGGATGGGGTTAGGCTGGACTGATAGATCCGTAAATGGAGACTCAAATTCTGTTATTACGATAGATAAAGTAAATCTCGAATAGTAATTGTTCTATGGATAGGAATCAACGGCTGTGCCTTTTGAATGGAAAAAAAAGCGTTGATCCCAATGATCCAAGTGCAAGTTTCTTCCTTGATTTGATCAAGTATCTTGAAGATGCAATTGGATCAGCTTGATCAAAAATGATCTTGACTACATTAGAGTAAAAAGTTTTCCTGGTGGAATCACCCGTGGGCCGTGCTTTCTGGTAAAGGAAGTTTTTTCGGGTTCGATTTTGGAACAACCGACGGATTAGTCTCTTATCCGGATATCCGTGGTGGGTGAGGCTCCGAATGTGGGACCCCTGTTCCATGCGAGAAGTGCTACTTCCGCTGCTAGTACCTCGAATCCGTTGCTCGGTGGGAACAGGGGTCAGAGCATTTGGCTAATAAAGATCAACTGAGAAGACAAATATGTCAAAAATTTATCAAGAAACACAAAAAGGTTGTAATTGTGTGATATAAGTCATACAATTTGATATTCAAACTGAAATTCGTAATTTGGTAATTGGGTCTTCAGATGGAAGTACTGCAATTATATAAAATCCCTAACTTGCTTGAGGCCAGACATGATGGTATTTACCTTGTAATTTCAAGGGCCGTGACTACCCGTATATACCGAGAGTATAACTGCAGCTCTTTACTGACAGTATATACGAGTAAATCTAAGACTTGAAATTATAAGCGTTAATGTTATCCAGATGATGATTTTGAATGTGGTTGATATGATTTTTAATTCTGTTTGAGAATTGATGAATTGAATTGGATGCTGATTGAAAAATGATGATTTCTGAAATTTAGTTGAAATATAATAACCTGAGCGAAACCACAATGAGGATGAATGGGATGAGTCCCTGTGATGATATTCATAACTGGAATGATGATAATGAATTCAGCAAATCACTATGAGATTAGTGGATTGTGCTATCAGATTGCTACTGTTAATACTTGACCGGTAGATCAAGTTAAGGGATGACAAATTGAGAACTTGCTTGACTGAAATTCTCGTGGAGGAATGTTTAGAAGGAAATTTTTCGGTCTAATGGACCATTATCATGTAAAAGATATGAATGATATGATCTGAATGAATTGTTATTTAATGATGAGTTCTATATAAGGGTTACCGTTGGCTTCTAAGTTACGCTAGCTCCTTCCTTTATATAAGTCGTAACTTTTACTTGTCGCTCACAGTAATCTTACTCCCATCGATCTCCTTCTTTCTTAATCTCCTTTATGGCTTGGCAACAGGAATTAGTTTTATCCATGATGATTTCTCACCTTCAAGACGCAAGCGAGTAAGGATTTTATAGAACAGTATGAGCGCTCACTTTTCCCTCACTTGGGAACTTCTGTAGCGCAGACCAAATGGCGGACCTATCAAGACATAACTAGGGTAACACCCTGGGTAAGCAGCACTTTCGTAACAATGTCCGCTTGGCCATGGTTATTGAAGCTTTGGGTTTGGGTCCCCGATACTACTGCGTCATGAGATCAAGGCATCTTGGGTTTTCTGAGCGGATCTTCTTACTGGCGTGTTTTCTTCCTCATCAGACGATATGCCTTTACCCCGTTTTTGGCTTGCCTCTCAAGGGTCCTTTTGTTAGATCACCTCATACCACTGAGATTGGTGCGGCAATAACCAACAGAATTATTGCCATAGATGAGTTACCTTATACATGCGCAGCTTGTGAGTGCTGCTTTTGTGATCATATGATGGACGAGCTTATGGAAGTGTAAAGAGTTCTTCTATCTTTACTGTATATGTTCCAAAGAATGGATAAAGTTTAAATCTTGTTCTTGTCTTGAATCTTACTCTCTTTGAGACTTTTTTTTGTGGTTAATCTTAATTAATTTTTTCTCTAAGTCTCATATTCGTGCATCTTGCGAAATTATCCCAAGTTTGCGAGATGAGGACATCTCGCGTTTTTTAAGTGGGGTAGAATGTAAGATTCCTCCCCAACCTCTCAAGATATCCAGCATCTTTCCCTATAATCAATTCCCTCTTCAGAATTATAAGAGATCTCGTCTCTGCCTGTTTTAACCTAGGGAGAGAAAATATTTTAGAGAGAATATTTAGATTTTTAATATTTTTGGATAGAAAATTATCTCATCTTATTAAAATAAGTTCCCCTGAAACAGAAATTCAAAAAGAATTTTCCAATGTGCAATTGAAATTAATTGAAAATAGGTATAAAGAACCTTAGTCTAAGGGTCTAGATTTTCAGAAATCTTTGAATTATGGTCTAATTAAGGTTCCTAGGGACCAATAGCATCAATCCATGTGTAGGGAGGAGATAAATCCAATTTGTAAAAAGAAGATACCCAAAAATGAGTAAATGCTCACATAAGATGAAGAGTTGAAAATGTACAAGGTTTATTAGTAAAAAACTATGAGTAATATAAAAATATGAGATATTTTGAGTGTAAGGATTCTTTTGAGTGTAAGGATTCCTTTCAGTAAGGAAAAGGAGGGCCTTCAATGAGGCGTCTAAAACACATGCTTAAATGAGTTTTAAACTCATAAAAATTGAGATATTTCATCTCTTCTCTCTTCTCATTCAAGTCTAGTTCCAAAAAGTTAGCTTAACTGACCTAAAAATGGTCAAAAAATGACCAAACTAACTTGGAAAATTCTAGAATCAGTTTGTTTGATTAGGAGCTCAATTTTTCCTATAAATAGAAGCCTCCCCTTGTTGAAAAAAAAATATAGTGTCTTATGCTTTGTTACTCTACTCCACCTAAGCCAAGAACTGTGAATTCTTTAATAATTCACTAGTTTTTGACACTTCTCTCTTTCTTCAATCCCCATTGGTGGCTCCATCAACATATTAAACCAATTGATTGGTTAGGGACTTCTACCGTGAATAAAGAATCAAGCAATTTGTAAGGTAAGTATAATGAATTTTGATCTTTTCTATAATTTCTCAATGTTTCTCTCTTCTCAACCCCTCTCAAGCTTGAGAAGCTTAATTGGTATGGTTTTTGGAATGCTATTGAAGTTAATTGATTAATGGTAGTAAAGAATTATATAAATTTTCATTTATGTTTAATTCTAATGGTTTTTTTCTCTCTCACTTAAGAAATAGTCATACTCATGACCCATTCATAATCCAAATGAAGCTTTTCATAAAGCTTTTCCTTAATCCAAGATTAATTTATGCTTGAGAATAAATTAATAGTTTTTTTATCTATACTTTTAGTTTATGATTATTTTTTATTCAATCTATTAAGGGTTAATGATCCAATTAGGGATCATTCTAATTATTCTCTTAAAGATAAGCCTTATCTTTAAAAATAATTGAGATTTATCAATTATAGTAGCGGAGCTATGGCAAAATTTTATAAAAATTTACACATAAAATAATTTCATTCAAGCATGAAAAGAAAATTCCCTACCATATTCTAAGAATTATCATCCTAGATTAATTGAAAGAATTTCATAGTAATCAAGAAAAAATTAAATTTTTATATTATGCATAAAAGATAAATATTTTATTATAAAAGTGTTAATTTTAGCATAATTGAATTTTATGCATAAGAGGTATACATAAAAGATGAATATTTTATTATAAAAGTGTTACTTTTAGTATAATTGAATTTTGTGCATAGAGGCATGCATAAAAGATAAATATTTTATTATAAAAGTATTCCTTTTAGCATAATTGAATTTCATGTATAGAAGTATGCATAAAAGATAAATATTTTATTATAAAAGTGTTACTTTTAGCGTAATTAAAATTCATGCATAGAGGTATGCATAAAAGACGAATATTTTATTATTTTATTATAAAACTGTAAAGAAAAAAAAGATTATTTTATTATAAAAATATTATTTTCATCATATTGAATTTCGCACATAGAGATGAAAAAAATAAATAAATTATTATTTTATTATAAAAATATTACAAAAATGATTATTTTATTATAAAAATATTATTTTCATCATATTGAATTTCGTGCATAAAAATAAAAAAAATTAATAAATTATTATTTTATTATAAAAATATTATTAAAAAAATTATTTTATTATAAAAGTTACTTTTATCACAATTGAAATTCTTGCATAGAGGTATGCATAAAAGATGAGTTAAGATGTGTATGGGATGAGGTAAGAAGTGTATGTGATGGGATAAGATGTATATGAGATGAGTTAGGATGTGATAAGATGAGTTAGGATGTGATAAGATGTATATGAGATGAGTTAGGATGTGATAAGATGAGTTAGGATGTGATAAGGGGTGTATGAGATGTGATAAGATGTGTATGGGATGAGATAAGAAGTGTATGTGATGAGATAAGATGAATATGGGTTGTGATAGGGTGAGAATGGATGTGATGAAAAAGAATAGATGAGAAGGCGTATGGGGTTATATGAATGGGAATGAGGAAATGGATGTATGTATGTGGATGTATGGATGTATGCATGTAGATGTGAATGTATGCATGTGGATGTGTATGTATGGATGTATGTATGTGGATATGGATGTATAAATAAGGATGTGAAAATGGATGTATGCATGGATGTGTATGAAGAATAATGAAGGTGAATATGTGTATGGAAAATAATGTATCGTTGATATGAATGAATGGATGAGAATGAGTACATATGAAGGGAATGTGGAATAAGTAATGTGGAAAGACGGAATTCGATATAGAAACTGTATTTTGTGACTGTTTGTAAATGCTGTTTGTAAATGACTGTTTTATGTCAAGAATGCTGGGAAAGCATTTTGACCATCTTGTGATTAAGGTCATGGAGACCTAACTGATAAAGTTGCAACTGCTGACGGAGAGTCAATGGAGGACATCTCGCGTAGCAAGGTTGGCCGAGGTCTTGACCAGCCTCGGTGTGATTAAAATGGTGAGCTTCCGCTACGGTGGATGAGGGGCCAAGGAAGCGGCCTATGAGTGAAGCGCTAGGTCGCCTGCAAAGGATCCTAGAGGGTGCTGACCATACGGTGCTCAGGCTCTGGGTTGCCCGGGATACCCACGCATGCGTCGAGGAAGATATTGGAACAAGGAGTAAGAGTTGTTTTCTGAAACCGGGCATGGATCTGGTTGACTGACCTTGCTGGTCCTCAACGGATGAGTCCATGGCTCTTTTTATATGGATCTGTTGGTTGATCTTGCTGATCTTCAACGTCTTGATAAGTGACTATATTGCCGAGTATTATGGGCTAGGAACTATAGAAACGGTCCCTAAGTGGACAGGTGGTGAGCATTCTAGTTGCCAATGATGCCATAGATACTCTGATGAAGGAATGATGGAAAATTAAGAATCAACCGGATAAATTGGAAGATGGTGATCAATGATACTATGGTTTTATTAAAGGATTGTTTTAAAACTGGTTAAATCTGTGAAAAGGCAATTTCATATTGGGTGTGTAAGTGGTGTGACTAGTTTTTATTTTTGTATGAATTTTTGGCTAGGGGGCCTTGGAACTCTTTTCCTTGGTACCCGGGACAAAACCTAACCAAATTCTTAATTGGATCCCATCACTATAGTGGTTGGGCGGTTGGCTAACCCATGGGACTGGATGGGGTTAGGCTGGACTGATGGATCCGTAAACCGAGACTCAACTTTTGTTATTACGATAGATAAAGTAAATCCCAGACAGTAATTATTCTATGGATAGGAATCAACGGCTGTGCCTCTTGAATGGGAAAAAAAGCGTTGATCCCAATGATCCAAGTGCAGGTTTCTTCCTTGATCTGATCAAGTATCTTGAAGATGCAATTGGATCAGTTTGATCAGAAATGATCTTGACTACGTTAGAGTAAAAAGTTTTCCTGGTGGAATCGCTCGTGCTTTCCGGTAAAGGAAGTTTTTTCGGGTTCGATTTTGGAGAAATCGACGGATTAGTCTCTTGTTGTGAGATCCCTGTTCCCACCGAGCAACGGATTTGAGGTACTAGCAGTGGAAGTAGCACTTCTCGCGCGGGACAAGGGTCTCACATTCGGGGTCTCACCCACGGATATCCGGATAAGAGACTAATCCATCGGTTGTTCCAAAACCGAACCCGGAAAAACTTCCTTTACCGGAAAACACGGGTGATTCCACCAGGAAAACTTTTTACTTTAACGTGGTCAAGATCATTTTTGATCAAGGTTATCCAATTGCATCTTCAAGATACTTGATCAGATCAAGGAAGAAACTTGCACTTGGATCATTGGGATCAACGCTTTTTTCCCCATTCAAGAGGCACAGCCATTGATTCCTATCCATAGAACAATTACTGTCTGGGATTTACTTTATCTATCGTAATAACAGAATTTGAGTCTCGATTTACGGATCCATTAGTCCAGCCTAACCCCATCCAGTCCCATGGGTTAGCCAACTGCCCAACCACTGTAGTGATGGGATCCAGTTAAGAATTTGGTTAGGTTTTGTCCTGGAGTTCCAAGGCCCCCTAGCCGGAAGCTCATACAAAAATAAAACTAGTCACACGACTTACACACCCAATATGAAATTGCCTTTTCACAGATTCAACCAGTTTTAAAACAATCCTTTAATAAAACCATAGTATCACTGATCACCATCTTCCAATTTATCCGGTTGATTCTTAATTTCCCATCATTCCTTCATCAGAGTATCTATGGCATCATTGGCAACTAGAACGCTCACCACCTGTCCACTCAGGGGCCGTTTCTATAGTTCCTAGCCCATAATACTTGGCAATATGATCTTTTATCAAGATGGACTCTCGTTGAAGATCAGCAAGATCAACCAACAGATCCATATAAAAAGAGCCATGGACTCATCCATTGAGGACCAGCAAGGTCAGTCAACCAGATCCATGCCCGGTTTCAGAAAACAACTCTTACTCCTTATTCCAATATTTTCCTCGACGCACGCGTGTGTATCTTGGGCGACCCAGAGCTCGAGCATCGTATGGTCAGCACCCTCTAGGATCCTTCGCAGGTGACCTAGCGCTTCACTCATAGGCCGCTTCCTTGGCCCCTCATCCACTGTACCGGAAGCTCACCATTTTAATCGCACCGAGGCTGGTCAAGACCTCGGCCGACCTAGCGCTTCACTCATAGGCCGCTTCCTTGGCCCCTCATCCACTGTACCGGAAGCTCACCATTTTAATCGCACCGAGGCTGGTCAAGACCTCGGCCGACCTTGCTACACGAGACGTCCTCCATTGACTTTCTGTCAGCAGTTGCAACTTTATCAATTAGGTCTCCACGACCTTAATCATAAAGATAGTCAAAATGCTTTCCCAGCATTCTTGACATAAAATAGTCATTTACAAACATCATTTACAAACAGTCACAAAATACAGTTTCTATATTAACTCTCATTTTTCCACATTATCCCTCATCAATCCACATTGCTTATTCCACATTCCAGTTATATGTGTACTCATCCCATCCCATCATTTTCCATCACATCACTTCAGATTCCTTCACATCACATATCATATATTCACATCCATATATGTGTACTCATCCCATCCCATCATTTTCCATCACCACTTCAGATTCCTTCACATCACATATCATATATTCACATCCATATATCCACATCCATATGCATACATCCACATCTACATGCATACATTCATACATCCACATACATACATCCATTTCCTCATCCCCATTCATATAACCCCATACGCCTTCTCATCTATTCTTTTTCATCACATCCATTCTCACCCTATCACAACCCATATTCATCTTATCTCATCACATACACTTCTTATCTCATCCCATACATATCTTATCACATCTTAACTCTTTTTATCACATCCTAACTTATCTCATATGCATCTTATCACATCTCATACACCCCTTATCACATCCTAACTCATCTTATCACATCCTAACTCATCTCATATACATCTTATCACATCTTAACTCATCTCATATACATCTTATCCCATCACATACACTCCTTACCTCATCCCATACACATCTTAACTCATCTTTTATGCATACCTCTATGCAAGAATTTCAATTGTGATAAAAGTAACACTTTTATAATAAAATAATTATTTTTTTGTAATAATTTTATAATAAAATAATAATTTATTTATTTTTTTTATTTTTATACATAAAATTCAATATGATGAAATAATATTTTTATAATAAAATAATTATTTTTTTGTAATATTTTTATAATAATAATTTATTTATTTTTTTTATTTTTATGCACGAAATTCAATATGATAAAAATAACATTTTTATAATAAAATAATTATTTTTTTTCTTTATAGTTTTATAGTAAAATAATAAAATATTTGTCGTTTATGCATACCTTTATGCATGAATTTTAATTATGCTAAAAGTAACACTTTTATAATAAAATTTTTATCTTTTATGCATACTTCTATGCATGAAATTCAATTATGCTAAAAATAATACTTTTATAATAAAATATTTATCTTTTATGCATGTCTCTATGCACAAAATTCAATTATACTAAAAATAACACTTTTATAATAAAATATTCATCTTTTATGTATACCTCTTATGCATAAAATTCAATTATGTTAAAAGTAACACTTTTATAATAAAATATTTATCTTTTATGCATAATATAAAAATTTAATTTTTTTCATGATTATTATGAAATTCTTTCAATTAATCTAGGATGATAATTCCTAGAATATGGTAGGAAATTCTCTTTTCATGCTTTGAATGAAATTATATTATGTGTAAATTTTTATAAAATTTTACCATAGCTCCGCTACTATAACTGATAAATCTCAATTATTTTAAAAGATAAGGCTTATCTTTAAGAGAATGATTAGAATGATTCCTAATTGGATTATTCAATCCTTAATGGATTGAATAAAAAATAATCATGGAATACATAAACTAAAAGTATAGATTAAAAAAAACTATTAATTTATTCTTAAGCATAGATTAATCTTGAATTAAGAAAAAGCTTTATGAAAAGCTTCATTTGGATTAAGAATGGATCATGAGTATGACTATTTTTTAAGTGAGAGAGAGAAAAAGCCATTAGAATTAAACATAAATTAAAATTTATGTAATTCTTTACTATCATTAATCAATTAACTTCAATAGCATTAAAAAACCATACCGATTAAGCTTCTCAAGCTTGAAAGGGGTTGAGAAGAGAGAATGTTTGAGAAATTATAGAAAAGATCAAAATTCACCATACTTACCTTACAATTTGCTTGATTCTTTATTCACGGTAGAGGCCCCCAATCAATCAATTGGTTTAGTATGTTGATGGAGCCACCACCAATGGGAATTGAAGAAAGAGAGAAGTGTCAAAAACTAGTGAATTATTAAAGAATTCACGGTTCTTGGCTTAGGTGGAGTAGAGTAACAAAGCATAAGACACTATATTTTTTTCAACAAGGTCACTTTTTGACCATTTTTAGGTCAGTTAAGTTAGCTAACTTTTTAGAACTAGACTTGAATGAGGAGAGAGGAGAGATGAAATATCTCAATTTTTATGAGTTTAAAACTCATTCAAGCATGTGAAATATGCACCTCCTTTAAAGAACTCCCCTTCCTTACATATGTGTCAAAATGAAATCATTATACCCAAAATATCTCATATTTTTAATATTGCTCATAGTTTTTTACACCTTGTACATTTTCAACTCTTCATCTTATGTGAGCATTTACTCATTTTTGGATACTCAATTTATCTCATTTTTTTGATATTACTCATAGTTTTTTACTAATAAACCTTGTACATATTCAACTCTTCATCTTATGTGAGCATTTACTCATTTTTGGATACTCAATTTATCTCATTTTTTTTATATTACTTATACACTATAAGAGCTTGAGGGCATACCGACGCTAAAATACCGACGCAAATGTCGAACGTCGGTATGTCCGTCGTAATGTTGGAGGAGACAAGTAGGGCGGGGTTTTTTCAAATTTTCGTGTCCCGTCACGTATACCGACGCCTATACCGACGCACATTCGGACGTATATACCGACGCACATTCCGTAGCATATACCGACATATATTCCGACGCATATTCCGTAGCATATACCGTCGCTCGTAAGTTTTTCACAGTCGAGAGCCTATTTTCTGGTTTTTTCGCAGAGAAGGCGCGTTACAGGTCAAGAAGGTCTCTTTCTCTCCCTCTTCTCTTTCTCTCTCTCTCCTCTTTTTTCCTCTCTCCTCTTTTCTCCTTCTTTCTTCTTTTCTCCTCTTCTCCTTCTCCTAATATGTTCTTGCAATTGCTTTTACTTTTTAATTTAAGAATTAGGACGTTTAGGGTTTTGTGTTTTTTTGGCTCTCTATGTATGTTGAGAGCTCTCTATGTATGCATAGATCTCCTAATGCATGCATAGAGATTTTAGGGTTTTGTATTAGTTCTTTTTCTTGTGTTTAATTTACTAATTAGTTTGTTTAATATTTTGTTTTGCAGCTCTTTCACCTCACCAATCTTTCACCAATCCTCTCCTTCAGCTTTGCAAAAAAGAGGTAGATCCTCTTTCAATTTTTCTTGTTTATGCTATTTTCTATGAATTATTGCATCCCTGTTTTATGGTTTAGGGTTAGTTTTGGGTTCTTGTAAGCTTACACATAGGATTAATTTAATATCTATGCATAAAACCTATAATAAGCTTGCAATCTCTATGCATAGCCTTCTTGCAAGCGTTATGCATAAGCTCTATTCATAGAGCTTGTGAGCTTGTGAAATCTCTATGCATAAGCTCTATGCATAGGCTTTATGCATAGAGTTTGCAAGCTTATAAAATCTTTATGCATAGGTTTCTTACAAGCTTATAAAATCTCTATGCATAGGTTTCTTGAAAGCTTGTATGGACATTGTACATAGAGCTTGCGTAGCCTTCTTGTTGAAAGCTTTTTGAATGTTTTTACTCTCTTATACATATAACATATAAGTCTTATGCTCTATTTTTCTATGCATAAGGTATTCTCTTTATTCATAGAGTTTATATATGTTATCAAGGTAAGATCTATTATCCATGTAAAACAAGATCATGTTTATTACACCATTGGGTGATGGGATTAAGGGTTAGCATAGTGCATAAGACATATAGCATAGAGCTTATGCATAAGTCTTGCATAGAGCGTATGCATAAGACTTATGCATAGAGCGTATGCATAAGACTTATGCATATGGCTTATGCATAGAGCTTATGCATATGGCTTATGCATAGAGCGTACGCATAAGACTTATGCATATGGCTTATGCATAAGACTTATGCATATGGCTTATGCATAGAGATTATGCATAAGGCTTATGCATAGAGCGTGTGCATATGGCTTAGGCATAGAGCGTGTGCATAAGGCTTATGCATAGAGCGTAATTGCATAGAGCATGTGCATAGGGCTTATGTGAAAGGGATTGTTGGAATGCAATTGCAAATGCCTTGATTGTGGTTAACAAATGCTTATGCAAATGCCATGGTGAGGGCATTGTGAATTGTTGGTTTGTGTTGGAGCTTTTGGATGATGAATTGAGGCATGAGTCCATGCTTTATTGATGAGTTCTAAATTGTAAAAGGGCATGAGTCATGCTCAATACTTGTAAGCCAACAAACTTGTTCTATCATTTGATATTACCCACATCATTTTGTACCTACACTCACCATTGCTACCACTTCAAGTTTCTATAGAATCTAGCAATGTGTGAGGGTACCTTGGCATTGGTTGGAGAGGCCAAGGGGAGAATGGCTTGAACTCTTTGTGCCGTGATTGCTTGGTAAAGCGGTACAAAGGGGGATTAGGTACACCGGTGTGAAGAAATGGCCTCAACCTTCACCTTGGAGGAAAACTCGGTGAAGGGGTGAGAAGAGCTTGGCCGGGAGATTGGCAAGCTTCAACGCGCGTCCTCAACAATCCTCACCATCGACTTTGTGGATGCATTTGGGCAATGGGGCCCCTTTTCCGTCATATTGTGTGGATATTGCAAATGCTTTGATGGACAAAGAGTGCATATGATCTTTCATGACATTGTGGGATACAAAGAGTATTGCATTGTGATTTGAGAAGTTGCATTTTCATTTGAGATTTGGTTCCAATTACAAAGGAGACTCTGGCGGAATTTTTCCAACAAGGGAGCCAAACAAGCTTATTGATTGGAGATTTACCCCATGGATACACTTGAAGAGTTATTCACAACTACCAAGGGGAGAAACACCAATCATTTGTAGCCGGATTGAGCTTTGGGACCGAATTTTGAGAATTTTTGGGATTTTACAAAACCCTAATTCAGTCCTAGGGTTTTTGGGACTAGGTCCGAGTGATTACACGACTCTATTCTACTCCTTGAGAGTTTTCAAATGAGCCATAGAACCCCTTAATCGGATATCACAATCTCGGTCAAAGTAGTCATGTTGACTTTCTGATCAAAGTCAAACAGAATATACTTCCACTTTGACTGAATCAAAATGCTTTTAGGGGTAGGTTCTATCTTCCGTTAGCTTTCTATAGAGCCGTCAAAATCCTAATTTCGACATATATTTTGCGTTTTAGAGCCAAATTACTACTTTTAGCTGTCCCGCACAAACCCTAAAATAGAGAGTACTTGCCCACACCTAATTCTTACTGTGTTCATTTGAGAGGATAGTAGACACCATTATCTACCCATAGAACCTTCTTTTGTCCAATTCCGACATCATTTGGGCATTCTACCAACATCTTGCATTTCTTCACTATGCCGAAGGGAAGACCACGCAAGGGTGGGGATGTTGTGCAAGAAATGATCATTGGTGATGAGGACATGGAAGGTAATATGGATGCAAGGGATGCATTCATCAATGAAGACAATGGGGGCATTCATCAATGCTTGTACAACGGTTGGAGACCTTAGACTCCAAGCTTGATTCTCATTTTGAAATATTATCCTCACGGATTGGTGTGATGGAGGACAAGTTTGGGAAGTCTCAAGCACAAGAAAAGCATGGGAATTATGGTGACTATGAGCAAAGAAAAGGCAAGGGCATCTTGAATGAGGGTTTAGGGTTTATGCATAGAGCTTATGGCTTATACATAAGACTTATGCATAGAGCGTGTGCATATGGCTTATGCATAAGACTTATGCATAGAGCGTGTGCATAAGACTTATGCATATGGCTTATGCATAGAGCTTATGCATATGGCTTATGCATAAGGCTTATGCATAGAGCTTATGCATAAGTCTTGCAGCCTTATTATGCAAGCTTATACTTATACTATGCATTTAGATTATTGCATAAGGCCTTTATAAATAGCTATTTATGAATAGAGATAGCTTCTCTCTCCATCCTTGTTCAAATTCTATTTAATTTTGTATGGAGAGGAGATAAGCTAATGTATGAGTTATTTTTAAAATCTTCCTCAACGGCTGGGGAAAAGAAGCCCGTTTGACACTTTTTTAAATATTTGTCAAGTCTCCCTCAACGGCTGGGGAAAAGAAGCCCGTTTGATGCTTTTTTAAATATTTATCAAGTCTCCCTCAACGGCTGGGGAAAAGAAGCCCGTTTGACGCTTTAAATGTTATTTTTTAAAATCTCCCTCGCGGCTAGGAAAAAGAAGCCCTGTTTTATGGTTTACATAGTGCTTTGTGTAATGCATAATGATTTGTGTTTAATGAGCTGCATATACATGTTATCCTGCTAGATGGAGCCTCTCAATCTTGAAGAGAGAATAGCGTGTCCATGCATGCGATGTAAGTACCAAATCTTTCGAAAACGAAGGATTTGCAACGAGCATGTTCATGACGCTGGCATATTTCCAATGGAGCGCTTGCAAAATTTACGGTTTCAATCGTACAACCAAGCAAGTGTGCAGCCGCATCTTGATAACATTGCGCCTGTGAATTCTCGTCCCCAACAAAGGATGAGGATATCGCAGGAGAGAGTGACAGATGGAGCTCAATTAACAGCACCCGAGGGAATGGAAGAAGGTCAGGAAATGGAAGAAGGTCCAATGGAAGAAATGTTGGATGCCTTCATCGAGCAACAAGAAGCTCTCTTCGAGGAGCATGAACATGAAGATCATCAACCACGACATTCTCAACGGTCAAATTATGAACCAGAGGAAGAGGCCATGCGTAAACTTGCACGCCTTCCATTATACAATGGTGCCAACATGTTTGGACCTCTGAGTTTACCTTGTGGGTTATGACATCAACAATCTTGTTCTCTTGACATTTTTCTTAAGCAATTGAGGACAATTGCTTCCTCAAACGAGAGGACTATTATAGGTATATATTTATTCATATTTTTGATGAATTGTAAAAATATATTTAATTTAATTTGTGCAGGATTCAATTTAATGGAATGTGCAAGTTGGCACAAGATTAATGTATAGGTGTAAATATGCACAAAGTCATTTTTTTAACAAGACCCACTAGTAACTTTATTTGCGCAAAGGTTTTTTTATGTACAAACCTTAGGAGACTTCATATGGTTAAAAATGTGTAAAGAAATACCCCAACAGTGGAAAAAGGAAGCCCATTATGTATGCTCATCTATTCTTAGCTCCTTGGGTTATTTTTATTTAAAAAAATCTCAAAATACTCAAGTCGTGGGAGGAAGATTGCACCCAATCTGTTTCCATTATGTGTTACTCTCTATCTTATCTTTTGTTGATGATGATGCTATTTTATTTGATGTCATTTTATTTTCTTTGTTTAACGATATGTTACGTTATTTGATTTTAATTTAATTTCAAGTCTTTGTTTTAATAATTGATGTATTTTGTGAGTATTTAACTATTTCTTCAAGAAGTACAAAAAGGATCTCATATCAGTATCGGCATGTATATAGACTAAGGTTTAGATGTTTTTACCAACGCTTATATAAGCATTTCTTTACACGATGTTACCGACGTTTTTGTACCGATATTTTTTCGATGCGAGTATAGACGCTCATTGGTTATACAATGCGATTGTTTTACATCGAAAAAAATGTCGATATTTTATTGTCCTGTAGTAGTGAAAGAGAAACCCTATAATCTAAGACTTGGACTAGCACTTGATGGGATAAACCCATTCTCCATATAGTCATCCAAATGTTCGCACGGTCTGCTGTGTTGGCTAACTACAATATGCATATTTCATATTTGTTATGAGTGCGGAGATGGATATGTAGGAATTAGTGGCCACGGAATATAATTATGTTGTCTCTTGATATTCAAGGTTCCATTGCAGGTGTTCATGGCTCTTGTTCAAAGGTCTCAAGTCTTCTGTTGGAAGTGAAAGAGCATCAAATAAGTGAGAAACGCCATGCCATATTGTCTCAATTTGATTTGCAGTACATGGAACAATATTGTGCTTATAAGAAGGATGTGTTCTCTCAAGGGGGGACACAATTGGGTTTGAGATGGCTGCATTAGAAGTCGGTAGAAGAGAATGTGAAAAAGACGGTGCGCCGACTAGGAAGAAGGA
This sequence comes from Cibotium barometz, assembly GCF_041138505.1. Lineage (NCBI taxonomy): Eukaryota > Viridiplantae > Streptophyta > Polypodiopsida > Cyatheales > Cibotiaceae > Cibotium > Cibotium barometz. The sequence goes on along the minus strand of NC_141057.1, from coordinate 22,311,333 downwards.
GGTGGTCTTTTGCCGACTAGGGGAAAGATGTCCGCATGCAGAAACTTCCGTATCATTTATTTGCTCTTAAAGCACCCCCCGCTCTACTCCTCTGTGAAACGTTAACGTAGTGGTACCGTTCGTTTGACTCGTAGACACTAGCAACGATATATATTAACGAATCCTAGCTCATTAACGAATCTAAGCTCTGCGATCAGCCTAGGGGCCCATGAGATGCACTTTCTAGGCTTCCAATGAAGGTCTGGTATGGCCAATGGAGATCCCAGATTATATCTCATTGGCTTAGGACATTAATTAATGGCCTGCAGCAACTGCCTGTACCAGAAGCAGAAGAGAGAGAGCACAGCCCTCCAATATGTACTTTGCGGGTTATTAAAAGGGCTGTGTTCTCTCTCGTCTGTTGCCGACGCTGGCGGATCATCATACGACTGTAGGCGTTTTCTCTTCCTCTCGTGAGGTAAACTAATATGCAGGTCATCTACTCTCTTTCTCATGGCTCAAATCTGTGTGCTCGATTGACTTGTGCGAAGCATCGACACTTGCACTGGAACGCATCACTATTTCCGTTTATACACATTCTAGCATTTTCTCTGTTTTACTATTGTTTTTTATAGCTTTTGTTTTGAGCTTACTCCAGTTACAAAGCTACTACTAGTGTGTGAAAACAGTCACGATCCTGCGGAGTATGTTATTTGCCACCACCAATTCACATGCATTGTATTCACGTTGTTAATAGCCTCTACTATGAAAGGCTATTGATTTGATTCCTTTAGAGTTTGGGCTATCTTGATTTGCTCTAACGGCTGAGTGGTATGAACTAGTGTCATGCCCGTGTGTGATCTAGTGAAACAAATAGTCCCACTTGAGCAAGATCTTGTGTATGAACTAGTGGCATGAGATGTTCGTACGTTTAGTGAAGCAAATAGTCCCACCTCATCAAGTTAAAAGATATCTTACGTATGAACTAGTGGCATCAGATGTTCGTACGTCTAGAAAATCAAATTAGCCCCACCTCTGCAACTTCCACTCATAGTTGCTTTCATTTGACGGGCATCAGGGCTGTTTTTGAGCACTGGGGCCGTAAAATACTTGTAGAATTCTAAAATGCCCTTTCAAATTACACTCACATACAAAAAAGAGCATCCTATATTTCACCAAACTAGCCAATTTTTAAGGACAAAAGGCCCGTCAAAAACCAACCTTGCTTCCACATCGAAGCAAGCGAAAACCAAACCTAGGGTACATTTAGTTTTATTTGGACAAATAATCATGCTTGTTAGAGTATGGCATGTCTTCCTATTTGTGTTGGTGGAGCATGAGAGTCTTCATTATTGACAATTCATATTAGAGTGTGATAGTCTCCTCCATGGCTGTATAATTTTCAGAAAAATGAAGATAACAGTGATCTCCATTCTTAACAAATTGTATTTGAGCGTGAGACTGTCCATGATTGTAACTTAAGAAAAGAAATCATAATATTTCTTTTGCCTAGAGTTTGAGTGACCAAGGGCACAAGAGAAATGTTTCGTAGTGTAGGGAAAGTACTTTTGGTTCAATTAAGATAAGATATTAAAATGTTTAAAGTCTAGCTGTAACAAGTCAAACAAATAAAGTTTCTTGTAACCAAGTTAAAATTTGTTTGGCATTGATCTCTAAGATTCTTTCTGGTCTGGAAGGGTGCAGTGGTCCATTAAACTGAATCCTGCACAAATTAAATTAAACATATTTTTATAATTCATCAAAAGTATGAATAAATATATACCTATAACAAGTACCTTCATCGAAAATAGTGTGGCTAACTACATCGTAAAAAGAACTAGTTTCCACGTATATTCTGACGTTTATTTTACCACATTTATTTTGACTAAAATACGGACGGAAGTAGGTGTTTTATGAGGCTTATACCAATGGACATAGGTGCATACCGACGTTTATACTGACTAGAATATCGACGGATGTGCATTTTTTTCCTTTTAAGCATTATGGTGCATACAGGTACAATTCGACAGACGTAGGTGCATACTGATGTTTATACTGACTAGAATATCGACGGATGTGCATTTTTTTCCTTTTAAGCATTATGGTGCATACAGGTACAATTCTACACCTGGATACACCATTATGGTAAATATTTGAAGATTTTATTACATTCAAGTGAAATTTTACACACTTAAGTTATCGCCACAAACAAAGATACATTGATGTACAAAATCAACTTTCATTGCTTGATGTCAAACCACAACGAGACATTGATCCAAATTGTATGATATGCATACTTATACGATAAATGTTAATACAAAAAAAAATGCCACATATGTGAGTGACCTATACATGCCCAAAACGGGGTGCAAAAAACATTTGTACCATTCCAAAACCAAAAAGACCTATACAATTCCAAAACTACACCAGCTAAAGTAGGTGTCCAATCTGTGAGCTAGCAAGACAAGGGAGAGGCTCAGGTACTGCTCTTTGCAAAAACAATGCAATACCCACAAATTAGTATATACAAACTTACCAAAAACCTTAAATTCGCATATGGTACGACGTACTTACCGAAATCACAACTGTCCAATCACTATAAGAGGTGGGGCCATTATCCATGCTTTTTTTGACACTTTAGAACTAAGCCCAAAAATCCCAAAACATAGAAATACTCATGGAAATAAGCATCGAAATGGAAACGTCAAAATATGTGTCGAAATATGCATCGAAATAAACATGTTTTTCCACGATCATTTTGACTGCTATTTCGACAATTATTTCGACAAATGCAGAATATTTCGACGGATGTAGAAAATTTTTGATGCTTATTTCAACGAATGCAGTAACTTTCGACACTTATCTCGACGCGTGCAAGTATTTTTTTTTTGCATAATGGTGCATCCAGCTACAATCTTGTAGCTGGATGCACCATTATGCCAAACTTATAGAGTACCAAAGTCAACTGTACTCTGATATGAAGAATGCACCAAATTTCTTGGAAAAGTGGGAGTGCCAGAACGTTTTTGACATTACAAAGTATGTACATTGTACACAATTGCAAACAATGGCCAAATTATATTGCAAGATGTGAAATTTACATATTAAAGACCATATTACAAGCTCTAACGAGATGAGCCATCAAAAGACCATAGTATGGTATGGAAAGCCAAAATGTTTTTTATGCTCGATGACCAAAATTGCATAAAGTAGTTGCATACAAGCTATAAAAGCTCAAACAAAGATGTGAGCTGACCAAAATATGTATATACAACAAGAGAAAAGACATGGGCAAGGCCAGTCTATGCGAAGCCCTCACTCAGGGTCAGGTATTGGTCCCTACAAAAACCATACAAGATGCTTTTTTTTGGTATACAAAACAATGATCTAACATGCTATAGCAAAGAATGTATACAAATCATAAGGTTAAGGCTTGCGGCATTTACCATATCTACAACATTCGCCCATTTGAGGTTGACGCCTTCTCGCTCAAGCTTCTCCAAAAGAAAGTACATGTTATGGTGGCGGCGAGAAATGTCCTCTTCTCCGGTTGCCGGTCGACCAACCACTTGATTCTAAAAGTACCATAAAATAAAAATAATAAACATAACATAACATCAAATGAAACATACAAGATAAGCGTTGATACTTACAAAGTAGACATGGAATGCATCCCAACCGCCGCTTCTAATGTGAGAGCTTCTTACACTCTCCATTCGGGATCTCGCCGCATCCTCTTGTTGCTTGTAGCGTTGGGGATTTCTTGCATACTTTTGCTTCTCCTCATTCCAATCCTCAGTGCTGATGTACCAAGGCTTCTCACTCCCTCCCTTCAGTCTCCTCGTCACATCTCCCCGCCAATGTTTCATATGCACATGGAACCAAGAGGAGAGGGGAGTGAGGGCAAAGGAGGTGAACTTGATGCTTGAGGAAGGAAAATGCACGCACGCACACAAAAATGGTGAAAAAGTAAGGCTTTGTTTTATTGTAAAAACCTACACTATTGAAATCAGGGTTCGAAAAATAACGTGGAAACAAGCATTGAAAATTTTTTTCCCATAGTGATTTCAACCATGGTTTTAGTATCCTTTTCGACGGTATTTTTACAACCTTTTTCACGATTGTTTCCACCACGACCTTTTCGATGCTTATTTTGATGATCGCTACTTTTCATTCAAATTAAAAATCTTCCTAGATCTTGCACGCCCCCAACATTTCAAATTCCATATCACCGACTTCCACCCTCCACAAATACTTAAGGGAGGATCCCCCTCCAAAAATAAGCATTTGTTCCCATTACAAATCAATATGAAAACCATGGACGATGCCACATGCTCTAATTTTGTTGACTTAGAGGAGAAGACACTTTGCCCATGTACTCGCTTCGCTTGCAAATATCAAGTGGCTCGATGTCGATGAATTTTAAATGATCATACAAAAAAATGAAAAATATTTTCGGTGGAGCGATTGGAACATCTAATTAGTGGCAATGCACGCTTCAACAATGATGAACCATTGGATATCCAGCGCTTGAACGATGGAGACCACAACAAGAGTAGCCACAAATGAGGTAATCCAACAACCCGAGGAACTTTAGGAGAATTTGAAGAAAATACTATAAAATGACATGGATGACATGATAAATGCCTTACATGATGGAACAAAAGATCGTGGTTTGGAACACGAAGGGGTAGAAAAATCACACGACATGTAGAATACACTTCCCAAGAAGAGAGAGCTTTGTAGGCTTGCTCGTCTTCCACTATATCGTGGGGCACATGTGTCTATTTTACACGCTTGCCTATCCATATTGAACTTGCAATCGATTTTTGGATGGTTTGATATGAGTGCATAAAAACTTTTTGTGTAAGTGATGATATCATATGCAATTAGTGAGTTATGTACCTTTATATGCATTTTTGTAGCCTGTCTATTTTATGTAATAGCTTATTGAAACATCAAATATTGCCAGAAGATAATGAGATGCCAGGGGACCATAGTGGAGCAAAAACAATGTTGCACTCGATTGGCATGGACTACAACACACACCATGCTTGTCCAAATGATTGTATTCTTTATCGACAAGAATATAACAACGCAGTATAATGTCCATATTGTGGTACATCAAGATATAGACAAGATGTACAAGGAGAAAGAGTACCAGCAAAAGTTTTACGCTCTTTTCCATCATCCCTCGGATTAAAAACATGTTCAAGTGCAAATCCATTGCAGGATTGATGACTTGGCATCATAACACTAGGTCCACGGATGGTGTTATGCATGTGCTTGCAGATTCCCTTGCATGGAAGCACATTGAAGAGAAGTGGGTAGCCTTTTAGGAGGAGGCTCGCTATATTCGACTCAGACTAGCAATGGATGGAGTGAATCCATTTGGCCTGCGAAGTTCATCATGGAGTATATGGCCTATTTGTCTAGTTAACTATAATCTTCCACCATGGCTAGCGATAAAAAAAGGGCACCTTTGATTGCCTTTGATAGTTCCTGGAAAGTACAAGGTGAAGAACATGGATGTGTATTTAGTCCCTTTAGTTGAGGAGCTTCGTGTTCTATGGGAGGGCATTGAAGTTCATGATATTTCGAAGAGGTTTGGACAACGTGCGCTAACATTGAGAGGAATACTTATGTGGACTATGCATGATTGGCCTGGCTATGGAGAGTGCTCTGGTAATATTTTAGCTTGTCAACATATTATGTTAAGTCATGATTGTCATCCAAACTTATCTGCTACAATCTTTTTTGATGTTCTACAGGGCTTTCAGTGTCAGGGTATAGTGGATGTCCATTATGTGGGCCGGAACTTGAGGCTCGGTACTCAAAGTCTATGAAGAAGATAGTATACGAGGTACACAAGAAGTATCTCCCTCACAACGATCCTTTGCGTGAGGGATTTCTAGGGAGGTCTCCTCGAATGTGGAAGAGCAGTGATTGGAAAACCTTATGGGAGCTGGATCTAGCCTGCACACCTCCAAGAATGAAGCATCTATCCATTTTCCCATCAACTTCCATATTGGAATGACCTTCTAGTGAACCATCTTCTTGATCCAATGCACATTTTCAAGAATATAGAGGTGCTTGGAAAACCATCACAGAAGAAAAGGAGAGCAAGACACAATGAGATGATTTACAAGAGGTTCAACGCATGCAACACTGATGGGCCCAAAATAGAGTACATGGGAAGGTGAAGCTACCAAACGGACCTTGGGTCATGACAAAGGAAGAGCAACGGCATGTAAAGAAGTGCATTAGTGAGTTTCCTACCCCTCTACAAGATGCATGCATTGCTTGAAGGGAGCATTTACAAAGGATGATGAGCTTAGTGGCTTGAAGAGTCATGATTGGCATAAATTCTTACAATTTGTGCTTCCTATAGAGCCATCAAGGATTGCCTCAACGATGACATTAGAGAAACAATTTACAAAATTGGTGCAGTGGTGTGTTGGATATCAAGGAAAGAAGTCACTAGAGACACATTGGAAGTAGTACGGTTAAAAACTCTAGTGAGGTTGTTACAATGGCTAAGAAATACTTTCCAACAAGTATTTTAACCATTCAATTGCACTAGCTAGTTCATGTGATTGATGAAGTTGCTGTGGCTGGGGTTGTCCTAGCCGATGGACATTTTTCTTGGAGAGATTTATGAAGACACTTAAAGGATTTGTTCATCAAAGAGCTCGTCTTGAAGGTAGTATGGCAATGGGATGGCTTGTTCAACAATAAATTGTATATATAAATGAATTTCTCAGTACGTCTGATCCAAATATGCCAAGATTATAGACACAAGAAGAACAAGATCCACTAGTTAGGGAAGAGCCACAAGGGAAAGGCCTTATGAGAACAATGGGTGTAGCATTGCATGAGAAGATCAATAAATTTTACATCTTAAACTCACATGCTATGGAGAAATGGATCGAGAGATATAACTTGGTGAAGGCTGAAAGGGACCAAGCTCAATTGAGTTTTAGAAGGAGTCGAACAACCCGCACACTACCGTACCCAATAGACCGTACCCAATAGAACTTGCACTTCTTCTAGAATTTCCTTCTAATAAATGGCTCGAACAAACCATACTGCAAGCTAAATGCAATGGTGAATCAATAAGTGATGAGGAGGAGGAGCTTGCATATGGTTGTGATTTCTATGTATGTGAGTTTGAGATATCTACGCATGGTCTTTTATGTTGTGCTTTCGTGAATTTATACAATAAAAGTACTTATTTATTATGCTTGTAGTATCGTAAGTTTGGGACAATTTGGTCATGCGGACATCAATTTTGAGTAGAAGGAATAGATAAAAAGAGAACAACATTTGATTATTTTGTGAAGGCTAATTTCATGCAAGAAAGTCGCTCAAGTGTAAGTGATGGAAATACCTAAGAAGGCATGCTGGATTATTGTGGAAAATCCAAGATATTATCAAGGTTGGATTCAGAAAGTTTGATATGTTCATTTTTTATGTGAAATGGTTTAATTTTGTAATTGAAGGGGCACAAGTACCTATATGCAAAGACAAGTGTGGATTTCCTCAAGTAGACCGCACAAAGATATGGGCTGACCAAAGGGACACAATTGTGCTACCAGAGCATTGTGAGCAAGTCATCTTTGTGGAAGACCCGACAGATCAAAAATGGTTGTTTGTGATCCAAATAAATCCACATGGTAAACAAATATTTAAAGAGGTGAAAAAAGCAGTTGGCTGTTTACAAGATGCTGAGGAACTCCCCCAAAATCATGTGATGGTTAAGCATTCACCAACTAGCACCTATTGAACAACAAGAAAAACAAGAAGAAGACATAATAGTTGAGGAAGTAGGTGAGGCTCACATAGGATTAGGATCGGATGAAGGTGTACTCATTGAGCAAATACATCTTGAATGAGAAACTAACACTTGAGATAATCTAGAAGAAGAAGAGATTCAAGATGAGTATGATCATGATGCATCGACATATCTCATGCTAGAGCTAGAAGAGGATGATCACATGAATGAATTACCTTCTACTACTACAAGACAACCGGTTCCACCAATTGACAACAATGATGGAGCATTTCTAGAAATAGATTTATTTGGAGCCATGGATCTCGCTGAGGATGAGAAAGTTGATGATGAACTTTAATTTCATTATGAAACAGAGCACTTTCTTAATTGCACCTTAGTGATGAGGAGGAGGAGCTAGCATTCGTCCTCCTTCAAAGAGCATGATGGAAGTTCTACCCTCCTCTCTCCCTCACCCACCCCCCTCTCTCTCTCCCTCTCTCTCTCTCTCTCTCATAGACACATGTGCTTGCAAAGTGGTAAAATAGAAGGCTAAAACAAACCCCAAGATGGGAACTAGAAAATATTATATATGAATTCAAATTTTTTTTAAAAAAAATTTCCATGGTTATGTTGATGCTTCTTTCCACGAATATTTCGATGCCCACTTCGATGCATATATGGACGACGTGACCAGGCATGGAAACTAAGCGTCAAAATGATTCTCTTGTAGTGAATCTATATTTTCTTCGGCGTGCTCAATGTGCTTAAGCAAGGCATAAGTGCCATGCTTGAATGCATAACGCTCCTCCAACTTGGTAGCATGGCATCTAACCACCCTCTCCTCCATACATGAAAACAAACATAAATAAAAGCATAAAAATATACACTAGTTGACAAAGCATGGATACTTACAAAATACTCATAAATGATTCCCATCCATTGCTCCCGAAGTGCGAGCTCCCCACACTCTCTAGTCGCTTTGCCACTGCTTCCTCTTGCTGTGCGAGCATCATCAAGGATTTTCAGTGTGCTTCCTCACCTCCTCATCCCATCTCTCTTGGTCAATGAACCAAGGCTTTTCTCCTGCAATTTTCACCACTTGATTGTCATCGAACCTGCTGTGTTTCATACAATATCTCATGAGATTGTAGATCCACTTGTTAGGTACTTCCTCACTACCTAGGGCAAGCTTGAACTCGCTATTGAGTTGATTGCAAATTCTAGTTTTCTTCTCTCATGGGAAGGTGGGTAAATTTGGTGAAAGTTTCATGGGCAAATACTATTTTACATAGTTCCCTCACACGATTGCACATCTCCTAGCCAACATCATCAAGAATGACCTTCCCTTCCCACACCATGTAAAGATGCTGATTTGCATTAGGGAGAGGGCTACTACCAAAACGTCGACTAGATCGACCCGATGAGATAGGGGTGTCGGCCACACTCTGTGTGGGTGGACGCTCTCCTGGAGGAGGGGTAAATGCATCAATGACACTACGACCACCTCCCCTACGATGCGTACAGTGAATACGGTTGGAGGAACGGTCGAGACTGGGGGGTTTGAGTAGGGGATGGTATGGGTGTAGGTGTGATCGTGGTCGTGGTCGTGGGTCTACACCCGTATCACCATGGGTAAAATAGGCTCTAGCCATGGCTACTTGCTCAAGGTGTAGCTTGTGCAATGAAAGTAAAAAAATGATCAAGGCTCATGACACGTGTAGTAGGTAGGATAGTTGGTTGGGGGAGGTAATGCCAGAGGTGTGTTTTGGGCAATATGTATGGTCCTCCATCAGCATATGTGCATGGATATGGTTATGCAGGTGGATATGCATGTTATGAGTAGGAGCATACGAACATGTGACATGTAACAATTTTTTTTTAAAAAAAAAGAAAAAGACCAGAGGGCTTACCTCTGAGATTAGTTGTCAAAGTTATTGCATCAAAAAAACATAAAACCCACACTAAGAATCTACATTTTAGAAGCACAAAATCAAAATAATATGGAGAGATTAGGGAGAGAAAAAAGGACTTAACTCAAAGAGATTAGGGATAGATAGTAGAGATATACCTGTAAAAAAACCAAAAATTTAAAATTAGAACACTATGTAGGTGTAAGAAAACATGAAAGCAAGAAAGATGGAAACATAGGAGAGTGCAGAGATGCAGGAGAGAGAGAGAGAGGATAACCAAAAGGTCATTAGGGGGAAGGGGGGTTGAAGATATGCAACCTATAAAAAAACCCAAAAAAGAGAGATTAGAACATTGAATCTGTAAGAAATTATGAAGGAACCAAGATGTTTATCTCATTTTTTTGATATTACTCATAGTTTTTTATTAATAAACCTTGTACATATTCAACTCTTCATCTCATGTGAGCATTTACTCATTTTCGGATATCTTCTTTTACAAATTGGATTTATCTCCTCCTTACACATGGATTGATGCTATTGGCCCATAGGAACCTTAATTGGACCATAATCAAAAAATTTCTGAAAATCTAGACCCTTAGGCTAAGGTCCTTTATACCCTTAGACTAAGGTCCTATATACCCATTTCCAATTAATTCCAATTGCACATTAGAAAATTCTTTTTGAATTTTTGTTTCAAGAAAACTTATTTTAATAAGATGAAATAATTTTCTATCCAAAAATATTAAAAATCTGAATATTCTCTCTCTAGGTTAAAACAGTTAGAAACAAGGTCTTTATATTTCTGAAGAGGGATTGATTACAAAGGAATATGCTGGACATTTTGAGAGGCTAGGGAGGAATCTTACATTCTACCCCACTTAAAAAAATGCGAGATGTCCTCATCTCGCAAACTAGGATAATTTCGCAAGATGCACGAATTATGAGACTTAGAGAAAAATTTAAATCAAGATTAACCACCAAGAAAAGTCTCAAAGAGAGCAAGATTCAAGATAAGAATAAGATTTAAACTTTATTCATTCTCAGAACTTATACAGTAAAGATAGAAGAACTCTTTACACTTCCATAAGCCCGTCCATCATATGATCACAAAAGCAGCACTCACAAGCTGCGCACGTATAAGGTAACTCATCTATGGGAATAATTCTGTTGATTATTACCGCACCTATCTCCGTGGTATGAGGTGATCTAACAAAAGGACCTCTGAGAGGCAAGCCAAAAACGGGGTAAAGACATATCTTCTGATGAGGAAAAAAACACGCCAGTAAGAAGACCCGCTCAGAAAACCCAAGATGCCTTGATCTCATGATGCAGTAGTATCGGGGACCCAAACCCAAAGCTTCAATAACCATGGCCAAGTGAACATTGTTACGAAAATGCTGCTGACCCCAGGGTGTTATCCTAGTTATGTCTTGATAGGTCCGCCATTTGGTCTGAGCTATAGAAGTTCCTAGGTGAGGAAAAAGTGAGCGCTTATACTGTTCTATAAAATCTTTCTTCACAGACTCTCTTGCGTCTTGAAGGTGAGAAATCATCATGGATAAAACTAATTCTTGTTGCCAAGCCATGAAGGAGATTAAGAAGAAGGGAGATCGATGAAAGTAAGATTACTGTGAGCGATAGGTAAAAGTTACGACTTATATAAAGGAAGGAGCTAGCGTAACTTAGAAGCCAATGGTAACTTGTCACTGAAGTTTTACCGTCTTTCCATGATTTGGGTTTGACACATTTTTCTATAGAAGGCATTAAGGACTTTGAGATGAGGAGATAAAAGAAGCTTGTCGGCTAAGTCACCTACTTTCATTGAATTCAGATATAAGGCTCACAATATCTGGGAGATACCTTCTTATACTCCCCAAGAGATAAAGAACTTTTGGGCCGTACTCGAATGAAAACCAAAACCTTGGTATCCAAAACACCGATTTTCACTTCTGAACTCATTGTTCTGAATCCTTAAAACAGACGTGACTCCTGAGAAGTATTCTAGGGAAAGGGTCTTCCTTTTTTAAACAGAATCTTTCTTTTCTTTTAGAGAGAGAATAATTATAAGATCAAAAAGGGAGATTCTTACTCCTGTATACCTCGAAGACTGGGGAGAAATCTTACACTCAGAGAGTAAGTTATGAAAATGCAAACTCCGACAAATTTAGAGCTAATTTGCTGAAAATTTTTCATGCCCTCATTTTTAAAGGAATATTCTCATGTGAAATGCTTAGAGGACCCCAAAATGAGCTCAAACTTTTCTAAATGTACTTTTAGTTTATCAAGCTCAAAATTAAAGTGTGCTCCTTTGTTTACTTATCACTTAGCCTTCAAGCATCTTCATGATCCATATAGAATGATCACAAGAAAAAAGGCTAGTTAAATAGCATATTCATATTTTCTTTAAAACATTCTGCAAAGCCAAACCATGACTTTTTGTGTTAGGAGCCATGGCTAGCCACACATCTTAGCTATCCTACTATTTTTTTGATTACTCTCCAAAATAGAAAACCACACTTGAGATTTAATGCATCTCCATGTGTATATGTATGTATGTAGATGTGGGTGTGTGAATGCATGGACACTACACACATACCAAAGTAGTAATTGGAAAGAATTAAGTGTTTGAAGAGTATATGAAGTTCTTTTTAAAATTTAAGTTTTATCCAAAATGGCTACTATCAAGTAAACTGATTCTTATTTTTTTGGACTTTTTCCTAATCAAGAACTTGCATTGAAAGGCTACCTTTAAGCATAAGAAAGCCAAGTTAGGAAATTGCTTGTGATCATACTACTTATAAAGGGTAGTCAAATGATATACCTTAGACTCAAGTGTTTTTTACTCTAGCTCCTTAAAATATCAAAGTTAAAGTGCTCCTCAACATATGAATCTTGTTTGTTAAAAAAGGTAAATTTGTAATCTTACTCAAGGGCAAGGTATTTCTTTGATATGCCCAATTTATTTTATATCCTTTTGGTATGATTACTAGGTAGACACACACTTAACTAGAATTTTAGAGCCATTGGTATAAGTGATACTAATGTATCCACGAGGTTATCCTACAATTTAGCACACGCATCACAAGGATGGGTAGCCATTGTTATTGCGTTTGAGAGTCCTTGATGGAAATTTCAAGACCTTTGATCTTTGCATTGACTCTATCATTGCCTCTATGAATCTTGTAGAGCCTTTACAACTATGCCTTTATATAAATAAGGAGATATGCCTTTGGAAGATCCTTACATAGGTAAAGAGAAAGGCAACTTTAGAGCCATGTCTAGAGTGGAGATACTTCTTTAAACAACGATGACTACATTAACCAAGAAGGTGGGAAAAAACGGCCAATTTTTAAATCAATCCCTAGCAAAGCACATGAAGGTAAGGTATATTGTGATAATCATGACAAGAAGGATGATCTGGAGAACTAGCTAACGATTGGTTTGTCTTCCTCCGTACATCTTTTGTACACACCCTCTTCAAATGAAAAACCGTCTTGATCTTCTTTCCTCAAGGGTTCGAGTCAGTCATATTATAATACACATAAATACATACATGTAAGTAGTAAGTATGTATGTAAATACATGTATATATTATAAATACACATACATGCATGTGTGCAGTCATGCAAGATGCACGTACACAAATGGAAAATTTGAAGAGGTTATATCAATGAAAAAATGAGCATATATACACGTATACGCGTGGGATGTGCACGTGTGCGTGGGTGCTTGCACACACATATGACGATTACGCATCACTGAAAACTTAAGCACTATACATTCAGGATCGCCTTCAAGAATATATGAGAAGCTTCAATTTGCAGGAATTGTACCTGGAGCTTGCGTATTCGAACAGTTTGCCGGTGGCGGAGAAGATGATGAGGCCGATCTCGGCATCGCAAAGAACAGACAGCTCGTAGGCTTTCTTCAGGAGGCCATTCCTACGCTTGCAGAAGGTGACCTGGCGGCTGGTGGTGTTATGGATTCGTCTGATCTGGATCTTGCCGCGAGGGCCGACAGCAGCAGGAGCTGGGGCAGGCATATTGATCTTATGCTGCAGCAGGTCCAGGCAACCGTCGTCGTCGTCGTCGTCGTCGTGTGTGTACTGGGTCTCCGCGTGATCGCGCTCTTGTGCTTGCACTGCTGGAGAAACTGTTGCGTGGGCATCTTCAGCTGGAGCTTGAGCGGCTGCCATTCTTCTTAGCTGTAACGTGCACGGAGAGAAATTATATCCCGAGAAGATACAGGCTATGCTTCTAATCTACTTATACTTAGAAGATGAGGAGAAGAAACCTAAGAAGCCAGGAACGATCTCCACGCATCAAGGCTATGTTTCCTATTCAACACCAAGCTTCTAATCTACTTTAGAAGATGATCTCCACAGGGAGAAACCTAACAAGCCAGGAACGATCTCCACACATCTCCACAGGAAAAACAAATTAAGCCTCGCGCATTATTACAGCACCGCTTCTTCTTTTTTTACAAAATTAAAGAACGCTTCTTTACTTGGAAATTGCATCCATGATCCCATTTTCCATTATTTATAAATTGAAAATTATAATGGAAAATGGGATCATGGATGGGAACAGTACCGCCTGAAAACGAAACCTGAAGCTTTTCTTTTTTCTTTTGCTTCACTTTCCCGTTCTACCCACCCCCAGTACCACCATTCGTGTCTCTTGTCCTTTCTTCAATATTTTTTACATTGCTAGAGGACAACACCGCACCACCATTCATGTCTGTTGTACCCCCCCTTTTTTCAATATTTTTTACATTGCTAGAGGACCACACCGCGTGCTAGATGATTCTTAAATTCAACAAGAAGCCTCAATCAGTTTCTACAAGGAAAACAAGGTATAAAATCCAAAGATAAGTTCATTGTCGCCTTCGGCCTTAAGTGTTCGTAAGGCTCATATTATAGGTGTAGCCTGTAGGTAGAAGACGTATTATAGGTTTACATAGCTACATAGCCTGTAGCTATGTAGGTTTATGTTTACACTCTTTAATTTGCTGTCTAAATCTTGACACGTATCGATTTGTTATGAGGAAAATAAAGGCATGGTTTTTCAAATGTTCCTCGTTTATATAACGAATTAGAATTAATTAATACTTTCAAATATATAAAAAAGATAGCATCTCATTCACAATCACATAAATCAAATATACAAGAATAGGGAACAATAGAAATTATTTACAATCAAGAAGCATGTGCCTTTAGTCATTCGAGAAGATAAAAAAGTTTGCACACCAAGGTCACCACAACACTCGAAAATAATCTTGATCCATGTGATCACCCCCAAGCTACCTTACTCCACACTTGTCCTCACCGTACTCGTGTCATTGTGCGGACACTCTTTGAACCTCCATACAATATTTATCACACGTGAACTTGTATCTCTGCAGGGAGTCTTTCAGCCTTTGTAATGAATTTATCATAATTGTATTATGTGTAAAGAGTCAAATCTTGCCTGTGTAGAGGTCTTATCACACTTTCACTTGAACTCTCACTTGTGTCTGTGCAAAGTCTCATAACAATTCATCATATTCTCCCCTCTATAGAGTTCTCTCCTCAGAGGTTTAACCATAATCATAAGAAAAATAATATAACTAACAAGACTATTTATCTTTATCTTGATCTCAGTCTCGATCTCGATCTCCTTCTTCATCATTTTCTAAGTCTTACTCGCACTCATATCACATGAGCGAATCAATCTTGATCTCAATCACAATCTAGATCTCAATCACCTCTATAAACTCATAAGGAACACATGTAATATACATCTCTCTCTCTCACTCTCTTATTAACATCTATTTCTCTTTCTCATAAAAATATGAAAAGAAAAGACCACAAGTTTCTACTATGAAAAAGAAATTACATGTATAATCACATCTCAAAACATAATTTATCTATCAAGCATGCATATAAGAAAACAATAGGTTGAGAGAGTGTACTTCCTTTTCAAACGTGTTCTTTCTTTTTGCCGGGGTGTCTCAGTCTTGAGGTTAAATTGGAGGTTTAGAGCATAGTCTTGCAGTAGTCATAAGTGTAAGGTTTGAAAAGATGCAGGGAGGAAGAGAGCTTGAGCTCTTGCAAGCACACACACACTCACAAAACCCTAATAGAGAACATGCAAGGTGAGA
The DNA here is from genome assembly GCF_041138505.1 of Cibotium barometz. NCBI lineage: Eukaryota > Viridiplantae > Streptophyta > Polypodiopsida > Cyatheales > Cibotiaceae > Cibotium > Cibotium barometz. The sequence goes on along the minus strand of NC_141057.1, from coordinate 22,295,529 downwards.
GGCTGAAATCTTCTTCTTCTTCACAACACTCAACACACCATATACAAAGATAAGAGTACACATAATATGAAAGGTACTTAACCAATACATACACGGGTTCTCTATAGTGTGAACCCAACACTCAACACACCATATACAAAGATAAGAGTACACATAATATGAAAGGTACTTAACCAATACATACACGGGTTCTCTATAGTGTGAACCCAACTAAATGAGCTGGCACTATAACTATGCCAGTCTCTAGAATGGCTGTCACACAGCCTGTCATCCCACTGGCCGCATGTCACCCAAGATCTCACCAACCATGCCAGTGGTGTAAGTGTGGGGCCTATCCCCCAGGTGGGTCATCAGTGTCCACCGCCTCACTAGACGAGCTCGATATCTCAACACTCCCCCTCGAGCTCAACTCCATCTCATGTACACCAAGCGAAGACCTGAATCTGCGGAGCTTCTCTGTACCCAATGCTTTGGTGAAGATGTCAGCTACCTGATCCTCTGTGCTGACATAAACAAGGTCAAGGTCTCCTGCCAAGACTTTCTCTTTGACAAAGTGGTAGTGCACCTCTATATGCTTCGTACGAGTATGAAAGACTGGGTTCCTGGCCAACTATATACTGCTAATGTTATCACAGAAAATGACAACTTGTCTATCCACTGATAGACCCAAATCTGTAACCAGTAGCTTTCTCAACCAAGCTACCTCACATGCTGCTATAGTAGCTCCTCTGTACTCGGCCTCTGTACTGGATAGAGAAACCGCAGGCTGCTTCTTGCTGCTCCGTCATCACAACAGCACTCCCCAAAGAAAACATGAATCCACTAGTAGATCTTCTATCTGAGATACTACCAGCCCAATCAGCATCTGTGTACCCATGTACACATATCTCTGTCCCAGTCTCATAGAATAGTCCATAATGCAAAGTAGACCTCACATCCCTCAGTATGCGTCTCACTGCATCCAAATGTAGTTTCCGTGGAACCTGCATAAACTGACTCACCAACCCAATAGCATAGCTCAAATCTGGTCTGGTGATCATCATGTAGATCAAGCTGCCTATTATGCGCCTATACATAGTAGGGTCCTCTAGGATCTCTCCTGAATCTACACTCAACTTGCCATTCTGATCCAATGGCACGGAAATAGGCTTACAGCCTGTCATACCATACTTAGACAACATGTCCAAGCCATACTGTCTCTGCAGTAATCCAATACCATGTGGTGACCTAATCACCTCAATGCCCAAGAAATATCTGAGCTCCCCTAGATCCTTCATCTCGAACTTCTGTCTAAGCAAGATCTTTACATCAAAGATCTCTGCACCATGGTCCCCCGTAATGATCAAGTCATCTACATAGATGACAAGCACAACCCCTCTATCACCATGTCTCACATACAGCGAGAAATCTGCATTGGCTACATGAAAGCCAGTAGTGACAAGATATTCAGAAATCTTGTCAGACCATGCTCTTGGTGCTTGTTTTAAGCCATACAAGGCTTTCTTCAACCTGCAAACATGCTCGGGGTGACCCTCATCCTCATAACCACGTGGCTGCAACATATACACCTCTTCTTGCAAATCCCCATGCAAGAATGCATTCTTTACATCCATCTGATGTAAAGACCATTGCTTTGACGCAGCCACTACTATCACAACTCTCACTGTTGCCATCTTGGCAACTGGGCTGAAAGTTTCCTCATAATCAATCCCATATGTCTGCGCATATCCTTTGGCTACCAATCTAGCCTTGTACCTATTTATGCTTCCATCACTGTTATGTTTTACTTTGTACACCCACTTGCATCCAATGGCTTTCTTGCCTTCAGGCAATTGCACTAAATCCCAAGTCTCATTTCCATATAGTGCATCCATCTCCTCATCCATAGCTTTCTCCCGACACACATTTCCAACAGCCTCATCAATGCATGTGGGCTCAACAACCTGCACAACCTTTGCCATATATGCATAGTGATGTGCCACATAACCATCATAGGTAAATCTCTGCACAGGATTTTTCACTCTCCCACGTCTTCGCAGCTTTACATTCATGGCTTCCATAGCCTTCTTTACACCAGGTGTTCTCATAGCTAGGATCCCAAGCTCCTCATCAAGGCTCATATCTGAGCCACTAGACTCTCCATCAACATGAGAATGCCCTGCAGAAATGTCAGGCATACCAAGGGGCTCAACCACTTTCACTTTTCCTTTGCGTGATGTACTAATCACATTTGCAGGACTGGTATTATGATGCAGCCTGCCACTCCATGGTCTATCAACAGACCCACTAGATGAGGACTCTCATGGTCCACTCAAAGACTGTGATTGCTGACCTGCATTCTGTGCAACCACACTTCCACTCACATCAGCCCTAACAACTTCTTTTTCAGCAGCATACCAGCTGCTCATCTCATCAAAGACAACATCCCTGCTTACCCTCAACTCACGTTGTCGTGACGTGTGCGGTATAGCCAGGAAAGTACGTGACTTCTAGCTGTGAGAGTAGGTGCCAAATTTAACAAGGAAACTCGCACACAAAATTTCCCCAAGGAGCATAGGACATATCCATTTCTAATGTCATTTACATGTGTCAATTCCCTTTAATACATCCTTGAAATCATCCTAATGACTGCACAAAATTGTGTACCAAGTGCTTGTTCCTTTCCAAGCATAGATTCACTGGCTCCCTTTTCCAAATCCCTCAAACTAATCACATGTAGGCATAACATAACCTTCAATTTTTTTCCAACATACATGTGACCATTTACATTCTATACATCCAGTGCCTTCAAATCCATCATTCCAAGATGTCCTTTATCACCTGAAAGCCTGCTTTTAAATTCTAACATTTCACAAACAAAAGATAGCATACGGCATAACTATAACATGCTCATGAATTCCAAAATTGGATCGAGTGAAGTGAATCCAACTTCCCACAGCTTGAAAGTATTTTTGATATCCTTTTTCCGCAATTCTCCAAGTTCCAAACCTTTAATTTTTTCTCCAAAGCACTTTACTCGTTTCCAAATCCCTTTAGGATATATGAGATATACGATTTTTCTAAATCGTATGAAGAGATAGTATATTAAAAGAAATAAAAAACAAACCACTTATCTGAAGGTTTACAAGTGTAATTTTTCTTGACTTTATTTCACTAATCTCGAAAGCCGCTTCGCTGCAGACTGTTCGATGAAGGAAGCGTAGAAACCAAAAAGCATCTCCTATTATAGTACTCGAAACCCTCTTCAAATCTAACACCTACAAGCCATGTACAATAGGTATATTCTTGTAATGAAATTCTCTGGTCGATTGGGCACTGGTTCCCTCCGTTTTCTGCAGACCTCCCCACTCTCTGATATGCGCCGCTTATACTCTGGTTTTTCTCCTCTCTTTCCCGCAAGGAATGCGGCGGCCTCACCACCTTTTGCAACTTAAGATTCGGAATTTTCCATTTCAAAAGGCTGCGCTTGCTTCTATTTTTCACAATATCCCCGAAATTTCCAATAAAAAAAAACATTCCTTTTTATTCCACGTATGCTACCACCCGCCATTTCCAATACTTTCAATTACCTTTCTTTTTAATGCCACACAAGCTGCCCCCCCTAATATCCCTTATTATAGTCTTCCTTTAATAAGGTGTGTAATACTCCTAACCTTGGCATTAAGGCAAGCTTCCCAATGCAAATAGATCATCCAATTGTATCCCCCGCATTCAATTAAGACTTCGGCACTCTAATGCCCCATTAAATCTCCATTGCTCTTGATGCCTCCATAGTTTATAATGTCATCATATCGACCATGTGATTTATAGAATCCCCCAATTGTTCACTCAAATATATCTCCATGTCTTCATAAATGCATTCCTTTGTGCATTGGCATGCCCTCATGTTTGCATTCCATAAGAGATATTCACAAATTTGACCCATCGATACCATTAAGAAGCTACTACACATTATGCACATGGGAAGCCATTGACATCATTAACTTCTCCCTTTGACGTGCCACTCATACCATCATATATAACTGGATGTTCCTAACTTACCCATGAGCTCTGAGTAACAGCAGAACCATCACCCACCACACTCATATACAAAAACTCCTAGATCTGGCTCAGCCTCAGCTCGTCTTATTGAACCTCATTTACAATATGAACATATGTACTCAGGCATCATATAAAGACTCATCATGGCACTTAACCCATGCATCTGGATTTGCATTTGATGGCCTCACATGCATAGTTTCACACCATAGACGTGCCATGGCACGACATCCACCCCCTCTAAACTTGCACATCCTCTGGAATGTGCCAAATCATCATCAAGATCCACATATAACTGGATGTCGTCTTCATCTTCTGCATTACCAGGAAGATCATCCTCTTCCTCTTCAACCATATCCATACTACCACTGTCAAACCTCTCATCCTGAGTCTCCTGTGAGTCAAAAGGATCACTATCATGCCTTCTTCTAAATATCTTGATTCTTTTGCCTGCCACAAGATTCTTTATCTCTGTTCCATCAAGCTCACACAGAGTATACGTGGCATTTCCATGCACATGCTTGACAATATAAGGGCCAAACCATCTTTTTGCAAATTTTCTTTGAACAGTGAATTGGTTGTCAAGGCTACTATCATACATTAGAACACAATCACCTTCTTCAATAGGTTTTGGCCGGAGTCTGTGTCTTCTATCAAATCTTTCTTTATTTTTCAACCTTGCATCTTTTAAGCGAGCTTTAGCAAGCTCTACATCTTCAGGCCTCCTCTCCAACTGTCTTATTCGCAATGCAAGGAGGTCATCTCTGCTCAATCCTTCCACCCAGGGCAATACATTCCAAGTTAGAACTACTTCTTCAACTGGCATCACTGGCTTCTGACCATACATTAATTCTGCAGGCATGTATCCTGTCACTGAGCTATGAGTTGTACGGTCAGCCCACAAGGCATATGGTAGCAGCTTTGGCCACTCTCGCATTCTTTCTCTGCATGCCTTAGCCAAAGCTTTAATGATCGGAGGATGTCCTCGCTCACTTTTCCCATTGCCCTCAGGATTGTAAGCACATGTTAGGGACAGTTTGATACCAATTCTAGAGAAGAATTCCCTTGCTTCTTCAACATCTAGCTCACCCCTATCAGCTGTCATTTTCCCAACACAACCATACCGGCAGATCACATCTTCCAAGAGAAATTTGCATACTGTTTCCGTACTCTTTGTTCTAAGAGCACGCCCCTCTACCTGATTTGTCAAATCTTCTCTTGCAAGTGCTATATACCGCATCTGCCAAATTCCCAAAGGCATTGTAACTAGATCCACTACCCATTTATAGTGCATGGCAGGTGGGTAGGTTGGTTGCAAGCCATCACGATGCCGCACATTTGAGTACATTTGGCATACCATGCATGTTTCCACATATTGGGAAATATCCTTGTACATTCCTTTCCATCAATATTTTTCCTTTATTTTGGTAAAGGTGGCCCACACACTTCTATGTCCAGCCCAGAGACTCTCATGGAATTCTTTCACAAGCTTTCCTTGAGTCTCTTTATCACATATGACTCTCTGTGGCATAGCATTCCTCTGCTTAGGATGCTTCCAGAGGTACCCATCCTTTAGGAAATAACCATATGCTTTTCTGCGGATCCTCTTAAATTCTGAGTCAGACCAATTTTCTTGCCTTATCAGAGTACTCAAATATTGACCAATAATCAACCAATCTCCTTCATACATTTCCTCAGTAAAAGTCTCAAGTGCATTTGATAGGCAAATATGGTCCCCCTTTGCAAATGCAGTAGTGTAGAACCTTGTACCCACATCATCAATGTCACTAATCATCTCTTTCTCATCTTCATACCTGGCTCTTGATAGCATATCTGCAACTGAATTATCTTTTCCCGCAATATGCTCAAACTCAGGATTTAGTGACTTGATATAAGCAATCCATCTAAGCATAGCAATATCTGGAGTGGTACAACTTGCTATCATCCCAAGAAGTGGCAAGCAATCAGTTTCCACAAGTACAGATGCCCCAATAAGATATTCTTTTTCACATTTTAGAGCAGTGACTATTCCCCATAACTCTCTCTTGATCTGTGGATACTTTCGTTGTCGAAAGCTTAATACCTTTGCTCCAAATCTGATTACATACCTGTGATCATCCTCATCATCTTGCCCTACTGCCCATCCTATCCCAGTAGGACTAGTATCAACTGTAACAATCACAGGCCTGCCACACTCATAATCTGCCTTTCTCAGAGTGGGTGATGATTGGAGCAAACATTTCAGCTTCCGCATAGCTTTAATATGTACTGCACTCCACAGAAATTTTTGATTTTTCCTCAAAAGTTGATAAAGAGGATCTGCTACATGTGCATAATGTGGGATCCAAATAACATAAAAGACACATGCTCCAAGAAATCTCCTCAGCTCTATAACATTAATGCATGTCTCTTTCATTCTTTGTATTGCATCTATCTTGGCTGGACAAGGTCGGCGTCCACTACAAAGATGTCCCACTATTAGCACTTCACCAACTCCAAACACTGATTTCAGCCCAGATAAAGTAAGATTCACTTCTTCAAGCCTGGATAGAATCATATCACAATCCTTTATATGATTCGCCACAAACTTGCGGCACCCTTTTGAATCCAAATCCTCATCTTTGTCTTTCTCATCACAGCCCTTTATTGGCACATCATCCAAAAATGGCATAGTTTTTTGTGGTATGAAGTCTCGTAAGACTTTATTCATTCCATTCATCATATGTGCCACTGAGTTGGTGGCTTCCTGTGGTAAGGTACACATCCTTACTAATCCCAAAGGAGTTCTCATTGTGGTCAAGTCCCTGCTTTGTATATCCAGCTGGAACTGATCATATCCCGAATATAGATCACCCATGGAGTATATAGCTTTCCCTGCAAATGCTTCTGCAAACTCATCCACAATCGGACCTGCTCCCACATTCTTGATTGTGACTTTGTTTACAGGTTGCATGTCTTGAATAAAGCGCAATGTCTCATTTTTCTTTGGCACAGTAAACCATCTGTTGGAATATGGGGCACATGATGGCTCCAAGATTTCCATCCTAATCTTTTCTTTTAGTAATTCCATCAGCTTTGGCAAGAGAGCCTTTGGTACTGGAATTGGCCGCAAGTTCCAGGGCACATGTGGAATAGTAAAGATCACCATTGGTGCTGTTACACTTGGATCAACACAGCCTATCTCATGCGGCTGAAAAGCAAAGGCTTTCCCATGTTTTACAAGCATCTCCTCAAAGCATTCCCTTTCAACTGGCAACAGAAAATCCTTCTCACCAATATTCAGCTCTTTTAGAGTTTCTTGAGTAAACTTATGCCCAATTTTCTTCGGATCTCTAAGATTTGGTTGCATAGAAGCTTCATCTATCTTCTCCTTGCTTCCTGGTGGCAAAGGCAAGGCAACTGGTTTCACCTTCTTTGCAACTGTTTTGTACTTTGTATCAACATGAGCATCCATCTCGCAATTCATGTTTTTACATTCCACCCCCTCGAATTCCTGGATTATATCATACATCTCCACAGATGACACCTCTATCATTTCATTTCCACCCTGTAAGCATACTCTTCCCATATCAAGAAGCACATCCATAGTATCTACAAATGACACCTCATCAAGCACCCCTGAAATAAACTCATTCTTCTCCAAAAAACCACACTGCTCAAGACTTTTTTGTTCATTTTGTATATGTTTTCGCATGCCACGCTTCAAATCCTTGCTTTTTACAAAAACCAGTGACCCATAGCTGGAGAATCCCTGAAAATTTGCTGAAAAGCTATTTACATTGATTGAGTCCTGCGAGAACTCATTTTCCCTTGTACCATTGGAATCCCGCTTTATAATGGCACCTGGCCAAAATCCCTCATTTCCCTGTAGTTCATGAATTCTCTATTTATCTTTGGGAGTGACTGTGCTCAAAGAGACTCACGATTCCTTTCATGGTTAATGCAAACTGTCAAAAACTGAACAGCTTTTTTGCCATCTTTACTCCTTATTCTTGCATATGTCGAGCCATCATCCAAAACCTTTGTTTCCATCCTCACAGTTGTAATGTAGGGTTGCCCAAGGATAAGGGGATACGATGACATCTCCTGAACAAAGAAGTCCTGATCATCTTTCACATCCCCTATAGTTACCCTTACATTTGGACATGCTGCATAAAGTTCTCCAGATGAGTTATTAGCTGCTTTAATCATCCACCCATGATCCACATCCATTGGCCACTTACATTTGTTGTAGAGATTTTTAGCCATAAGATTTATTTCAGACCCATGATCAATTAGAGCGACATACGGCTCTTCCAAATCACCTATCTTGACAAGGGTTTCAGTAGTTGCTCTTGCCGAATGGCTCCTGGAGTAATGACTCTTTGTAAGAACTTCTTTTTCATCATCCTCTTCCACAAAGCGCACTTGTTGTGCCCCATCAGTAGAGTGATTACATTCCACCACATTTTCTCTCTCTTCCTTTTTCTGTACCTGTACTCCATGAGTCTTGGAAGTGCTTGCTTCCCCTTGCGATGGAATAGATTCAATTATGGACTGCCTTTTTCTTCGTATAATATCAATTATCTCATCATGAAATTCTTTCTTTGCAATCCCCTAGTGTAAATTCCACCCTGCTGTTTAGAATCCTCTCTTCAAGCACCTTTTTGAGATCTGTTGCAGCTTCAATATCAGATTGAAGCTTGTAGAGTGGACTTTTCCCTTTACCCTTCTCCTTCATTTTTGCTGGCACTTCTTCCATTGAAAATTCCTGTGGAGGTCTGCTATGCTGTGGAGGCATATGTGATGGCCCAGGATCCTTCTTTTCACTTCCACGTGTAACTCTTTTTGATGGCCCTCCTTCCTCATTTTCCCTTTTTCGCTTCTCCTCTACCTGTGCCTCATTATTTTGGCATTTAGCAATGTAGGCATGAACAGATAAAGAATCCACAGGCTCCTCCCAGCCAGTCTCAAGACGTATACAATCACCTGCCTCATGCAAAGCTTGCTTAGACACCTTCTTTGACGCAATTAATTCCATTGTTGATGGCCAAAAATCTTCATTCTCATAATCTTCATCATTCTCAGATCCCTGCTTTGATTGACCAGCCTTTAATCCATAGGTTGCTGCCTCAACCATAGAAATGGCATGACTAGCAGCCATATCCTCAACCAGCTTTTTCATCCCTCCTTTCCCAAAATTTGTACTCAATGGAAGACCAGTCTCTGTAAGATGGATTTTCCCATCTTTGAAAAACACAAGTTGATTTCTAAGAGCTTGTTTATAGCTAGCACAATCTTTCTTTGCATGTTCTGGGTCATCACACCATATGCATCTGTATGTAAACCCTTCTTTGCTTTGAGGCCTTTGCATAGAAGCCTGCCCCAATGGTAGACCCTTTTCTTCAATCCTGGACATCTTCAATTTTAGATCACGCATACCCTTAATAAGCTCATCCATTGGCCCATCTACCTTTGGAATTGTAGCAGCTGGCTTTGGTAGATTCTCAGGGGTAACAGCAGTTATGGGGGTTGCAGAGCCCATCACCATTTTATCCCTCCTCCGCTGCCGCTTTGCTAACATGGTGACTGCATCCTCAACATCATTCCAATCACTCTTTAATCCCTGCTCTGTATCCTTATCCTCAAGGAGGATTTCCAATTTTTCTTGGAGATCTTTCCCAGCTGCTTGTAGGAAGAGCTCTGTTTTTTCTTTGTCCAAAGTTGTACGCTCTATCCTTGACAGCTGGGCATAGCGCTTCTCAAACTCTCTTAGCAATTCTGTGGTAGAAATTCCCATTTTAGGTTTTGTGACCCATTCCAAGAAAGTTCGTTTGGTCACTCGCTCAGTATCCTCCATGAAATATTCATCCTTTAAAGCAAGCTTGAACTCCTCCCAATTTCTGCCACCATGTGCTGTCTGCAATCCTCTTATGCGCTCTCTTATTTCAGGAACACATACCAGCTCAAAACTTCGAACCATATCCTCCTCAATCACCCTGTTTAGCTCCATCTTCTTTATATAATTGCGCAGGTACTTTGTGATGTCCTTCCCATCAAATTGATCCACCTTTTTCACAATTGATTGTAATGCTTTGGTCGTGGAAATTTGTCCCCTTTCAGCAGCTTGCTGCTGTTGCATGTACATGGTAAACATCTGAAACATCTGCATAACTCCGGGGTCAAAATGAACCCCCTGACCCTCAGAATTCTCAGCCATAGCTTCCCTGTATATTTCACCACACTCTCACCCCAGCAGTTTCACGTTGGGTTCACCAAAGAGCTGTCGTGACATGTGCGGTATAGCCAGGAAAGTACGTGACTTCTAGCTGTGAGAGTAGGTGCCAAATTTAACAAGGAAACTTGCACACAAAATTTCCCCAAGGAGCATAGGACATATCCATTTCTAACGTCATTTACATGTGTCAATTCACTTTAATACATCCTTGAAATCATCCTGATGACTGCACAAAATTGTGTACCAAGTGCTTGTTCCTTTCCAAGCATAGATTCACTGGCTCCCTTTTCCAAATCCCTCGAACTAATCACATGTAGGCATAACATAACCTTCAATTTTTTTCCAACATACATGTGACCATTTACATTCTATACATCCAGTGCCTTCAAATCCATCATTCCAAGATGTCCTTTATCACCTGAAAGCCTGCTTTTAAATTCTAACATTTCACAAACAAAAGATAGCATACGGCATAACTATAACATGCTCATGAATTCCAAAATTGGATCGAGTGAAGTGAATCCAACTTCCCACAGCTTGAAAGTATTTTTGATATCCTTTTTCCGCAATTCTCCAAGTTCCAAACCTTTAATTTTTTCTCCAAAGCACTTTACTCGTTTCCAAATCCCTTTAGGATATATGAGATATACGATTTTTCTAAATCGTATGAAGAGATAGTATATTAAAAGAAATAAAAAACAAACCACTTATCTGAAGGTTTACAAGTGTAATTTTTCTTGACTTTATTTCACTAATCTCGAAAACCGCTTCGCTACAGACTGTTCGATGAAGGAAGCGTAGAAACCAAAAAGCATCTCCTATTATAGTACTCGAAACCCTCTTCAAATCTAACACCTACAAGCCATGTACAATAGGTATATTCTTGTAATGAAATTCTCTGGTCGATTGGGCACTGGTTCCCTCCGTTTTCTGCAGACCTCCCCACTCTCTGATATGCGCCGCTTATACTCTGGTTTTTCTCCTCTCTTTCCCGCAAGGAATGCGGCGGCCTCACCACCTTTTGCAGCTTAAGATTCGGAATTTTCCATTTCAAAAGGCTGCGCTTGCTTCTATTTTTCACAATATCCCCAAAATTTCCAATAAAAAAAACATTCCTTTTTATTCCACGTATGCTGCCACCCGCCATTTCCAATACTTTCAATTACCTTTCTTTTTAATGCCACACAAGCTGCCCCCCTAATATCCCTTATTATAGTCTTCCTTTAATAAGGTGTGTAATGCTCCTAACCTTGGCATTAAGGCAAGCTTCCCAATGCAAAATAGATCATCCAATTGTATCCCCCGCATTCAATTAAGACTTCGGCACTCTAATGCCCCATTAAATCTCCATTGCTCTTGATGCCTCCATAGTTTATAATGTCATCATATCGACCATGTGATTTATAGAATCCCCCAATTGTTCACTCAAATATATCTCCATGTCTTCATAAATGCATTCCTTTGTGCATTGGCATGCCCTCATGTTTACATTCCATAAGAGATATTCACAAATTTGACCCATCGATACCATTAAGAAGCTACTACACATTATGCACATGGGAAGCCATTGACATCATTAACTTCTCCCTTTGACGTGCCACTCATACCATCATATATAACTGGATGTTCCTAACTTACCCATGAGCTTTGAGTAACAGCAGAACCATCACCCACCACACTCATATACAAAAACTCCTAGATCTGGCTCAGCCTCAGCTCGTCTTATTGAACCTCATTTACAATATGAACATATGTACTCAGGCATCATATAAAGACTCATCATGGCACTTAACCCATGCATCTGGATTTGCATTTGATGGCCTCACATGCATAGTTTCACACCATAGCGTGCCATGGCACGACAATGTGTAGCAGGGTTATAACACTTGTATCCCTTTTGCTCAAGGGAGTATCCAATAAACACACATTTTTCAGCTTTCGGATCCAGCTTAGTTCTCAGCTCATCTGGCACATGCACATATGCAATGCATCCAAAGACTTTCAGATGAGACAAATCTGGTTTTCTGCCAGTAAACCTCTCCTTTGGAGTTACATCATGTATGGCTACAGTTGGAGTCCTATTCATGATGTATACTGCTGTAGAAACAGCCTCTGCCCAATAGCTATGTGGCATATTCTTCTCTTCCATCAATGCTCGCGTAATCTCAGCAATGTGCCTATTTTTTCGCTCAGCAACTCCATTTTGCTGCGGAGTGTATCTGCATGTAAACTGTCTCCGAATACCATCTTCTTCAAAAATTTAGAGAACTCATTGGAGAAGTACTCTCCCCCTCCATCTGACCTTAGGCACTTTACATATTTCCCTGTTTGCTTTTCAACCAAAACTCTGAAATTCTGAAAGTGAGTGAACACCTCACTCTTCTCCTTCATGAAATATACCCACACATTTCTTGTGTGGTCATCGATGAATGTCACATAGTACCTGCAGCCTCCCATAGATATGGTCTTTGTAGGACCCCATACATCTGAATGCACAATATTTAGTGCATTTCTGCTCACATATCTATTACGTGGAAACACATGCTTTGTTTGTTTCCCAAATTGGCATGCTTCACATATTTTCTGCATACCTTCCACTTTAAAATTTGGCAGCCCTATCACAATTCCTTTAGTCTGCATAGACTTCAATCTCTGCACATTCACATGTCCAATCCTTTTATGCCAAATGTCTGTGTCTGCAACAATTCCTGTACCGTTTGCAAACATTGCAGCACTCATTTCAGGCATGTCTACATTCAATGTAAACATTCTGTCCACTCTGTTGCCTTTTCCAACCAACCTGCACTTGTCTTTAAAATCTTCAACATAACAACCATCAGGGTTAAACCGAACCTACAAACCCTGCTCAATCATCTAGCCAACTGAAACCAGATTCTTTGTTATGTTCGGAACGTGAAGTACATCTGCAAGGTACTTCACTTTGCCATCCTGCATAGACAATGGCACATCTCCAACATGGGCAATTGGATGAGCAGTGTCATCCCCTGTTTCCATAAAACCTAGTCTTTCCGGGTTTTTCATCTCCTTGAACCACTCCCCATGACTTGTCATGTGGTTCGAAGCACCTAAATCCACATACTATACATCATCTTTTTGTGCTGTATCAACATTTTCAGACATGGCATTCACAACATGCTGCATAACAAACAACCTTTCATTATCCTCATTATTTTTACTTGAGGAGGATGCATAGTTGTTTTGTTGCACTTTTCCATTTTGCATGTAAGCCTGCTTCTTATAACATTCTGCCTGCACATGTCCAAGCTTACCACAATAATAGCATTCACGTGCATCATTATATTGCCTTTGCCAATTTCCACGGCCTCTTTGACTCCCCCTACCTCTGAATTTGCCTCTTCCACCTGTGTGTTGTTGTTGTTGTTGTTGATTCTGGGACTGTTGTTGTTGTTGCTGCTGGCCATAATTCTGATTACCTGTTCGATCACCCCCTTGACCGCGTCCACGGCCTCCTCTACCTCGTCCTCTTCCTGAACTCGTGTAGAAGGCCTGTTGCTCTGAACTGTTTTTGCTTTGTGAAGACTGTTGGTCTTCACCCAAGCTCTTCTCTTCGATAATCAGCATAGACACCAAATCTGTAAAGTTGGGAATGTTCTCCCGAGTGTGAATGGACGTCTTGAACGCCTTCTATTGTGGCCCGAGACAACGTAGACAGACCTCCAGCTTATCATCACTCATCATCTACTGACACACCAATAGATGCAAGGGATTCCACAATACCCTTTATCTTCAACACATAGTCATTCACAGACATGCTCTTTTTCTCCACAGCATGAAGTTCATTCTTCAACTGTATCTTACGTGCCTTGGTATTTGTTTCATAAAGCTTTACCAAGGTGTCCCACGCCTCCTTGGGGGACTTGGCATCCTGAATGTGCCCAATCATGGTGTCCTGTATACTAATGGATAGCCAATACATAACCTTCCTGGCTCCTTGGTTCTAGTCTTTAAACTCTTTCACATCTGCAGAGCAGTCGGGTATCTCCGGTGCCCAATCATGGTGTCCTGTATACTAATGGATAGCCAATACATAACCTTCCTGGCTCCTTGGTTCTAGTCTTTAAACTCTTTCACATCTGCAGAGCAGTCGGGTATCTCCGGTGCCTCTTTATGCTCACCTTCTATGTAGTCCCAATAGCCCTTTCCCATCAAGAAATTCGTCAACCTGAACCTCCAAGCACGGAAGTTATTCTTATCAAGCTTCTCAGCCACAATCTGAGTTATCCCATCATTTGACATCTTGCCAAACACACAATTTTACCAGAAACAGCACTCTGGCTTGTCTTGCACAAACTGCTGTATTTCTTGCAACGGTACTGTAGTACTCTCAAATGTCACAACCAATGACCTCAATGTGCATACATACACCCAATGGCAAGTGTAGACCTCTTTGCAGCACCCACAGTGTCTACATAGTCAATCTGTCTTCCTGCAGTTCTTAAAACAGAGTTCTGCAGAGAATCGATGACTTACCCACAGTGCTCGAAATCGCCTGCTTTCTGAAAAACGGAGGTCCAGACGCGCCCGAAACGCGTTTTCGGCTCAGAAAAAGTTGTCCGGTCGAACAATATAGTTTCCCTATAGCTTTACTCCCACGAAGAAAGCTCCTCAATCAGAGATCGTTTGCTAGAGCTCCCGACAAGGGTGTAGTCACCGACACAAATAGGGAAGAGTAGTTGCAGCTCTTACCCTCGTACCGCTTCCTGTGGTTCTCTTGCTTGCAGCTCAACCCTTAGCACAAACCAGGCTCTAATACCATGAAAAGATGCAGGGAGGAAGAGAGCTTGAGCTCTTGAAAGCACACACACACACTCACAAAACCCTAATAGAGAACATGCAAGGTGAGAGGCTGAAATATTCTTCTTCTTCACACAACACTCAACACACCATATACAAAGATAAGAGTACACATAATATGAAAGGTACTTAACCAATACATACACGGGTTCTCTATAGTGTGAACCCGACTAAATAAGCTGGCGCTATAACTATGCCAGTCTCTAGAATGGTTGTCACACAGCCTGTCATCCCACTGGCCGCATATCACCCAAGATCTCACCAACCATGCCAGTGATGTAAGTGTGGGGCCTATCTCCCAAGCAGGTCATCAGTGTCCACCGCCTCACTAGACTAGCTTGATATCTCAACAAGGTTAGGAAACAAATTATACTCATCTTTGTACATAAATTACTAGATCAGTCCTCCTGATCTATAACTCCTAGCAAGCCACTTTGCACAAAGACTCTTTCAACCTCCATAGAGAATTAATCACACTCTCCTCACACTCACATCTTTGAAGATATTTTGCAACCTACATAGAAGATTTATCACGATTATAATCTCCATAGATAATCAATCTCGTCGTTCAAAGAGGTTTTACACACTCTTACTTGCATGTGCAATCTTACTTACACTCACGTCTCTACAGACTTAGATTTAACAATTCAGCACATTCTAGCCCTCATAAAGATTGAAATCAATCCCCCTCCCTAGCCAAGGTACAATCATAATCATAAGACAAATAATATAATTAAGAATAATATTTGTCTCGCTCTAGATCATGACCTTTATCTCCTTCTTTATCTTTATCTAAGTCTTGCTACTAACACTCATATCATATGAGCGAATCAATCCTTATCTGAGTCATGATTTAGATCTCAATCACATGTAACTTAAGGAGAAAACAGGCTATATATATATATATATATATGTATGTATGTATGTATATGTATATGTATATGTATATGTATATGTATATGTATATGTATATGTATGTCAATCTCTATTCATCTTTCTCATAAAGCTATGAGAATAAAAGAATCAGGTTTCTAATCATAAAAAGGAAACTACATGTATAATCACATCTCAAAACATAATTTATCTATCAAGCATAAGAAAATATTAGGTTGAGAGAGTGTACTTCCTTTTAAAGTAGTCCTTTCTTTTAAGATGCACGTTTGAATCTTGGGCTTGAGTTGCAGGTTTGGTGCACAATCTCACAAGAGTCATAAGTCTTAGTTGTGCAACAAAACATACTTTTATTGGTACTTATAATTAGCATAGTAGTCCTCTTCTATAACATAATGTGGACCATTTTCTAAAATATCGACATACATAAAAGTCGACTTATGTATGGTATATTTTTATCATAAAAGTGGACTTTTATAACTCTTTTAATTTATTATAATTATATAAGGTTTCTTAAACATACTATCTTGAAAGAAGGTAATGTCATAATTGTTTTCCTTTGGAATCTCATTTGAAAAAAAATACATCTCAATGAAGAAAATCTAATCTATTCTTTTTTCAAGCTAGCCCAATGTGAATCTTGTTAAGATATCAAGCTTAACTATTTCTATGGACATTGATGACCCACCTGGGTGATAGCTTTTATACTTATGCCACATGTGGGTTGGTGAGATTATGGGTGATATGCTGCCAGTTATTTAAAGGCTGTATGACAACCACTTTGGTGTACTAGAGTTATGACATAGTTATAGTGCTAGCTTATGTAGTAGTAGGGTTCACATTATGGACCAATCCGTGAGATATCGAGCTCATCTAGTGAGGCGGTGGACACTGATGACCCGCCTGGGGGATAGGCCCCACACTTACACCACTGGCATGGTTGGAAAGATCTTGGGTGATATGCGGCCAGTGGGATGACAGGCTGTGTGACAGCCATTCTAGAGACTGGCATAGTTATACCGCCAGCTCATTTAGTCGGGTTCACACTATAGAGAACCCGTGTATGTATTGGTTGAGTACCTTTCATATTGTGTGTACTCTTATCTTGTATATGGTGTGTTGAGTGTTGAGTAGAGAAGAAGAAGATTTTCAGCCTCTCACCTTATGTGTTCTCTATTAGGGTTTTGTGAGTGTGTGTGTGTGCTTGCAAGAGCTCAAGCTCTCTTCCCCCCTGCATCTTTTCATGGTATCAGAGCCTGGTTCGTGCTAAGGGCTGAGCTGCAAGCAAGAGAACCACAGGAAGCGGTATG
The DNA here is from genome assembly GCF_041138505.1 of Cibotium barometz. Lineage (NCBI taxonomy): Eukaryota > Viridiplantae > Streptophyta > Polypodiopsida > Cyatheales > Cibotiaceae > Cibotium > Cibotium barometz. The sequence goes on along the minus strand of NC_141057.1, from coordinate 22,278,237 downwards.
AGGGTAAGAGCTTCAACTACTCTTCCCTATTGTGTTGGTGACTACACCCTTGTCGGGAGCTCTACGGGAGGCACCGGCAAACGGTCTCTGTTTGAGGAGCTTTCTTCGTGGGAGTAAAGCTATGGGGCAACTGCAGTCCAATAGGACTGCAATTTTCAGGCCGAAAACGCGTTTCGGGCGCGTCTAGACCTCCGTTTTTCAAAAAGCAGGCGATTTCGAGCATTGCGAGTAAGTCATCGATTCTCTGCAGAACTCTGTTTTAAGAACTGCAGGAAGACAGATTGACTGTGCAGACACTGTGGGTGCTGCAAAGAGGTCTACAGTTGCCATTGGGTGTATGTATGCACATTGAAGTCACTGGTTGTGACATTTGAGAGTACTACAGTACCGCTGTGCAGAACATACAGCAGTTTGTGTGCAGAAAAACCAGAGTGCAGTTTCTGGTAAAATTGTGTGTTTGGCAAGATGTCTAATGATGGCATAACACAGATTGTGGCTGAGAAGCTGGATAAGAATAACTTCCATGCTTGGAGGTTCAGGTTGACGAATTTTTTGATGGGAAAGGGCTATTGGGACTACATAGAAGGTGAGCATGAAGAGGCACCAGAGATACCGGGCCGACTTCTGCAGATGTGAAAGAGTTTAAAGACTAGAACCAAAGAGCCAGGAAGGTTATGTATTGGCTCTCCATTAGTATACAAGGAGGCGTGGGACACCTTGGTAAAGCTTTATGAAACAAATACCAAGGCACGCAAGATACAATTGAAGAATGAACTCCATACTGTGGAGAGAAAGAGCATGTCTGTGAATGACTATGCGCTGAAGATAAAGGGTATTGTGGAATCCCTTGCATCTATTGGTGTGTCAGTAGATGATGATGATAAGGTGGAGGTCTGTCTACGTGGTCTCGGGCCATAATACAAGGCGTTTAAGACGTCTATTCAGACTCGGGAAAACATTCCCAACTTTACAGATTTGGTGTCTATGCTGATTATCGAAGAGAAGAGCTTGGGTGAAGACCAACAGTCTTCACAAAGCAAAAACAGTTCAGAGCAACAGGCCTTCTACACGAGTTGAGGAAGAGGATGAGGTAGAGGAGGTCGTGGACGGAGTCAAGGAGGTGGCCGAACAAGTAATCAGAATTATGGCCAGCAGCAGTAGCAACAACAACAGTCCCAAAATCAACAACAACAACAACACGCAGGTGGAAGAGGCAAATTCAGAGGCAGGGGGAGTCAAAGAGGCCGTGGAAATTGGCAAAGGCAATATAATGATGCACGTGAATGCTATTACTGTGGTAAGCCTTGACATGTGCAGGCAGAATGTTATAAGAAGCAGGCTGACATGCAAAATGAGAAAGTGTAGCAAAAGAACTATGCATCCTCAAGCAGAAATAATGAGGATAATGAAAGGTTGTTTGTTATGCAGCATGTTGTGAATGCCATGTCTGAAAATGTTGATGCAGCACAAAAAGATAATGTATGGTATGTGGATTCAGGCGCTTCGAACCACTCCCCATGACGAGTCATGGGGAGTGGTTCAAGGAGATGAAAAACCCGGAAAGACCAGGTTTTGTGAAAACAGGGGATGACACTGCTCATCCAATTGCCCATGTTGGAGATGTGCCATTGTCTATGCATGATGGCAAAGTGAAGTACCTTTGCAGATGTACTTCATGTATCGAACATAACAAAGATTCTGGTTTCAGTTGGCCAGATGATTGAGCAGGGTTTGCAGGTTCGGTTTAACCCTGCTGATGGGTGTTATGTTGAAGATTTCAAAGACAAGTGCAGGTTGGTTGCAAAAGGCAACAGAGTGGGCAGAATGTTTACGTTGAATGTAGACATGCCTGAAATGAGTGCTGCGATGTTTGCAAATGGTTCAGGATTTGTTGCAGACACAGACATTTAGCATAAAAGGATTGGACATGTAAATGTACAGAGATTGAAGTCTATGCAGACAAAAGGAATTATGACAGGGCTGCCAAATATTAAAGTGGAAGGTATGCAGAAAATATGTGAAGCATGCCAATTTGGGAAGCAAACAAAGCATGTGTTTCCACGTAACAGATATGTGAGCAGAAATGCACTAGATGTTGTGCATTCAGATGTATGGGGTCCTACGAAGACCATATCTATGGGAGGCTGCAGGTATTATGTGACTTTCATTGATGACCACACAAGAAAAGTGTGGGTATATTTCATGAAGGAGAAGAGTGAGGTGTTCACTCACTTTCAGAATTTCAGAGTTTTGGTTGAAAAGCAAACAGGGAAATATGTAAAGTGCCTAAGGTCAGATGGAGGGTCTCCAATGAGTTCTCTGAATTTTTGAAGAAGAATGGTATTCGGAGATAGTTCACATGCAGATACACTGTGCAGCAAAATGGAGTTGCTGAGCGGAAAAATAGGCACATTGCTGAGATTGCACGAGCATTGATGGAAGAGAAAAATATGCCGCATAGCTATTGGGCTGAGGCTGTTTCTACAGTAGTATACATCATGAACAGGACTCCAACTGCAGCCATACATGATGTAACTCCAGAGGAGAGACCAGATTTGTCTCATCTGAAAGTCTTTGGATGCATTGCATATGTGCATGTGCCAGATGAGTTGAGAACTAAGCTGGACCTGAAAGCTGAAAAATGTGTATTTATTGGATATTCCCTTGAGCAAAAGGGATACAGGTGTTATAACCCTGCTACACGTGAGCTGAGGGTAAGCAGGGATGTTGTGTTTGATGAGATGAGCAGCTGGTATGTTGCTGAAAAAGAAGCTATTGGGGCTGATGTGAGTGGAAGTGTGGTTGCACAGAATGCAGGTCAGCAATCACAGTCTTTGAGTGGACCAGGAGAGTCCTCATCTAGTGGGTCTATTGATAGACCATGGAGTGACAGGCTGCGTCATAATACCAGTCCTGCAAATGTGATTAGTACACACGTAAAGGAAAAGAGAAAGTGGTTGAGCCCCTTGGTATGCCTGACATTTCTGCAGGGCATTCTCATGTTGATGGAGAGTCTAGTGGCTCAGATATGAGCCTTGATGAGGAGCTTGGGATCCCAACTATGAGAACACCTGGTGTAAAGAAGGCTATGGAAGCCATGAATGAAAAGCTGCGAAGATCAGGGAGAGTGAAGAACCCTGTGCAGAGATTTACATATGATGGTTATGTGGCACATCACTATGCGTATATGGCAAAGGTTGTGCAGGTTGTAGAGCCCACATGCATTGATGAGGCTGTTGGAAATGTGTGTTGGGAGAAAGCTATGGATGAGGAGATGGATGTACTATATGGAAATGAGACTTGGGATTTAGTGCAATTGCCTCAAGGCAAGAAATCCATTGGATGCAAGTGGGTGTACAAAGTTAAACATAATAGTGATGGAAGCATAAACAGGTACAAGGCTAGATTGGTAGCCAAAGGATATGCACAGACATATGGAATTGATTATGAGGAAACTTTCAGCCCAGTTGCCAAGATGGCAACAGTGAGAGTTGTGATAGCAGTGGCTGCGTCAAAGCAATGGTCAGATGGATGTAAAGAATGCATTCTTGCATGGGGATTTGCAAGAAGAGGTGTATATGTTGCAGCCACCTGGTTATGAGGATGTGAGTCACCCCGAGCATGTTTGCAGGTTGAAGAAAGCCTTGTATGGCTTAAAGCAAGCACCAAGAGCATGGTCTGACAAGATTTTTGAATATCTTGTCACTATTGGCTTTCATGTAGCCAATGCAGATTTCTTGCTGTATGTGAGACATGGTGATAGAGGAGTTGTGCTTGTTGCCATCTATGTAGATGACTTGATCATTACGGGGGACCATGATGCAGAGATCTTTGATGTAAAGATCTTGCTTAGATAGAAGTTCGAGATGAAGGATCTGGGGGAGCTCAGATATTTCTTGGGCATTGAGGTGATTAGGTCACCACATGGTATTGGATTACTACAGAGATAGTATGGCTTGGACATGTTGTCCAAGTATGGTATGACAGGCTGTAAGCCTATTTCCATGCCATTGGATCAGAATGGCAAGTTAAGTGCAGATTCAGGAGAGATCTTGGAGGATCCTACTATGTATAGGAGCATAGTAGGAAGCTTGATCTACATGACGATCACCAGACTAGATTTGAGCTATGCTGTTGGGTTGGTGAGTCAATTTATGCAGGTTCCACGGAAACTGCATTTGGATGCAGTGAGACGCATACTAAGGTATGTGAAGTCTACTTTGCATTGTGGACTATTCTATGAGACTGGGACAGAGATATGTGTACATGGGTACACAGATGCTGATTGGGCTGGTAGTATCTCAGATAGAAGATCTACTAGTGAATTCATGTTTTCTTTGGGGAGTGCTGCTGTGACTTGGAGCAGCAAGAAGCAGCCTACGGTTGCTCTATCGAGTACAGAGGCCGAGTATAGAGGAGCTGCTATGGCAGCATGTGAGGTAGCTTGGTTGAGAAAGCTACTTGCAGATTTGGGTCTATCAGTGGATAGAGAAGTTGTCATTTTCTGTGACAACATTAGCAGTATTATACAGTTGGCCAGGAACCCAGTCTTTCATGCTCGTACGAAGCACATAGAGGTTCACTACCACTTCGTCAGAGAGAAGGTCTTGGTAGGAGACCTTAACCTTGTTTATGTTAGCACAGAGGATCAGGTAGCTGACATATTCACCAAAGCATTGGGTACAGAGAAGCTCCGCAGATTCAGGGCTTCGCTTGGTGTACATGAGATGGAGTTGAGCTCGAGGGGGAGTGTTGAGATATCGAGCTCATCTAGTGAGGCGGTGGACACTGATGACCCGCCTGGGGGATAGGCCCCACACTTACACCACTGGCATGGTTGGAAAGATCTTGGGTGATATGCGGCCAGTGGGATGACAAGCTATGTGACAGCCATTCTAGAGATTGGCATAGTTATAGCGCCAGCTCATTTAGTCGGGTTCACACTATAGAGAACCCGTGTATGTATTGGTTAAGTACCTTTCATATTGTGTGTACTCTTATCTTGTATATGGTGTGTTGAGTGTTGAGTAGAGAAGAAGAAGATTTTCAGCCTCTCACCTTGTGTGTTCTCTATTAGGGTTTTGTGAGTGTGTGTGTGTGCTTGCAAGAGCTCAAGCTCTCTTCCCCCCTGCATCTTTTCACAATCTTTGTAGGTTATAGTAGGAGAGTACTTTCCCTTATAGTATATACTCTTATCTCTTTAGTTTATGGTGGTAGAGATGAGAAGAGAATACAATAAATTACAACCATCCATCTCTCTTAGTGCTTACCTACTCTTATATGTGTATTTATTTGTAAAGAGCTCAATCTCTCCCTCTCCCTTTGTAGGATATAGCAGGAGAGTACTTTCCCTTATAGTATATACTCTTATCTCTTTAGTTTATGGTTATAGATAAGAGAAGATAATAGAATGAAGCGCTTACCTACTCTTATATGTGTGTTTATTTGTAAAGATCTGAATCTCTCCCTCTCCCTTGCATTCTTCTCATGGTATGAGAGTGCTAGTTCATGTGGATCTCAAGAGACATGCAAGAGGCAAGCAAAGGAAATGATACATGGGTAAGTGTAACTTCAACTCTTTCTCCCTTTGATTTTAGAGCAACACCTTTGGGTAGCTCACAAGAGCTATAGGCAGATAAGGAAGTCATTGTCTCAGATTATTGAGACATCCTCCTAGGTGAAGAAAGAAGACCTTGTTGTGTGTAGTTAACTTTGTTAACAAAAAATTTACACGTTTCAAGGCATTTCGGCCCTTGTTTTGGCTTTGCAAGTTTTTTATAGGCACTCCATAAGAGTGTCGATTTTGACTATGTATGCCTAATTTCAAGTCAGAGTAAAGTTACGGAAGAAATTTGGTTAGAGAACTCCATATAATTTGAGATTTGCAGGTTGTTAGTGGATGTATGTTTGTGTAACTATTTTAAATATTTGTGTGACTATTTTAAATGTGGTTATAGTATAACAGATGTACGGTACCACTGTGTTGGAGATTGCAAGTTTGTTTGTGAGTGTAGAAGTAGTTATAAGCACTAATCACATCTAACAGTCTATCTCAGATTTTGAATTAAGGCAACCAATGTGTTTACGCATGGGACATATGTCATTGCCAATATATGTGAATCTCGATGTGAATATATAGCGGGCTAAAGTCTATACAGGACTAAACTATTATTGTATGTTTGACAAAGTTTAAGGTTGATGGTATGCATAAAGTACATAAAGCATGCTAGCTTGGTAAGTAGAATAAACACAATTTCTCGCATAAAAAGAACATCAGTTCAAGGCCATTGGATGTTATACATTATGATATATAGGGACTAACCAAGACTAGTTGTTGTAGGTGCTATGTTACATTCATTGATAATAATCACACTAGAAAAGTGTGGGTTTATTTTATGAAAGAGAAAAATGAAGTATTTTCTTACTTTCACAAATTTCAAGCCTTGGATAAGAAGAAAAAAATATGAAAATCAAATGCCTGAGATCAAAATGGTGGAGAAAATTTCTCTAGTGAGTTTAGTGATTTCTTAAGAAAGCAAGGAATTAAGAGGTAATTCACATACACATACACTCCATAGAATGGTGTTGCACAAAGGAAAAACAGGCACATTGTAGAAGTTTCTTGTGCTTTGATCTTAAAAGAATATGCCAAATTATTTTTAGACTGAATTAGTGTAACTACGTACTTACATTATGAATATGACCCCCGCTATAATCTGCTCCATGGTGCATAAGTCTTAAGTTTGCCTTACACTTAGTGGGAGGAGGTAGTTTACTACATCTTGTTATCTCCAAAACATGATCTTCATATCAAACCCTTCCAAAAAAAACATCGTATTCCATCTGGTTTGGTTAAACTCTTGACCCATCATATCTTAAGGTGTTGGTTCACTAGCCTATTCAGTTCTCCTGGGGCAAGCTGAATTCATATGCCACTTGGGCCATGTTTTTGGGCTACATGGATCCTTTTGGTATCAAGGCCTATAAGCTATATAGTCCCCACATTTGGCACTTCTTCTTTAGTTGGAGTGTCATCTTTTATGAACTCACGCTACTTACAAGCGAAGCCTCATTAGATCCCTCCTTCAACTCTTGAAGAACTACTCATACCAGAAAATACTCAAATATTACATGGGATGAGGCAAAGATGGAATTACCTATGGCTCAAGTAAACACCCAAACACTTTCAAGTGACACACATCCGGTCTTATGCCTGTAAACTTTTGTTCAGGTGTCATACCATGAACAACTGGAGTAGGTGTCTTGTTCATAATGTATACAGCATCTGCTACTACTTCTGCCCAAAAATAATGTGGAATATTCTTTTCAACCACCATCAATGCATGTGCCACTTCTGCAATGTGGCTGTTTTTTCTTTCTGCAACACCATTCTATTGTGCAAAGTGTACCTGTATTATGTAAACTATCTCTTGATTCCCTACTGCCTCAGAAAATTGTTGAACTCATTAGAGAAATATTTTTTCTCATCATCTAATCTCATGCATTTTATTTGCACGCCTTTTTCCTTCTTGAACAAGGCTTTAAATTTATGAAAGTGAGAAAACACCTCACTTTTCTCCTTCATGAAGTAAGCCCACACTTTCCTAGTGTGGCGATGAATGCAACACAATACCTGCAACCTACAATTGTTGCAATCTTGGTTGGTCCCCATACATCTAAATGTATGACCTTGCAGTAACATGCTTTTCATGTGGGAAAGCATGTTTGGCCTGCTTACCAAGCTGGCACATGCTTCACATACTTTGTGCATATCATCAACCTTAAACTTTGGCAAACCTGCAATAATATTTTGGGCCTGCATATACTTCAAACACTATACATTTACAGGACCAATGCATTTGTGCCATATGTCGATCTCTGCAATGGACACATGTTCGATGTGCAAACATGGCTGCCTTTACTTTAGGCATGTTCACATCCAAAGTAAACATCCTACTATTTTTGTTACCCTTTGCAACTAAGCGACAAATGATTTTTGAAGTCTTCCACAAAACATACTTGAGGATTAAACCTGCTCAACCATCTTTCCAATAGAAAACAAGTTCTTTGTAATATTCGAAACATGAAGTACATCTGCGAAGAAGTACTTCATTTTGCCATCCTACATAGACAATGGTACTTTTCTTCTATGATGAGCATAGACACCAAGTCCCGAAAGTTGGGAATATTCTCCCTGACTACAATGGAGGTCTTGAATGGCTTATACTCTTTGCCAAGCCCATTCAAACACACTTACCAAGTCATCATCTTTTACTCATTGATAGATCTAAGGGATTCAACAATGTCCTTGATCTTTAAAGCATACTCATTGATAGATATGGTTTACTTTTCCCAGTATGTAACTCTTGCCTAAGCTATAATTTCCTTTCCTTTGTGTTGGTCTACAACATCTATACTAGATTCTGCCACGCAACTGCTAGAGTGTTGGAATTATGTCTGTGACAATAATTGAAAGCCAATACATGACTTTCCTTGCAGCTTGATTAATCCTTGAATGCCTTATATCTATTGGAGTGGCATTCTCTTTAGAAAACTCTAGAGGCTCCTCATTGTCTCCTTCCACATAGTCCTCCCAAAATCCTTTACCCATCAGACTTCCAGGCATGGAAGTTATTCTTGTCTAGCTCCTCACTGATAATCTAATTGATTTCGTCAGATATGTTCTCGTACAACAATAAAAAAATTACAACAGACAATTTCTGTATACAACCTGTAATACATTAGTATCTTTTGTGACTACTGCAGTTGTACTTCACTACAACCTGTAGGTCACCAGATCTGACCAAAGTACATGTACATACACCCAATGTCAACAATACATGTGCAAACACTATTTGCACTGCCAAAATGCACTCCTGCACTGTAATGTCAACAATACATGTGCAAACACTATTTGCACTATTTGCACTGCCAAAATGCACTCCTGCACTGTAATAACCAGATTTTGACTAGAGATAGTCCTTAGAACTTCCCAAAACTATCAAAAATAACTTGCAGTGATAGAACAGAGACTAAGACGTGCCTTGTGTAGCTTCCGGAGCTACCAAGGGTTGTTGTATCTAAACCAACAAGGGAAAGAGATGATGATGCTCTTACCCATGTACCGGTTCTTTACTTGCTTGCCTCCTTAGGTCTCACACAAATCGGAGCTTTGATACCATAAAGAGAATGTGGGGGAGAGAGAGAGCTTGAGTTCCTTTGCAAGAAAGCACACATTCACACACAAGAGAGTGCAAGACACAAGAGAGAGATGAATGGATGAATTTTCTTCTATCTTCTTCACTTCTCTACTACAACCATATAACTTAAAGATAATAGTACATACATAAAGGGAAAGTACTCTCCTCTAACGTTACCCCAATCCTTCTATGAGATGATAATTCTCTAACGTTACCCCAATCCTTCATTGCATGGGCAACCCTTGCCACAAGTATGGTAGAAAATAACTTTCTCTTTAAATAGTGAATTTCCAACCCCTTTACATGAGGTGCCCGCCATATATGTGAACTTGTCAACCCATGTGTCCACACATGCAGCTCCCCACCATCCCTATTACATGCATCACTACGTTTTTCCTTAGGCACACATCATATTTGCCCACCTTTTTCTCCTAGAGCTAGCTAGTGATAAATATTCTTCATTTTTCCCTGAATGTTTGAGTGAGCCTAGCTCATAGTGTGCTTTGTGCACTGGAGATCAATATAAAAACATAGATATAGATGTAACAAGGAGAGAGAGATAGAAGGACAACACTCAAAGCAAATTGATAAGAATGAGTGAAGCACAAGTAAAGTGACATGATAAGGTCACTTACACACACTCATAACAGTGCATACATATGCTCATGGAAAAAAACCTCCTAAGGAGGAAAAAAGTGCCCCGACCTATTATTAGGCTATGTCCACACATCACTACCATATAAATGGCTATAAGTCCTCCCTGTATAGGTAATAATGTAAACTTGTACTGAGATCTTGTGGAAAATGGTAATAAGCCTAAAGCTTTGTGAAAATCCTTAAACTTCTCTCATGAGAGAGCCTTCATGGACATATCTAGTGCATTGTCATGTGTAGAGACATTAGCCAGGCCAATAGTTCCTGTATTGACCCTCTCCCTAACATAATGATAATACACCTCAATGTGCTTTGTGTGAGAGCATGAAACACTAGATTCCTCAATGGCTAATGCAATGTGGCTATTCATTGAAGATAGAAGTGGGGGACTACAACACCAATATCTTCCATAAGGCATTTGCTAAGACATACACACTCCATAGGCTGTAAAAGCAGGCCTGTACTTAGCTACATAGCTTAAAGGGGACACTGTTTGTTGCTTCTTGCGCCAAGCCTTGATATACATGAATCACCAAGGTGAAAGTAAAATCCACTAATGGACAATCCCATGTTATAACATCTAGCCTAATTGGAATCACGAAAAGCATACAACTGAACATCACCCCCCTTAGCATAGAATAAGCCAAAGGACTCTCAGTGCCTCGTAAGTATGTAAATTACAACACATTTTTGAGCATTCATTTAGTCCACATATGATATGTGTCCAGGAGACTAAGAGCTATGAGAATAGTAAACACCAAAGAACTCTCTAGCTAGGCCTCATCAATATATTGTTGGCTTTCATGGTGGATCAAACAAGATGATGAAGCTCATGATGAAGGTAACATTAAGCTAATAAAAGAAAGGTTGAGTACTCACATGGGTATTGAGATTTGAGGTGACGTGAGCTAGAGAGAAGAGTTGTGAATCATCCCAGATTGATGTACAAGTCTAAGAGTGTACCTACTCATATAAAAGGGGGCCATTTCAAGCAATGAAGTATATCACTTGCATAATCTCAAGTCTCATAACTACAAGTTTCAATCTTTTAACCTAATTGTACTTGAGTTCATTATCACTACTCACTCATCATGAGCATTCTTAGGCTTCACCTTATATTAGTCCTATTAATCATGCTTAATTAATAGGGTGAGGCTCTCCATTAGCTTAAGTGATTAGGGTTACTTTCTTGGCTAGTTAGGATTTCTAAGTTTTCTTTTTCCTTCCTCCAAATTTATGGTTTCATTAGTGTGAGAGAAAGAGTGTTCGTTGTACTACAGAGCCAAACGAGAGAAGCCCCACACAACATAATAAGTTCATGAGCAAGCTTCATTTGGAATATCTATGTGTAAGTAAAGCATTCATATAATCTCTCTGAGCCTGCTCCTACTATTCAGCTCTTTGCACCCACGAAGGTGAAAAAAAAACCTACAAAGCTATGCCAAAAAGGTAGGGGAGGTTATATGTTCCCATTAAAAGCACTGTCAAAAGTTGACCATCAGAAGAAGGAAATTATGAGAGGCCCTAAGATAGTAGTATGTAGCGAAATGCTGCAACAAGGAGGAACAGAATATGAGAAGAGGGATTGATTTCAAGATCTATAGCTCGCAAACCTTCGAGACTTTGGGAAGCAAGAAGTGGTTATAACAGCTCGTCCACTACACAGAAAGGAGGATGAGGAAGAGGACACCCTCAGAACCACGTTTCTTTTCTGGTGGGGCAGTGCTCGAAGAAAGCGAAGGACCAGTCAGAAATCATAACTTCCCAGATCTCATCATGTCTAATGCTTAGGTTGTTTCTCTGCTAACATAAACTACAGAGAGGTGACCTGTCGGTTCTTGACCCATTACAAGTAGTTAACCGTGCAGGTGAGAAGGGGCCTACGTTCGAAACCAAGGTAGTCAAAAAACTATATATATATATATATATATATGTATATATATATATATATATAATAATGATGATGATTTAAAATCCCCTAAGGTTTCCTTATCCTCTTTTAAGAGTAGGTTCAAATGCAGTGCATTAAACAAGAAAATAGCAAACACTAGCACGTTTTCCCAACATATTTTTGTATTGGCATGGTATTCATCACCTTGGGACTTAAAATGTCCATCAAAATCTTCACCAAAATCAAGCATTTGCAAAAATCTTCACAGAGCATCAAACCAACATTCAAGAAGGCTAAAGGAGCCAATAGAAATGAAGAAGACATCGACTATGGCATCATGTCCTTTCTCGACATTAGCACTCACTACAAGGGATCGGGCTCATACCCGCGCTCCTAGCTGCGAAAAATGACTTGTGGAAAAAAAGTAGCGGGCCAGTGTATCAGCGCGTGTATCATCGCGGCCAGAGACATGCATGTAAAAGCGCATGTATAGACGCAATCAGACGCGCTGATACGAGGGCTTATACACGCGTTTTGTCAGTTTAGCTATGCTTATACACGTGCATTTCACAGAGTATCCGCGTATATACACGCGACTTTTACAGAGTTGACGCGTGCGTCTATGCACGTGAATAGAGAGCAAAAAAAAAATCCAGAGAGTGCAATGCACCCAATAGCACTATCTGGATTTTTTTTTGGGTGCATTGCACCATCCATGAGGAAGATATAGTGCATTGTTATTACACGATTCAAGAACGACATGAATGCATACATTGTCAATACACGATTCAAGACAGACCTGAATGTAATACTATCAATTCACGATTCAATATTACTATCAAAATTTTATATGTACACATATATACAAGGGAGTCCATAGAGGCGATAAAGGGGATGGCGATGCCGGGAAACACACTATGTATCAAAGCACAGTCGCCCATGAAGGGAATCACTCTATGTATCAAAGCACAAAGATGAAGATTGAAAGCACAAACTTTATGCAGCATCTTGATCAAGGTTGTTCCTATACATGCTTGATGATTCCCCATGATGACAACATGCAAGCTAGCACATATGATTTTGTGAAGGCAAGCCATATGTAGATGGAATCATCTCTCTCTTGAGCTGGATCAACAAGCAATACACGCAAGCATGGGTGAACTTTAAGGACAAACATAGCCGCGTGTAAAAACCCGTCCAAAAACGCGTGTATCTGCACGTGAACAATCTGTGCAAACAGGGTACACGTAGACATACACACACTCGTACACGCGGCTTGCGTAATTTTTTTTTTGAAAATGACTGACCACCGACAAATCTTTCTTATAAAGAAAGCCCAGACTGTCACTATCGTTCACAAAAAATACTGAAAGCAGGCACGACCAGAGAAGGACAGAGACAATCGCATAAGGAAAAGAGACAATCGCATAAACAAATGGAAGGAAAGAGACAAGACAAACGAAAAACTGACTCACCTCTGGAAAAGTGAGTCTTCTTTTTGGCTGGTTTTCTTCACCCATGTCTGCTCCTTGCACCCATGTTTACTCCTTGCACTTGGCTTTAGTTCTCTATTGGAAGAGGGAGGTTTGGTGGCGACGACGAAGGAGAGGAAACATGGAGTTTGAAAATGGTTTTTTGGAGAAGGCAGCGGGTTATTTTAGGTATAGACAGGTGGTCGCATGTAGGAGCGCGTGTATATTCGCATGTATTATAAAACAGTCGTGTTCATACACGTGATTTTAAACATCTAGACGCGCTGTTACACGTGATTTAAAACCATGAGACGCGCTATTACACGCGATCAACATAGGATATAGAGACTTTTTATACTTTCATTAAAAACTGATTATGATTATGTGTTTGCTCTTTTGTACATAGGATGTCATCAACCTCCTCAAGCAGTTCTGGTGAGGATGAGACAATGCGTCATCATAATCGCGATGTGTGGTTGGGACAAAGGATTAAGTGTATGTGTAATCGATGTCAAGGATATTGTATGAGCGCGTTGAATTACCTTGAATCACATCTCCATGTATGGAGAATGGAATCAAACAGGTTTAGAGGTGAGTAGATGTAAATTGATAGTATTTAAATGACTCATGGTGTTCAAATTAATGGAGTTATAATATATATACTCTAATTGAAGCAGGATACAGTACCACACCCTAACATGATGCCCTACGCACGGTGAGAGCACGCAAAGCATCGACGAGATGATGTTGGAGCTTCGGGATCTATTGTCAGAGATGAGTGGGAAAGGGATGACAATAGCCCTACACCACCCCACGAAGTTGTGGAAGAGGAAGTGTTTGATGATATGGTGCGGTATCTTTTTAGGGATGATCTCAAAGGTATGGATGACGATGATATGGAACAAGAGCATCTTTACAAGGCTTCATCGACACCGGTTTTTGAAGGGTGCACATTCTCTATTTTATGTGCTTCACTTGAACTACTCAATATACAAACAGTTTATGGATGGAGCAATGCAAGTCTTGACGTATTATTGAAGTAAGCATTCTAACTTGCAAATTTGAATTAGTGGTTAAGTGCTTCCAAAGGGGAATAGACTACCCACCTCAAGAGACATAGTGAGGCGCTATGTGACATCTCTTGGAGGATTGGATTATGATCGCATACATGCATGCGTCAATGATTGCATTCTCTTTCGTGGGACGCATAAGGAGGCTTGACATTGTCCCACTTGTTGGTGAAGTAAGGTATAGAACAGATGTGAAGAGTTTTGATGTACCTCGTAAAGTCTTGCGACACTTTCCTATAATTTCGCGCATCAAACACATGTTCAAGTGCAAATCCATAGCAGAGCTCATGTCATGGCATTCCTCACATCGATCGGATGATGGCATGTGGAGAATTCCCACAGACACTCCTGTTTGGAAGCATATTGAAGATGAGTGGCCCAGCTTTAAAACAGAGCCCAGAAACTTGAGACTTGGCCTAGGTATGGATGTAGTGAATCCATTTGGTTTCAAAAGCACCGCATACAGTGTGTGGCCAGTTGTGTTGGTGAATTACAACCTTCCACCATCAATGGCGATTAGGTATTGAAGATGAGTTGGAGGAACTATGGAGAGGTGTTGCGGTGGTGGGCATTAGTAGGCCTCCCTCGTCTCGACACTTTGACTTAAAAGCAGTGTTGATATGGACAATGCATGACTTTCCAGGATACAACGATTGTTCTAGTAAGAATTCTAATTACCTCTCTACTCTAATACTATTCCAAGCTATATTAATTATAACTATTAACTTTATTATTCTAACTTTTATTTATATTTTAACAGGTTTGAAAACATCAGGTAAACATGCATGTCCTGTTTGTGGCCCTTCGTTAGTACATGAGTATGCTGACGGTTTGTGTAAGACCATATTCGATAATCATCATCGATTTCTCCTATCAGATCATCCTAAAGATGCCCACCAATAGTTCCAAGCTTCCCCCGGATCATGTTGATTGACACAAGACATTTGCCATTCGAGAAGGGGACTCGGATGCATGCACCCATTGTGGAGGAAAACACGAGCCTCCCTGCATAATGCAATCACAACAACAATTAAGGAATTTACATTGAATATTAGCCAAAAATATTTTAATACTAGATGTTCTTGCTCTAATCAATAGCATATACTAGCCATAATACAATTTTACCAGGCTCATTTTAAGACTATGGGTAGAAGCAAATAAAAATATTTATTGCAAAAACAGTCATAATGAAGGGTATCAAAAAGAGTACATGTATATATGTATATATGTTTGTGTGTGTGTGTGTGTATGTATACACACACACACGCACACACACACACACACACACACATATTTACTTTGTGTTAGTTCTTGCGCTTTTTCATAATCTCCTGTTAGATTTCAAAAACTCTACCAATTGGATGCCATAGCATAACTGTGCTATAGATTTAAAAAAATCAGAAAAATATTGACCAAACCCTTAAATTTTAGTGTTGAAATTCATTAGTGTTAGGATAAAAAAATTTGTCCAGTGCCTAACTTAGGGTTTTTAGTAGTCGGCTACTTCTTATGAAGCAATTACTTAAGGCTTTTAGTCGTCCTCCGCACAGAAGCATCTTCCCTCGAACACACACGCAGAGAAGCGATCATGAAGCATCATACGTCTCCCCAACAAAGAAACGCTGATGATCTCATGCGCAGGGCCCTCTCCCCACTCCAATCTTTCTCCCCAACAAAGAGACACAGAAAGGTATCATCATCCATGAATTTGTGCTATTTTGCCTGAATGAATTTGTGCGCTCAGCGCACAAAATAATAGGATGTTTTGCTACCGCCACACTCCACACACAGTAGTATGAGATGTGCGGCGTTACTTCTTGCTATTTTTCTTGAATGAATTTGTGCGCTCAGCGCACAAAATAATAGGATGTTTTGCTGCCGCCACACTCCACACACAGTATGAGATGTGCGGCGTTACTTCTTGCTATTTTTCTTGAATTAATTTGTGCGCTCAGCGCACAAAATAATAGGATGTTTTGCTGCTAAGCATTGAAAAAATCATCACGATTTTGAGTTCGTTTCAAGCTTCGGGGGCACCGGCCCCCCTTGGATCCCCCCGGCGGCAGAAATTTAGAGAGATTAGTGTAAGAACATGCTATCTATATGGTGCTGTCTCAAACACATTGCATAGACTGTCTCTCTTACTACTGTCTATATTATGCAGACTTTGTGTATACAAGAAGCTCAAAAAACTCACATTTGATGTCTTCTTGGTTGAGAAACAGCTCACACAGTCGAGAGAGGAGACCAGCAAACATGTGCATCTAAAGAACAATAGCACAAAAAGAAAAAAGTTTGTCCTTAAAAAAGTGTTGGATTGCGAAATATCACTTCTAAAGTTTATTAGTACTCAATATTGAATGCCTTCAGATTTGGGCTACCGAATCTTTATTTTTTTTCCAATAAATTTGAATGCCTTGAATTGAACACCTGAAAAGGGCTCCGTAAATATTTTCCAATGAAGATTTTTTTAAAATATTCAATACGGCTTTGAATGCCTTGGAATTTGGGCCAAAGCACTCCATATGATAATCTCAAAGATATTCTGTTCGTTAATGAGTTGGCCATTTTGTTGGATAGTGAATGTGCCACCTTTGTTTGATGATTGTGTTGCAGTACTGAATTTAATCTCTTTAGCGAATGTGCCACCTTTTCTTTAAGTTTGTGTCGTGTTACTGAATTTGCTGTTAAAATAATCAATTAATTACATAATACGAGTAGAATACTATTTGAAGATTTGTTCCTGTATTTTTGCATGGCTATCTGGTTTTCAAATGAGTTCGAGTCATTTCACTAGAGCATCTTGCTTGAAAGGTTCTTGTTGTGCAAAAATGGATGAGTTACCTCTTGCTAAGCGGAAAAAGAGTGTGCAGGTTGGCCCAGGTGAGAGCTCATCGAGACACACAAGGAGGCAAGCTGATTTTTCCAGCACTTTGGAGCAAGCCGCCTCGTCAAACCCTACTACGGAGCATGCGGTACATACCATAGATGACACTAACCTGGAGGTGGATATGGATAGGCAGCATCTACATAGTGATGAAAGAAATGAGGAGGATGGACAAAATGTAGTGGGGGCAATTGAGGAAAATAAAGGTGATCAAAATGAGGGTGAGAATACTCAAGGTGGTGATAATGAGGATGAAGGTGAGAATACTGAGGATACTGGGAGAGAGATAGAGGGGGAAGAGAACACACATCCACTAGAGGATCAAGAAGAAGCAGTTGTCACAACCCAAACTGAAGGAAGCAAGCAGAAAAAAAATAAGGTTGATATTTTTGGGAAGATTCTTGAGACATCTACTCCACAAGCCTTTTTAGATAGGATAGGAGTCAAATTTAGGTCTCCACCTCCACGTGTTCCTCTCTGTAGGATGATCCAGACGGAGGCAATCCGAAAGGTTTCTCCCTCAATAGATAAGTCTCTTACTCGAAGCTTCAAAAAACTAGGTGGGTACATTGAGAGCATGGGAGCTTTCACAGTATCAATTATGGACTTGGAAGGGGAGGAGACACCATTGACACAAGAGAGGGAGGAATCTTGGGATGAGCATTGGACGACTGTGAATCAACAATTTGAGGAAACTCTTGCACTTGACCCCGATTGGGGTCCGTACTTGAGCCGAAAAATGGTGCATATTCTTGATGGTAATAATCGACACAATGCTTGGATGGACTGCATTTCTACAGGTGAGTTCTCATTGGGATGTTATAGTTTCTTATGATTCTTTGTCCTTCCTAATTTTGTGTTTTATTACAGGGTTTCAAGGGGATTTGTCCATGCATTGTTGTGTTCTCTATAAATTTTATGTGTTCGAGCGGAGGGATGTGGGTGAGCTTTTGTTTTCATTGTCCAGGTTGAACAAGTAAGTTAATTTGTTATCAGAGTCTCCTTCTATGTCAAGTAAGTTGTTTGTACTCAAGAATATTAACATATTTTTTCTTTGTTTTGTAGGACGCATGATTATGCATTTGTGCCAACCACATTTGGTGATCGTCTATTCTAACTAAGAAGATTGGGAGAGTCCGACCTAACAACTCTCATGGCACATTTGGACAATGAGGACAAGCTGTGGGTTGAGAGAGAGATGCAGAGTGCATCTGCCAGAGGAAGGCCCAGTTGGCTTCATTTGCCAATCTAGATTATGACTTGGCTCTTGTTCAAGGACGAGATGGAGCAAAAAATTGATGAGGCATCAAATGGACCACTTGCCGAGTCTGCTAGGGAGAATGTGACTCGAAAGGTAGAAGTTCTCTACAGAGGAAAAACATCAAAATATGCAAGGATTGCTGATCCCTCCAACGGTGAGGCCTTTTGGTGTGCGGTGCTCTCCCTCCCATGGCACGCGTCAACCAATCATGTGGCCACAGAGGAAAAGCTCAATATGATAGGTTCTGCTTGCATCAGAGACATAGATAAGGCTCACATTGTCAAGCTATTGGACAACTCTCAGGCTGCAGTGCGATCACTTGAGGGTATGCCAAATGATAAGACAAAGGTTAGGGAATGGCTGCACATGTACTCCTACTGGCTTCAGATCACGGAGCTGGGTTTGAGAATCCAAAATGATATTAAAAATGCCGATCGAGTCAGGTTGCCAGGTGAGAGCCGATTCACCTCTTTTGTTGTTCTATGCAGAAGAAAGTACTTCAAAAGGGCTTTCAAAGTGCACGAAGGAGGCATAAAATTTAGCCATGATATTGACCATCAACCAGGCCTACAAAGTGCTGCACGGCGAGTCGTTTATAGGTTTTCCTACAACATAACCCAGATATTCCTTGTTAAAAAACATGTATGCTTCTTTCTATGTTTTGTTTTATCATTTGGGCTTTGGCTTGTAGATGGTTGCTTTCTGAAATTGAGGAGCACCAATTGGATATTTTACCCCCTCTCGCTAGTGTGTGGCTTTGTGTTGACAATCAATCTTATATGTATGCCGATTTGAAGCTTGGAAGAGTAAGTGATTGAATTTTTCATTTTGAATCCATGATTGAGAAACATGTTCATATTGAGGGTGAGTTGTGTTTACCCATGTTTGTCATTGAACAGGCCATGTCAAGCATAGAGTCTCGTTTCTGCTCGTGGTGGTTGGACCTTGAAAGAAACCATGTGCCTGAGGAGGAGCTTGATCTGTATCGCCAACATAAGTCTATATTGGAGCTTCGTAGCCAGCAAATTGATCATAATGAGGCCACATCCACATCACATGCAACATCGATTGCATCGGCTTCTTTTCGTAAGTCATTGCCAGTGAATTTAGGGAGGGAAATAGTGAATCGTGCATTGGCGAGCAATGGAAGCAAATAGGGAGCAGAGTCAACAACAGACATCCAATAGTAGTGCAGGCGGGATACAACCAACTGACATCATAACCAAGACATTGCAAGCTCCAGGTATGTGAGCTTCCTACCTCATCTCTATCGTGATCCGATTGTTTTGACTTAAGACTATGTGTGTTAAATGTCAAAAACCTGTCTATAGGAACCATTTATGCCTTCAATGTCAGTATTGAGGACCTTGCAGCTACTTTTGTGAACATGGAGGATGCATCCTCATTGGGAAAACAAGTGCTTGATGCCATGAATGTTATTTGCACAGTAGGGAATGTCAAGAGTAGAGGGTCCGATTACTGTGTGGAGTTGATATTTGCAGACTTCCCCTCAAATATCATCATTGGAGGTTGTGTTGCAAACAAGGTTCCATATTGGAATAAGATTGGGGATGGCATGTATGACTCTACTTTTAAAGTTGTTGATTCTTGTCTCTCGGATCGAGGCTTCTTTACATGCCTTTACACTATGGAAGAAGGAGTGACCATTGAGCAAGTTGCACAGAGCGTTGGGTTTGGCATTTATCATAGACAGGTTGTGAGGTGTACTCCACCTATTGGGAAGAAGATGGGGCAAATGATTACTACCCAGGTATTGGTGTTGTTCTCTTTGGGGCTGTCATTTGTGCAAATCTTCTTTGTCCCATTTAAGGTGAAAATGCATGAACAACCAATGTGTCTTTGCTTGTAGGTCACTTGTCTAATATTGGCTGTTTTTGTTCGCTCAACATCTCCTGCTACAAGCTTTGTGATGCATGGGGATCAACTAAGGGATTTGGCACTAGGTGATGATCTTGATGTAGGGCAAGATCTTATCTTTGACATGTATGTATGCATTCAAATCTTTAAAATGATTTTTGGTGATCTTTATGGCATATGGTTAATGGTTTGTGTGCGTTTTCAAGAGTGCCATCAGAGGATCTGGTGAAGAGAAAGGGTAGACCATGGCGGGGCGGTTGTCAGAGAGGTCAGCGGCTTAGCAAATACATCGTCTCCGTCTTCAGTCGTCCTGGGGACACGATTTTGGATTTGTTTGCTGGCACTGGAACTCTTGGGCTAGTGGCAGCATTTATGGATCGCAATGTCATAATGTTAGACAAGGATGAGCGGATCTATGATCACCTGTTAGAAGCATACTCAGCAAAGGTATGCATGTTGAAAAGATAAATATGTTAGTAGAGAATAATTTTGTATTGATAAAGCTTATTTTCTTTTCTTTGTGTCTCTTGCAGTTATGAGGATCACATGTCTACATCTCAGAATGCCATTAGAGATAGTCTTTTTTTTAATTGAGACAATCATTTTTTTGGGACTATTGGAAGTAATGTTTTGATGTATGTTATGCTTCTGAATGTTTTTTACAATAGCATGTAGCTTATTGTTGGACAACTTTTATTTGGATTATTAAATTTTTAAATCCTATGGTTATGGTTTCTAAAGAGTATTATATTGTTGTGTCAGTGGTATGGCTATTAGAATTGGTGTGCATCTTAATGGCTTGATTTCTATGCTCTCTGGTCGCTGTGGTTTCCATGTGGTTGCAACAATACTTTGTTTCTATTAGTAGCTCAATGACCAATTCAACGTGTTTTTAGCGAGCCAAGTAGTATGAGTTTTGTAGTGATTTTTTATATCCGCACCATTCATTTGAAAATGCTTTATTTGCAATAGTCATTTTTAAACTTTTTTAGTCTTCTTTGTTCTGTTCATTATAGAGTTGCACTATTGTTTCACTCTTCTCTTTAACATTACATGCTCGCTTAACATCATACCATGCCCCTACTTGCTCACTTTCACAAGGACTTTATTTCTACTCACTACTCTGTGCTCACTGCTCTTGGCTCGCTAAATAGACGCACCCAAAAGGTTGCAACCACATGCGTATGCGAGCGTATGTGTGCAAAACAAAAATGGAAAAATTTCTCTAGCTCCAAAATTATCCTCTAAAACACATTTTATGTCCTATCTTCTAGCACCAATGATGTAGCCAAGGTAGAAGAAATAGCCAAGGTATAAGAAATAGCCAAAATTTGTAACCCTACTCTTAGAAGAGACCTCTAGACCTCAAAGATAGGTTAACTCTCTATCAAAAGGGGGAGGACCTCACACTTAGAAATGACCTCTAGGCCTCAAAGATAGGTCAAGTCACCATCAAGGGGGGGTGTTGAGATTTGATGTACAAGTCCCAAATTGATATACAAGTGCAAGAGTGTACCTCCTCATATAAAAGGGGGCCATTTCATGCAATGAATTATATCACTTGCATAATCTCAAGTATCTTTATGAGTACAAGTTTCAATCTTGTAACCGAATTGTACTTGATTTCATTATCACTACTCACTCATCATGAGCACTCTTAGGCTCCATCCACCTTAGATTAGTCACATATTAATCATGCTTAATTAATTTAGATTAGTGTCTAATAATTAGAAAGTTGTTTTCTCATTAGGAGAGCTCAATCCATCATTCTCAACAATGGGGTTAGGGTTAAAGGCAACACAATGACAACAAAATGATGAGAAAGAGAATGTGAATGTTATACTCTATCATGAGATGTGAGCCTCTTATATATAGGCTGGAGAACAAGACATTAGGGCATGATTAATCCTTATACTCTATCATGAGATGTGAGCCTCTTATATATAGGCTGGAGAACAAGACATTAGGGCATGATTAATCCTTAAGTAAAAACCCTAATAAACCTCTGAAGTGATCACCCATTGCCTAGATTTGAGGGAAAGAAAGATTCTCCTTCGCTTGAGCTAGGTGCCTAGAATATGCTGATTTAGATCCATCTTTCACCATAGTCTACCAAATGTATGATGGCTATTAGACCTATGAACCATATGCCCTTATCCCCAATGTCACATGTATGATATTTTGGCATCCAAGGGCCCATAGTTCTCACTCATGGTGGTAGATGCTAGGAATCTAGTTATGTTTACATTTCACTTAGGAGAGAGGTGTGACTATAGAGAGGGTAGCCCTATATAACTGGTCTAAGAAGCTTGTTTGTCCTTAATGAAGATGGCATTGAATGAGGATTCTTCTTCCTTTCTCAAAGATGCTTCCTTCTTGGTCTTGCTCTCGTGGATGTAGCTCTTCATCTTCTTTATGTAGATGTATCTCTTTTCGAAGTAGCTCTTGATCTTATCGATGTAGATTTTGATCTTTTTCATGTAGCTTTTGATCTTCATCCTTGATGTCATTGTGTTATGAAATCCATGTAGGGAAAGATAAAAATTTTCTCAAGGTGTTCATAAAGCCTTACATAATGATGATGATGACCATCCTTTCAAAAGATAATGCAAAAAATATGCATAAGGGGGTCTCAATCTTATCCATGACCAGTGTCTTGCCCTTGTATAACTAATTATTGATCATGATCAATGATTAACATGATGCATACAAGCTCATAAATCTCATTGTTCCAAACAATGTCTATGCAGATTTGGATGTTTTTAAACCTCTATAAAGCATCAAGGTATTAGTGAAAGCAATTTTTTATTAACTATGCAAAAAATACCATGATTTGTAGAGCACTGTCGAAGGGGGAAATCAAGGGCGGCTTTCTCAAGATGAATATTTAGAAAGAAATAGCAAGTGCCCAATTTTATGATTTAACCCTCAATGATCCAAAAATAAGAGGTTTAATCAATGATTAGTAGAGGCAATTAACTGTTTGTAGTGTAGAAGAAGGGGTAGCTCGGAGCTTTCAATTGGAGACCTTCCACATGCTTTCTTCAAGAGAGGTTTAAGCAAGAGAAATAGCACCCTATTTACCTATGATTTAAGTCCATAGCCTCTAGATTAACCATAGTAATCAAGTATTAATCAAGGTATTACCAAAGCATGTCTTAAAAGGTTATACGGAGTTGAAGCGTGCATGATGCAATCCACCATTCATCAAACAGATAGTACTAGTAGATTGGAAATGGTCAAACCCCCTCGAGTACTTGAGGAATTAGGTCAAAACTTCACGGATGGTGTGCCATTTCATTTTTCCCAAAAAATGTAGTTATGATTGAAGCGATGAAATTTGCAGCGGCTTGGTACCTCTATTGCTTCAATTGAAGAGCTTTCCCTTTGAACCTCTGAGCTGGGAAAAGTCCCCAAGAAGTAGTATGGCCAATGGTAGGGTGTGGGAGAAGAAATCAACCCTCCATTAGCTGGGGGTAAGGACATAGTACACCCACAAATTAACCCTCCATTAGCTGGGGGTGAGGATGTAGCACACCCACAAATCAACCCTCCATTAGCTGGGGCTGAGGATGTAGTACACCCACAAGGGTTTTCAAAGTTTATTACAAGATAATGACTAAGGGGTTTTCGTAAGCATGGTTAGTATGATTACATAAAGGTAAACCTAAGCATTGATACCATGTTGGCTTTCATGGTGGATCAAACAAGATGAAGCTCACGATGAAGGCAACATTAAGCCAAGAAAAGAAGGGTTAAGACTAATCACATGGGATTAGGGTTAAAGGTAACATAATGACAACACAATGACGAGAGAGATAATGTGAGTGTTGTACTCTTATATGTGAGCCTCTTATATAGGTTTGGGTACATGAGATTAGGGCATGATTAACCCTTAAGCACAAACCCTAGGATACCTTTGAAGTGAGCACCCATTACCTTGAAGTAGGCACAGAGTACCTAGGGTGTGCTTGGCCCAACATTGGCAATAGTTTGAGTTAAATCCATACATACTAATTGGTCTATGATCTCAAGATCAATATTTCGGCCCCTTACAAGATCAAGAAAATATATATCCCACTACCAGCGGACTCTATATCATCATCATCATCATTAGCATGGTTGGTGGAGAGACGGAATAACTCTCTCACTTGTAGCAAGAGTAGTATGATCCACACTTAGCTCAATCCAATGGGATTTGCATCCCTTTCGGAGCTAGGGATTCAACCCGTACCGGTGCACAAAAGCTTATCCATTTGATGGAGAGAATGCTAAGAAAACTACTACTATTGACATAGATTCAACACACACTCAAGCTCAATCTTGCCATACTCATTCACTCATCATCCCACTCCTTCATACATCCAAACAAGAAGAAAGCTAAGCTATTGCATACACAAGCTCAAAGCATCCTTCATTCTCAAAATCTTACTCCCTAGCATGCACACAAACCTTGAAGCTATCAACAAAGAAACATGCATACTAGAGAATAGACAAGAGAAGAGAGACAAACATCACTCATTGCATTGAATTAACAAAAGAATAGAACTTACAACAATGTTGATGGGGAGTGAGAAGAGCTTGCACCTCTATGGAAGAAGAGGGAGAGCTAGTCTCAAGAGAGCTCAAACATGAGTTTGCCCAATGTGTCCATGCTCTCAAATGAGCCACCTTTTATACAAAAATTCTAGAACTCTCAAAAGTTCCCATGTGGGATTATTGTGAAGCCCTCTCCCACATACATCTACAAAGTGGAACTCTTTACAAGAGCCCTAAGTATCTTTTTTTGTTGCATCCTCGGCATCCTTGTATTGATCTTCATTTGCATGCAACACTCCCCCCTTCCTATTTTGCGCACGTCCTCGAGCGCGGTAGTAGCAAGAGCTGCAACAAAAAAAACAATTGATACGAGTAAAGTCCCTTATTGAAAAGAAAAGAAAAGAAAAGAAAAGAAAAATCAACAATGATGACTTCACAAGTGAGCATACAAGTGCAGGGCTGATTAAAGTTTTAATGAGTACTAAAATGGGTGAGTAAAGACTGGTCAAAGTGAGACTTAAGTAGTAGATAGTGCTATGTAAAGGCAAGTGTGCTTTGTACACCGCCGGTTATGACCGTAGTCTCAATGTCCTACCAGTATGTAAGTTACTCCTAAATGGCATACCTACTCCTAAATATGAGCAAAGGTGATTGGAACTCTCGTTTTTTTTTTTTCTTTTTTTTTCTTCTTTTTTTTTTAATATGTGTGTAGAAGTTGATGAAGATTAAGGTTCTATCCCAAAGAGACCCAAGCAATGGCCAAGAGACCTCCGCCAAGAGAATCTAAAGACCGCTAAGTATCTCAAGGGCGACAGACCCTTTTTCTTTCTGTTATGACCTAAGGAGTACCCCTTGAAGATGAAAGCATCGGTCTTGAGGGCCCATAGTGTACCCCCGAGTCCTACCAACATCTATCAAGGCGATAGATTCCTCAAAGTTCTTCTTCTGAAGTTTTTAGACATCAGTGTTCACCCCATGGAAACCAAGGCATCGGCCCCAAGGTGCTAAGACAACCTCAGGTCCTACCAAGCATTTCACATGGCGGTAGACACTTCCTGTCTCAATTTATTTTGGATATATATTTATTAAGGCACATTTTCGTAAATTTTTATTACTCCTAGCACCTAGCTCATATCTAAGAGGTAGCTACCACTAAGGATAACTAATATACCTTGAAAACATAAGTACTTGGCATACTCCATTGGTATATATCCTACACTGTCTTTAAAAGTCTTCTAAGACTCTAGAACTCACTCACCATATTTTAACAACTAATCAAAAACTCAAACCAGCCAATATTGTGTGAACATGCAAACCATATATTCGAAAGATAAGAGCACAAAAAGAAGTAGAGATTAAGATTTGAATACACCTGTTGTAGTGCTCTGTTGATGTTGTTCGTTTGCAATGAGGAATTGCTGATTTTGGTGCAGATTGCTCCTCCTTGATCTTTGTAGGCGTAGCATGTCTCCCCCCTTCCTAATTTGTTTGCACGATAGGTGGACTATTGGGGCGTGTTTGATGCTTTTGTTTTTTACGGAGATCTCTGCAAAATTTTTATTAACAAACACGAAAAGAAAAGAAAAAAATAAAATTTGCCATTGGTGCCAAACACCGAATATAGCCGAGGGGAAAAACCCAGTGGGAAAAAAGTGCCCTGGCTTATCGATCTTATTGTGGAGTCGTTTTTACTTACCCTTGCGCTGGTGGTGGATATTATCTCAAAAAGAACATAATTCTCAAAAGGCATATTGAACCACACTATTCAAACATTGATCTACCAAAGAGCTTCATTTGTAGTGTTAATGCCTTATCTTTGGTTTTAGGTATATCCTTCTTGGGTGGGAATTTTATCAATTGTCGAGGAATTTGAGCAAGATAAGAGGATTTAGGCATTGAAGTACCAGAATCTATGCTCAAATGAGACTCCTTTGGACTTGCCTTAGGTACACCAGTTGATGGTTGAATTGTGAAACAAGGAGAAATAGGGACAACAGGTGTTTCAATACTTGTTTTAGGAAGATCAACACAAGTAGATTTGTAGGTGCTATCACAGCCCCCTTTCCTTTCTTGAAGAATTTGTGTTGATGTCTTTTGCACCCACTGATATGGAAAATCAAGGGTGGCTTTTTGAATCTTTTTGAAACACTCATTTACCCCTAGCAAAGCATGGCATTTTGGAAGCCAAATTGCTGTTGCACCCTCATAATAACCTTGTGCTTTGAGCACATGTTTTGGGACCCATCGAGTAACAGTCCGAGGTTTAGGCTTGGAAATGATGTGCTTTTTAGGAGTTTTGGCAATTGGACTAGATGGTACAATTTTGTATGCATCTTTGGGTAGCCACATTGATAATTCCTTCTTGCCTGGCCTTCTTTGAGCAGCAACTAAAGTAGTTGGAACATGCCAGCCGTGGCCCTCACTTGAGTACTCATCAATTATCCACATCATTTGTTTTGGAGCTTCAAGAGCAGATTTTGAAAGTGGGTTGTGTAGGGTAGAAATACCGCCCTTTTTACATGATAAAGCTTGTTGAGTAGCAGAGACTTTCTCTACATACAGTGCTGTTGTGGATGCATTCCTATAGTACAAATCATCTAGAAGATCACGTGGTTGTACCATTCGTATAGGAATAATGTCATATCCATCCGAGTCACAAAATTGAATTGGCTTCGGTAAAGCACATGTCGATAATGTTGCAAGGACATGACTCCATTCTAATGGATCAATTAAATGCTCAGGGAAGGGTTGTGGAATGTATGCCTCGTCTGATACACTTCGATTACCCTTAAGTCTCTCTGTGTTGAAATCCCTACATGAGGCTCCACACATCCATAGATCTTCTCGCCCATCTGACAATGTAACTCTTGAGCCCTCAGATGAAGCAGAATCAAACTCATCTATTGGAGACCTTGTTACATCACGATATGAGTGATTTCTTAGGTTGACCCTGGTGATGACAGAATCATGTCGGAGGTACAAATAATTGTATCCCCAATCTTGAATCATTTGAAATTGTCGCATGAATGGTCTACCCAATATCACTTCGTAGTTTGGATGTTTTCCAAAATCCACTACTGCAAAGGTGTGCTCATATTCAATCCCACATGTGGTGACCAATATGTTCTCAAGCAGCCCAAGGGGATGTTCTAAGCTTCCATCTGCTAGCTGCAAGCGCATCCTTGTACTCCTAATAGCTTGTTTGCCCCACTTTTCCCAAATGGACCTTGTCACAATGCCCACTCCTGCGCCACTATCAAGTATTGCAATTGAAGATACTTTTCGCACTTCTAATGGGAGGGTAGCATTTCCCTGATCGTCTTCACAAAATTCTCCTACTTTGTTGATAGGAACTGGCATAACATGATTTGCCTCAGGGTGTATAGTACACTCATGGTGACCCTTTTGTAGCCATTCCTGCTCTGACAAACATGTTGCAATGTCATTCCACAACTCAGGTCGAATTTTTATCAAATCAAGCAAAGGTAAGGTACAAGCCACTGGTGCTGACAAAATAGCTTGCACCATACTCATATCTTTCTCCTTTGTCAACCTTTTATGCATGGAGGGTATCCTCAAGGTTTGAGAACAATTCTCATATTCTCCCAGATATGATGGTAAGGTTTTCATTGTATGCTTACTTCTAGGAGAAACAATTGTTTGAACTTCCTCTTGGATGCTTGGGTGTCTAAATTTGTTTTCCGTGCCTCTGGTAAAATCCACCTCAGAGAATGGAGGCGAACTAATAGAAGACATGTTCTCATGAACTTTCTCATGAACTGCGGCCCACATTTCATTTGCCATGTCCTCATTAGCATCAATAACTTCATCATTGTATGGGAAGACAAGGCTAGGTGGTGGCAGAATTTCATCTTTCAATTGGGTGTCAATTGATGCAGACCTTACGCTATGAGCTTGTGAAATGAGCTCACTTTTCATTTCCCGACTTGACGACACTTCTGGTATAGTTTCTAATGTTGGCTTAAGAGAGGTTGGGCCTCGAGGAATAGGTGGTGGTGGTCCCTCAAGTATTGACTGAGCTTCCCTAATGAGTTGCTGATGTACAGCTAGATTGATCTTCTCCTCACGAGGGTTTGGGTATGCTTGAAGCTTTTTGGGTAGTTCAGATAAGGCTGTAATGCGACTTTTATGAGCATCAATGATGGCCTCTAGAGTCTCATTTACTTTATCCACAAAAACAGAACCCCCAGAACTATCCTCAGTCGTACTAACCTCATCTTGTTTAACACTAGGCTCAGGTTGAGGTTGATGTTCCTCACGCACTTCCTGGGATGTAAAAGTTTTATCCCGTATGTTTTGTTTAGAGGTCTCCTGAGAGCTAGTGGATGTACTTTTAGTTTGTTTGTTTCGGTTCTTCTTCCTCCTAGTGGTCTTTTTTCTATTGGACTATAGGGTCTTGTCCACCAGATTTGTCTTTGCGTCCCTAGTTCGAGGTGTCTCATCAGTTTGTATTTCAGCGTTTCTTGTCTGTGATCGAGTCATGACTCTAAGTGGCACGACATCCTCATTCTCAGATGAAGGTGGCGATGGAACTGTGCCTACAAGGTTGAGTGAGACCTTTGGTTGGGAGGTGCCTTCCTCATGTGGTTTTAGCAGACAGTCTTTTGGGAAGTGTTCTACACAACACCCTAGACAATATCTTTCAATTGGTGGAAACTGTTGTACTGTTGTATTGGATCGAGATGCTTGCCTAGAGCGATGTGGACAATCGCGAGCCCAATGGGGTTCTCCACACTCATAACAGGGGCCCATTGGTTTGGCCTCTACTTTCCTTGGCTGCCATTGACCTGAGGTGCCTGGAGTCCTAGGTTGGTAGCCGCCTAGTAACATTAAAGAGTTTTGTTCCCCTGGTTGAACGTCCAGTGCTGGGCTTGGGTATACGGGACTTTCAAAAATATTTTCTTTGGATGAATATGATACATATTCTTCCTCCACATAGCCTGGGTTTACCAATTCTCTACACATATTCGAATTGTCGTAGTCGACAACCCTCACAGGAGCAGTCCCTGGAGTAGGAGGTTGAGCACCAAGAACAGGTCGTGCTTGTTCTTGTGTCATCGGTGGCTTACGTTCAAAACTAGTATACTGTTGATACATTTGTGGAGCCACTCCACCCCTCGGCTGCTCACGTTCCTGTCTCATTCTCGCAATGCGAGTACATTCCTGTGTGGTATGAGTAAAGTTCCATGCACAGGCTTGGCACCACTTCTTTGTGGGTTGGTTTGTGACTAGAGGAGAAAAGGTATTACAGTCCTCTGTTTTATGGTCACCGCCACATGCTCCACAAAGATGAGGACCTGTAGGAAGCACACTTCTCATTCTCTGCTGCTGTTGTTGTGGTTGCATGGGTGGACGATAGGTTTGTCCTAATCTCCTTAGCACTAGGTTGGCTATCTGGTCAGGATTTACTAGCGCGCTAGACCCTGAACTTTGGTCATCACCCCACTGATTTCTCGGTTTCACCTCAGGGCCAGAACCATCTTGGAACTTGAAGTTATCGGTGAAATCCATAGCATCATGGCAACACTCATTGAAACTTGTATGTTTCTTCGCATAGAGATGTGTATGCAGTGTCGAATTTTTGAGGCCTTTTAAGAAGAGAGAAATTAATCGACTTTGGGCGGGCTTCTCATCCTCTGGGCAACGATTAATGTACTGCTTCATTCTATTTACACAGTCTCTAACACTCTCATTCTCGCCTTGCTTGAAAGAGTAGATGTGTGCTATCGTGTCATGTTGAATTCCCATCAAAGAAAAAGCAGCAATGAATCTCTCTTCCAAAACTCGTAAAGAAGTTTTGTGTGAAGCTTCTAATGCCTGAAACCAAGCAAGGGCTTTTCCTTCAAGAGTGAGTCCAAATCCTTCAATTTGAGTATGCTTATCAGCAACTTGCTCAGCTCGAACTGCTTGCCTAAAAGCTGCTACATGATCGTATGGATCTCCCGACCCTTCATACTTCTTAACCAATTTCTGAAGAGTTGATGGCCTTACTTGTTGTGAATACTCATCATAGGGCCTACGGCCTCTCACTCTCAGTGGAAATTGTTCCTCTCTTTGGAAAGATGGTCCACATGTTTCCAAAATTGGTGTGGGTACCCTATTACCAGCCTCACCAAACCCTTCCAAAGAGCTTGTCACCCTCATTTCAGGAGGTGCATTTATGGGAGGCCGAGTTAGCTCCCCTATCCTCCGATTGTTATAATGAGAAAGATGTTGGTGTGAGGTGACTTGTGGTCGCACATTTGGTGTAGGACAATATCTTGGTGCTAGAGTTGGGCTACTAGCAGTGGTCCACTTAGATGTTGAAGGTCCCTCTCTAGTGAACTCTCGTAGGGGAGGAGCAACAGTTTCTCCAAGAAAGGCTGTCTCTCCTGGTTTGGCTGTATTTGTTGAGAACACTTCCATAAATAATGGTTGTCCTTTCCACGTGAGTTCCCGAATCTCCTTCCAATCTAAGGTTCGGTATTCATTGGCCCATTTGTCAATTATTCTGTTCATGTGTCCTCCAAGCTTCTCAACTACCACCACATGAGCTAGAGGAAGATCTAGCTGTGGCAATTTAGTCGTGGCATAATATCCCTCTAACGAGTCCTTATAGACCTCTTGAAGTGGGTCATCCTGTAAGACCTTAGTCACAGGAATTTGTCGTACAAACTCCCATTGGCATTCAGCCCCCTGATCCAGTTTGCTCTTGCCTTTCCTATCCCTTTCCAAATTTAGATCTACAAGAAGTAAATCATCTATGGATGGCTTTGAGGACTGGGCATTGGATGGTCCAGGCATGTCCGGCTCGATGAGCCAGTCATTTCTAAACTCCCTTGCTCTGGAAAGTTCTGATAAGTCTAAGAACTCGGTTTTTGAGAGCTCCCCTAATTTGTCTACCTTTTCTGGATGGTAGGTGACTTCGTAGCGAACACCATCTCCACCCATATACATGTTACCCTGGTCATTGACGAGAGGTGCTCTATCAAGTTCTGAGAAAATGTCGGCGATCTTAACAAGATACCGTTGTTGTGGGTCCCTAAAGATCTCAGCTCCTTGAGCATTTGTGTAGACATATTGGAGTCTCACATTGAGTGTTAACCCCATGGTGTCGGCTTCAAATGGATTAAAGGATCTTGTGGGTGTTCTATTTGGGGTTACGGGATGACTATTTGTCGGCCCTAGATTGTCCATGGACAATGAACTAGTTGTTCTGGAGGAAAGGGTATCGGATTGGGATTCAGATAGGGTTTCAGCAATATCTGCCAAATTGCCTACCGATTGGGTCCCACTTTCTTGCGTAGGTACTCTAGAAGGTGCTCTAGACCCTATGGCAGAATCTACAAGACGTCCCGACCGCAAGTGCATAAGGTCAAAATTTTGTTTTGGTTTTGTTATGTGTTTTTGTTTTGTTTTGGTTTTGGTTTTTGTGTTTTGTTTTTTTGATAAATATATATATATATATGTATATATATATATATATTTTTTTTACCCTACCTAACCACTAAAGGCAACTAAAAATGGGTCTGTGTGGCGTAACTATCTACCCTATTTTTTTGTTATTTGTTTTTTTAAATGTTTTTTTAAATAATTTTATGTTTTTTATGATTTTTACTTTTTTTTAACACAAAAATTATGAATCACACTAAAAAATACTAATTATGCACAAAGTTACAAAAATTTAAAAAATGCAAGTTAAACTAATTATGCAAAAAATTAAAGAATGAAGAATTACAAAATTATGCAAAAAAGTAGACTCCTAAAAAACACTCAATTTTATCTTTTTTTTTTAAAAAAAAATTCTTTAGTTTTCTTTAGTTTTTTCTCCTTTTGTTTTGTTTTTGTTTTTGTCTTTTTTTTTTGTTTACAAAAATTTAAAACAATGCAAATCACTCTAATTATGCTAAAAATTACAAAAATGAAAAAATAAAAATTATGCAAATAATATGGACTCCTAAAAAAAAATTTATTTTTTTTTATATTTTTTTATTTTTTTATTTTTTTCTCTATTTTTTTTAATATTTAATTGTTTTTTTTAATCTCTTTTTTTCTTCTTCTTTTTTTTTTCTTCTTTTTTCTTTTCTAATCTCTTTTTTTCTCTTTTTTTAATAAAAAAAATATTATTATTTTTTTTGTTTTTTTTTTATTTAAAAATAAAAAAACATGAAAAATTAATTAAAAAAAAATCCACTAACCTTATCTTTCACGCTCGCCCGCTCACTGCTCCGGATTTCGCGTCGGCGCACACGTGGTCGTCTTCAACGCGCCCCCCACCGCCTTCTTTGCTCTGCTACTCCACTGCTGCCGCCTACAGCCAGCAGCCACAGCTTGATGCCGACGACCCCCCTCCACGCAGAGCCCGATGCCGACCCCTCTGCCTGCGCTTGCCCTTCAGCACCTCGCCTCGTCTACAGGCTCAGTAGACCTTCGCCAGCCGCCTTATTAGCTATGCCTGCCGACTGCTGCCCACTCTAGACACCTTCCACGCTGCCTTCAGTTGGCCTACACTCAGCTGCCGACGCCGACCCCGACACCTCAGTGACGACTTCCACGCTGCCTTCAGTCGGCCGACTGCTGCTTTTTTTTAAATATATTTTCTTGTTAATATATATATTTTTTAACTTGGCCGGCTTCTGCCGCCTCCACCACTTCTTCCAGCGGCGCCTTCACACTGCTGCAGTCGACCATTCTCCACGCAGCCCGTTTCCAGCCACGCAGCCACCTCTCGTTTTCTTTACTGACCTTCGCCTTCTTCCTGCCGGACGACTCAACTGCTCCTCCACGCCACACGGCCACCTTCACTGCCACTGGCGCCTTCGCCTTAGCTCGGCCACCCAACAGCCTTGTGATTATATATATATATATATATATATATATATATATATATATATATATATATATATATATATATATTATTGCCTTAACTTCCAGCCGGACGACTCCACTTTCAGCAAGGTATAAGCCGGCCACCCAACCGCTACAGCGTTTCTGCAAATAAATATATATATATATATATATTTATCTATTTCTTTGCTGCGCAGCTACCTCTCGATTGTATATTTAATATATATATATATATAGATATATATATATATATATTAAACCGCCTTCACTGCCATTTCCAACACCGTTTTACAGCCACATGTAATAGATATATATATATATATATATATATATATATATATATATATCTATTTTTTTCTTTGCTATGCTTGAGGGAAACACCTCCCCACACAATAACAACACAAAACAAAAGGAAGGTCGCCTCCAACACTTCCTATCTCTCTTCTTTCTTGCTTGGGAGTCAATGGGGCTTGCATAAGCTATGGGAGAGCTTAGCAACGCACCTCTTTTCTTTTTATTTATTTATACTAATTACATGTTAACGAAAAGCATGAAAGAATGAAATGACAAAAAACAATGAAGGTAAGCATAATGAACGGTACTTGAAACAGCATAAAAGCAATGAAACATAAAAAAAAACAATGCGGGAGAAACCTCAACCGCTCAATGGTTAACCTTATCCACTCACACCGGGATCACACACCCAAACTTAACCTAATCACTCAATGGTTTTGCAACCAAAAGAGGAAATAGTGGTGGTTTCCACACACTCTCAACCGGATTTGAGTCTTCTCCCCGGCAGCGGCGCCAATGGAGAGACGGAATAACTCTCTCACTTGTAGCAAGAGTAGTATGATCCACACTTAGCTCAATCCAATGGGATTTGCATCCCTTTCGGAGCTAGGGATTCAACCCGTACCGGTGCACAAAAGCTTATCCATTTGATGGAGAGAATGCTAAGAAAACTACTACTATTGACATAGATTCAACACACACTCAAGCTCAATCTTGCCATACTCATTCACTCATCATCCCACTCCTTCATACATCCAAACAAGAAGAAAGCTAAGCTATTGCATACACAAGCTCAAAGCATCCTTCATTCTCAAAATCTTACTCCCTAGCATGCACACAAACCTTGAAGCTATCAACAAAGAAACATGCATACTAGAGAATAGACAAGAGAAGAGAGACAAACATCACTCATTGCATTGAATTAACAAAAGAATAGAACTTACAACAATGTTGATGGGGAGTGAGAAGAGCTTGCACCTCTATGGAAGAAGAGGGAGAGCTAGTCTCAAGAGAGCTCAAACATGAGTTTGCCCAATGTGTCCATGCTCTCAAATGAGCCACCTCTTATACAAAAATTCTAGAACTCTCAAAAGTTCCCATGTGGGATTATTGTGAAGCCCTCTCCCACATACATCTACAAAGTGGAACTCTTTACAAGAGCCCTAAGTATCTTTTTTTGTTGCATCCTCGGCATCCTTGTATTGATCTTCATTTGCATGCAACAGTTGGATTTGATTACATTGTCTTCTTCTTGGTGGACAGGGACACCTTAACCTTGATTGGTTGGCTGTATCTTGCACTTGGCATCTTACTCATCTTCAACTCCTAGCTCCATACATTTATCTTCGACTCTCCCACCTCGTTTATGAGCTCTTCAAAATCCTTTCAACTAGGAGCAATTTGTGTGACATACCACCATTTCTTATCATTTAAGTCCGATTGAAACACAACATAAGAACATGCATAGTGTTAATTATACATACATGATTAATCTATAATGGAAACTTGGATTAAATATTTCTGGTTAGATTATATTATACATATTATTGGAGTGGAGTTAAAGTAACAGATACATAATTGCAATAAGCAAGAAGAGATAGAGAGAAGCACCATTTCTTATCATTTAGGTCCAATTGAAACA
Organism: Cibotium barometz; assembly: GCF_041138505.1. Classification (NCBI taxonomy): domain Eukaryota; kingdom Viridiplantae; phylum Streptophyta; class Polypodiopsida; order Cyatheales; family Cibotiaceae; genus Cibotium; species Cibotium barometz. The sequence goes on along the minus strand of NC_141057.1, from coordinate 22,242,602 downwards.
CAACCATAGGGGCGTGCATAGTGTTAATTTTACATACATGAGGAATCTATAATGTAAACTTGGATTAAATATTTTTGGTTAGATTATATTATACATATTATTGGTTGGCTCTTTGACTGCTTGTCACTCATGTTTGTTGCCACTTATGCTTTGCTTACATATGCTCGCATACTCATTTGTTGCGGCATTTTTACAAGGGTTGTACACTTCTTTTTCACACACACTAGCATGCTCATTTGGCTGCATTTTACAAACACTTTTGACTCATGGTCACATATTTTTGGTGTTGGTGAAACTTTTATGGAATGTATTGTTGATGTCAGTCTTGGTGATGTCCATGCTGAAGGGCATCCATATGCCACAGACCTTAGCAGCTTGAAATCTCCATTTATCCCAAATGAACACTAATGCTATCTCCCATGTGAACAATCTTTAGAGAAGAGGTACATTTACATCAATACTTTGTAACCTTATCTTCAATCCTGAAGGGTTTTTTTTTCAAGCCACAAATACTTTTTATGATCATTATCTTCATAGAATATGTGGCTATCGCCTTCGTTGCTACGCTGGAGGCCGCTAAATGATGGTGGCCGCTTTCTTGCTTGTTCGCTAAGGACCAGCGAGCTTGTGTTTGCTAATTGATTTTCACTTGGTTGATGTGAAATGTCTTTGAGTTGGAGTGTCAGGTCAGATTGCATAGGGACTACAGTGCTTATATGAGGTGAATTCACTTGTGCATTCTAACATTGATTTGTTACAAGGTTGATGCATACGAAGGGTTCCAATTTGCTTTTAAAAAATCATCCTTCACTCCCTTTTGTCACTCTGAGCACATCCGCTATAATGGTGGACCAGCTCCTTTAGCACTGCTCTTATTTCTCTTGGCTATGGTGTAGCTCTCTTGCTCAAGTTGTTGCTTCTTCTTACTACTCTAATACCATATGGGTTAACAATCATGGATCAAGTTCTCCTAATGATTGAAAAGACATCTAGCTAACTAGAAACACTAATCCTACACTAATCTAAGGTGGATAGAAATGAAGAAGACTCATCATCATGAGTGTGTGCTAATTAAGATGCACTCAAGTACAATTAGACACCAAGATGAATTAGCTTGGATACATAAACCGACTTGAGATAACTGCAAGTGATATAAATCATTGCTTGAAATGGCCCCCTTTTATATGTGGAGGTACACCCTTGGGCTTGTACATCAATGTGGGATAATTCCCTTTGCTCATGTTGCTTCATGCTATACTTTGCTTTGGCTTGGATACTCATTCTCACTCCCTACCTCTTCCTTGTGCTCAATGGCACCACATTTGTGAACACTATTGGCTAGAATGAAAAATCCCTCTCCTCCAACGAGAGAAAGGCTAACGTAATATTAGAAAAATTATAATTTATAAAAATGAAAGATTAAAACTATTCTTTATTCTAAATGTTAACATCATGCATTCAATGTAGATGTATTTTTTGTTTTCGACCGGATTTTTAGGTTGTCAAAAGAGTCAAAGCACTTGGGAGGAAATCAACGAGGAGCAAAAAAACTTCCCTCCTAGACAACTTTTCTCACTTATTATTGTTGAGTTCTTTTGTTTTCCATTGTTTTTTCCAACTCTTTGACAGGTATTGCTCCATTGTTTCTACTTTCTATTATCTATTGCTTCTCTATTCATAAAAAATGTTGACAAAAAATATCAGCGTGCATGTGTAATACACCATTTAGAACAAAACATGAAGTATCAAACAATATGTAAAGAGGTATCTTCTAGACAATGGAAACCTATTTCTTCTATTTAATCAATAGTAGTGGCAAATAAAATTTCTCTAAATGAGTCAATGGGAGAAACTTGTCACGTTAAAAGGAAATTGGACAGTTATGCAACCAAATTGGAGAAGGAGAGCAAGATCTAATAATGTGTTCTTAGTAGCATTAAAAAGTAGAGTGAACTTGACTTCAGGTTTGTTGATGGAAAGAATAATGGTAAGGAAATAATGATCCAACATATTTATATGCACAAAGAGCTTATTGTTCATGACTATCCAGACTATCTTCCATAACATAGACCAAACTATAAGTGCCTAAAAAATGATAGAGAAACATGTTATCTTTACTGTTTTAATCTTGAAAATTATCAAAATACAAGTTTTTTTTTGTTTCTACTGACTCATATGTCTATCCATCATCTTATGAGTTAAGAATGGCAGCCTATACAATGCATATTGGGGTTATTTGATGTTTTGCATGGGACAATAGGAGAAATGCAATACAGAGGTAGATTTGCAACACAATTGGCACAATCTGGTATTTTATTTTATGACCATTACTATAAGCTAATGGATACTACAACACACATATGGTATTCTAGAAAGACAACAATAATATCCTATAGAGCTAAAGTCTTTGTGGAAGTTCAATGTTCATTACGACCAAGTATTATAACAAGAATTACTAAAGTGAACATATGCATGCCTATTTCAATGTTTGTAGACTTTTTCAACAAAGTACCCAATAAAGGTTAACAAGACAATTCTCACATATAGAGTTAATCATGAAGAAAAAGGCCTTGATTTTCTCGATTATGGTCGGGATAAGAAAATTTCCAATAAGACGCATTGTGAAATTGTGCCGAAAACATTTCTAGTGAAGTATATGATTAGGTCTCAAAATTTTATAATGTCATGTACTATTATAAACGTAGTCGGTTCATAAGTGACAAAATTGCCTCAATGGATCAAGATTTGGATACATCTAGTGAAGGAAATTAATTTATTGACACAGAGGTATATGAAGGGGAAATATTATCTCTTAGACAATGTGGTACATCACTCAACTGCACCATGATCTTCTTACCGAAACTGAAGCCAATTTTCTAAAGAGCTTTTCTTTCATTATTAACAACAAAAAAGTAATTTCAATGTAATGCTTTCTTATTTCACTTTATGTTGAATCAATATTTTTAATTCATATCACAATGACATCACATGACAACAGTATTACAAAGAAGAGAGAGAACTAAATGGCATTCTTAATATCTTTCATGATTAACTAAATACAGGTAAGGTGTTAAATTCCATATTTTTATGCACAAAAGTAATAAGGATGACATTTTTTCATCATATATAATTACATTGTACTACTAAGTATATTTGACTTTAACATGCTCTTCTGTTTTTTCCATGGGCTTATCTTTTGTGATTTGAGCTTCACCAAAAGTATATGTAGTTGGAACTTCAATTTTGATATCCTCCTTTTTACTGGTGGATTTGGAGGCCTTGTATCTTTTACTTCAGTAACAAATGGGGATTTATCTTTAGGTTTGGCTTCAGTAGATGGGGATTCTTTTGTAGCCTTTACTTCAGCATGCTCTTATGTTTTGTCTATGGGCTTATCTTCTATAGTTTTGGCTTCACCAAAAGTATCTGTACTTGGAACTTCAATTTTGATATCCTCCTTTGTAGTGTCAGATTTGGAGGCCTCCCTTGTATCTTCTATCGGCTGAGGCATTCCATCTCCTATTTTTGATATTGTTTATTATACAAGAGGTGGCCCTTTTGGCATGATTAAGTATTGTACTTGTCATTCTAGCTTTAAAGCTGTTCACATATACAACATTTAAACTCTCTGAGGTCATCTACAGTCAAAATAATAATAATGATTACATTTTGTTATATCTTTCACTTTTGCATCACATTAATGGTTTTGAGAGTTTTGTGTTTACTAGTTCTGGTCTTTCTATTTTGAACTGCACATCAAACATATACTTTGCATTGGTTAGAGTCCTCCACCCACATGAGAAACCATCATGTTGAGGTGGAACCTATATACTTGGGGGCTCCACTACTAAGAAACGTTGTGTATCATTTGCGTTTAAGGAGTATTTTAAAAACCCCTTACCTATGAATTTTTCATAAATAAAATGACCCATTTTCCTTTATGGACTTATGGGTCTTTTCCAAAATCTATTAAAAAACCCTTCTGTAAATGTATTTATGTAAATCTACCTTGAAATGTTGAATTAAAAAACCCCTTCATTTGAACTCATGTGGTATACTTACATATTTTTAGGTGAACCCCCCAACCCTATATACCAAAAAATATAAACCTTAGGCTATCTTCATTTAGGACAAAAAGTTTTAAAACATAAAAAACAGGAAGAGGTACTTAGAGGAAGCATAATTGGAGTTACAGATCCAAGAAGATCAATGTTTGGCGGAAAATGGTCTAGCGTAGAGAAAAGCCTCTTCAAACATCTACAACACATATTGATATTTTAGTAACTTGAAATTAAAACAAATTAATTGAACATAGAGGAACTAATAGTACATACAATCCAAGTTTGTTCTAAGTTCCACTAATAGAATTGTAAAGCTAACATTGTTGGTCAACAACATCAATTACCACAAGACTCCAATAGGAGTTGCTATAACATAAGAAAAGGATAATTAGTCTTCCTTCATAGTTCCCAAAAATATTAAAGACAAACTCTATTATCTTACTTGCTCTACATGATGGTAGGGATAGAAGATTAAGCTAACATTTTAAAAATTACAATGTGTGAACCACTTTGCTAGCTTTTTGTTTGATTCTTTTGGGTTCCTTAAAAATTCAAAATTACAATGTGTGAACCATTTTGCTATCTTTTTGTTTGATTCTTTTGGGTTCCTTAAAAAGATTGAAAAGTGTGGATCCAAGATGAATGCCATTACATCTAGAGGTAATTGAGACCTAAAAATATTGAAATAGGAAAATTAATTTGAGAGTTCTCCCAAAGATAGCCTGTAACATGGAACTACAAAATGAGATATTAAGAAAATTACCTTAAACGCACAAGAATTATTGTGTCAGATAGTTTAGCTATACTTTTTCTCAAGATCTTCAAACACTCTTTATTAATTGAAATCATCCTTTCAACATCAATCTCATATATAATAATATGCACACTATCCCCAAGATCTGCTTATCTTTGCAAATTTTTGATATCTTGAAGGGCACTCTCTTGAGCTAGAGTATCACTTCTCTTTTTTCCTTGATAAATTCTTTATGAAGTGCTTTTCCCTTATGTTTTTATTATGTGTCACTTTTACCATCTTCACTTCTTCACCTTTGTTTAACTCTCTTGATGGTGGTACTAGGATAATATCTCTCATCTTGATGTCCACCCATTCCATAGGACGAAGAAGCTTGTTATATCTCCAACGTACCCTCTTCAATGTCTCTGTGTCCTTGTGCATGATTGTAAACTTGTGTGCATGTGCTACTATTAACATAGGGTCTTAAAATATTTCTATAAGGAAATCCTCTACAGCTTCCTACAGGGTGTATATTACACTTCTCTGCCATGTCAATCCAAGTGACCATTGATCACAAATCTCTATGAAATGGTGCCTTAGGGATTATAAACCCTATGGCCTTTTTAGCTTATCTTATTTGCCTTAGAACACTTACGTTTTGAGTCAATGTTGTTTTCTTTGCTTGGTTCAATATGTTCATTAATGTTTCCTTCCTCAGATGTGAAGTTCTAGCTATAGCAACTTTTACAATACGAGGACCCTCTCCGCTGCCTGGTACTGGCAGTTGACTTTATTCTTTCCATGACCAAACTCCAAAAGAACCAGATAATTTTCCAACTCTTAAATTCCATAAAACCAAACTCAAAAAAAGCTCTCGAGCCACACCTATAGGCCACTACCAACAAACACAACAGAGAAAGAATTGAGTTGGACTTGGGCAAGTTCAAGTTCCAATAGAGTTGCAGCACCACATAAATCCTAAGAAACCCATCATCCTACAAGATCCTGTATCTCCTTTGCACTTTCTGCTTTGGACAAGCCGACTTTTCCAATTCTATTCTATGTCGTTCCAAACAGACCACATAAAACCAGCAAGCTGTACAATATCAGCTATACAAATCAAAATCTTTGGTCTTTCCACCCCTTCTCAATGTTCCCTTTAAATCTTTCTAATCTTCAATAATCTCGTCAGGGGGTGCACTACTTAGAAACCCTATGTATCACGTGCGTTTAAGGGGTATTTAAAAAACCCCTTACCAGGTGAATTTTTCATGAATAAAATGATCCATTTTTCTTTATGGACTTACGATTTTTTCTTCAAAATCAATTAAAAAAACCCATTATGTAAATGTATTTCTGTAAATTTACCTTAAAATTTTTAATTAAAAAATCCCTTCATTTGAACTCATGTGCTTTAATTACATATTTTTAGGTGAACCCCCCAAGACCCCCGTTTCCCACATTGTACCTCGTAGCTATTGCGTATTTTTTTGTTCAACAACCACTCCCGCCATCTTCACATGCAAGAGTTCCACACGTCACTTTAGTGTAGCAACTCGCAACAATTGTACACCTGAGGTTGGTGGCCATACAACATCCCTTGTTCCTATGGTTTCATACATAATAGTCTACCAGCCTTATTATCTTCATGGGGGGGGTGGGCAGAAACCTCCATTGGGCTTCTTGGACTTAACATAAATCAACATTACAATGGTACTAAGAAAATTACATAGATAGAGATTGTTATGAGACCTTATAAAGATATAAGAGATTTCTTAATTGCACCACTACACACTACACACTACACACTACACACACTGATGATATCATGTTAGGCATGCACTTTTTTCATCAATTTAATCCTCAAATTGATTGTGAATACAAATGATATGGATCACACATCAAAACCAAATTTTAACTCCTCACAGTGATGCCACACATGAACTTTTTCCACTACTATCACACACTCAAGCCAAACGTTCTTTAAGGAATGAGACAAAGCTTACAATGACATATGTGAATGAAATTGAAACGACTGACCATAGTTTATCACCTAGTCAACAACTTTCTTAGATCAATTCAAACTCTTTGGTTGATGACCTACCCTAAGACTACCTCCATCTCATCCAAAAGACCACAAAATTCAGATTCTACCTACTAGTAGTCAACCACCTCATACAGCACCTTATACACAAAATCAAATAAAATAAATCCAACAACAAATAGAAGAACTTTTAGACTTTGGACTTATACAACCTAGTAGTTCTCCTTTTGGTGCCCCAGTACTCTTAGTTTAGAAAAAGAACAAAACCTACCACATGTGCATTGATTATTATATAACTTTGAATAAGAAAATTGTTAAAAACTTATATCATATTTCTCATTAATAATGACTTGGTAAATGAACTTGGAGGTGCATTTGTATTTAGTAAGGTAGATTTGAAATCTGGACATCATCAAGTTTATATGCATACATCTAACATATATAAGGCTTCTTTTTGCACACTCTATCCGGACACTATGAGTTTCTTGCTATGCCTTTTAATCTTACTAATGCACAACATTTAGTACAATGATGAACAATATTTTCTTGAAAGACCAGCACTTCATCATTGTTTTCTTTGATGAAATTCTTGTTTTCAGTCAAAATGAAGAGAATTAAAACATCTTGCCTTTATCTTCAAACTTTTGAAAGAAAATTAATTGTATGCTAATCGAGTTAAAGCATGGTTAGGTGGTACCACTTTTTTACTTTAAAGTAGAAAAAAGATGATTGATTTTAGGGTTCCTATTATGGTTTGCAAATTATAAATAATATTCTTTAAGATACTTTTATGGACAAGAATCTTAAAAAGTACTACTCGTATTTTTAAATTTACCTAAAACTCTCTGAAACAAAATAAAAAAGTAGTATTAAAAGTAGTGTAAAAGACACTGCTTTGTGTACCACGTATCCATGCTTCACCCAATCCAGAGAAAATATTTCTTTTAAAAGGATATTGGATATTTAGGTCACATCGTCTCAGGCTAAAGGTATTAGAGTAGGTTCAAAAAATGTCCACACTATTAATACTTGGCCTCATCAAAGAAATAATACTCAGGTTTGTTCTTTTTTAGGTATGTGTAGTTATTACATAAAATTTATTTATAAATTTTCTTTGATTGCATTACCCTCGACCATGCTTCTTCATAAGAAGATTGTCTTCCATTAGAGTGAATACCAACACAAATCCTTCGACATGCTTAAGAATATTTTGACACATACACCTATCCTTCAATTACTTGATTTTTAAAGAACTTTCTTCCTTGCATAGTGGATCCAGTATTGGTGCAGTCCTTATGTAGGATGGTCATCCTCTTGCATAAGAAAGTCATAATTTAAACCCTCTGAAACTAAATACAACACTTATGATAAAGAACTTCTTGATATTGTTCACGCACTTTGTATGTTGAAACATTATTTAATGAGTTCTCAATTTCTCATTAACACTAGTTTGGTAATAGGAAAAAAATGTGTTCATGGACATATTTATGTCCTCATTTACTGACCAACTTTATGGAATTATTTGGAACATATGGATACTCAAAATCAAAGGTTTCCTTTTTTCATATCATGAGGTATATAGTGAAGGAAAAGTGGCATTTTTTGGGATTACATTGCTTACCTTTAGGCTTTTCAATTCCAGATAAATTCATAAGCCAAATTATAGTCATAATGCACAGCTGTTTGGACTATATTTGTATCAAAATCTTTAATTATTCAATTTCTCATTGCTTTCCAAAGTTGTTGGATGTGCATTACTTCACAAACAAATCTATGGTATAATAAACTCCATCTTAGGCTCAAAAATCAATTAGAAATCCAAGATTTAGATCTTAATGAAAAATCTAAAAAATTTAGTTGTCTCAAATTTAGTTTTTGAGGATTTTTATAGCTAATCAAACAATCATAGACTAGAAACAAATCTTGCACACATATTCTATAGAATGCTACACTTTACTAATACATTTTATGAGAGCTAATCATATGTATACCTATCCTTTTAGGAACTTTGTTTTGGATGAAAATTTATAAATTTTGAACCATATTCATTAATATAGAATAAGAGACTGCTTTGTGCATTTTTAAGCTTCTCATAATAATTTAAGTGGAATATCTAATCATTTTATATAATAATAAACACTATTTTCATAAGTTTCTCACTAGATGATCTAAATATAAGTAAGAGTTCATATACTATTGTTTCGTTATCAATGTCGTTTTGAAAGCTGAAATCATCTCCTTGTTTTTCAACTAAATTGAAATGTTTAGATATAATTCTTGATTGATTACTTTAGTGCAGACATTTATTTATTATTAATCACCATATAAGCTCACACTATTATCGTATTTTTGGTATCAAAGACTCAATGACTGAAATGAGATTCAAAGAAGGAAATTTAATTGAGTTCATTTTACTAATGTGGTAAATTTTTTTGTCATGAAAAATCTCTCTCTCATCTCTTAAATATTATATAAGGCTAAGAGAAATTAATAATGAGTTGATTTTATTTTTTCCTTACATGTAGGAAGCTGCTTTGTAAATTCGTAACTGTTTGGATTATAATGCTAGATATACCTCTACTTATGGTGATTTATCAATTATATTTAAGGTTAATTTTATCATTTTAGTAATTTTCTAAGGTTTCCACATTCATGAGGACATGCCTTAGGACAAATGGTAAAATACTACTCCTATTCATAAGATATGATTTTTTTTAGCAAACCCCTTAAAAGACATTTATGTCCTACTAAGTTACCAAGCTATTGTTAAAGCAATCCAACAAAGTATATGACATCTACTTACCCAATCGTTGATATCTGATAGTCACATTACATGGACATCATTTATTCAAAGTTTTCATCCTCTCATTGAATATCAACCAAGAAAAGAAAATGTTATGGTTGATGCACTAAGTAGACATCCTTCTTTTATAAATATTTATGTTCTTGACATGCATTCTTTTTATGCTATGCGAGATACATATGAGAACTCTCCTGACTTTCATAACCTATGGCTGAAACTACATTCTAGCAATTATTTACTTATTAATAATTATTTATATCATGATGGATTCCTTTTCTTTGAAAAGTGCTTATGCATACCTCTTCCATTTAGACAACTGCTTCTAGAAAAATTGCACAATCCCCCTAACATTGGTCATATAGGCATCATTACTACTCTCAAAACAATAATAGATGATTTTCGATGGCCTAAAATAAAGAATGATGTTTTCAACTTTGTTTCTGAATGTCTTGTTTGCCAACTATTCAAGTAACATCATGGAAAACAACATGGCTAACTAATGTCTTTGCCTATTCCTGATGGTCCTTGTTGGGAAGAAATATCTATGGATTTTACTTCTACACAAAATGGCATGCTTTGGGATATTTTTAACAGATTTAGTAAGCAATCCTATTTTATTACATGCAAAAGACATTCTCTACTTTGCAAGCTACACGTCTTTTCATTATACATGTCTTCACACATCACGGTCTACCTAAAGTTATTATATCTAATCGTGAATCTAGGTTTTGTAATAGTTTTTGGATTGCTTTATTTTCAAATCTAGAATCTAAAATTTATTTCACATCTTCTTTCCATCCTAAAAGCAATGGCCAAACTAAAGTAGCTAATAGTACCATTTTAGATTTATTAAGATCCTACACAATCTTCACACTACCTAATTAGGAGTAACATCTTTATTTACTACAATTTTCTTACAATAATACACCACACTTAGCTATATGAAAATATCATTTGAAGCCGTGCATGGTAATAAATATATGGACAGCTATTTCTCAAGTTTCACACACGGTTCCTATAGCTGATGGTTTCACTAGAGACCATACCCGTATACTACAACAAGTACATAAAGCTATAGCTAAATCCTAAACAAAATATACCAATCAAGAAAATAAGAAATGTAAGCAAATTTCTTTTAAAACAAGTCGATCATGTTTGGGTTCTTGTAGAAAAAAGAAGACTAAAATGTGTAGACATAAACCCCATAGTTAAATTAGCCTTGAGATTTTATGGCCCATTTAAGATTCTATAAAATCAATGATAGTGCTTATCAGCTTGATATTCCTTCACACTATCATATTCATAACTCTTTTCATGTTAGTCTACTAAAACCATTTAGAGGCCCTCTTCTAGCCTATCTAGTATATAATGATCCTCCAATATTAGACGAAGATTCTCAAATCATAGAACCATAAATTATTTTAGACCATGAGCATACAATAACAAGAAAATGTAATGTTTACCATCAATATTTGGTTGAGTATAAAGGACACCCCATGAAAGATTCTCAATGGCTCTATATTTATTCCCTCGCTACATATCCATTCTTGATTTCATCTTAGAGGGATACTAGCCCATGAAGGTTATTTATGATTTTGTGAAACCCGAGGGTAGTTGCTTGTCACCACCTGGACATGTTATGAGGAGTTAATTCATGCAACATATATTTCAACATTTTTATCATTTATGGATTGGTATTAATCCATGAAATATAGATTCCCATATTTTTCACTTTTATGAATTCTCCTAGATGGGTTTAAATTGGAATGCCTTTCTAAATTCGAGAAATGGTAGCTTAATTTAGGTGTATGTAGGTGAATTCGTACATGTGTGGGAGTATTGGTCGCATCCTCTTAATGATATGAAGTTTTGTGCAGTTGTTTATATTTTTTAAGAAATTAATTCATTAATTGATTTGGCTTAGTTGATGCAAGTGCATATCATAATTCGGATTGGATAATGGAGACGAGATGGTGGTGGTGAGGAAATATTTTGAGATGATCGATTTCAAATTTTGATAAATAATATTTAATTTTATAAAACAATAAGAGACAATAATTTATTTTGGGAACCATTCATATTTACGAGCCATTTATATATTATTTGGAACATATGAATGCTCCCTTATGTATAATTGATTTTTCAATATATGTAACCTTAATATGGTTTTAGAATCACATCTCTTTTTGAAGTAGTTTAGCTTGAATGCTCAAGAAAACTATTTTTAAAGCAAGCTACTTTTAAAGTAAGCTATTCTTTAAGAAGTTGACATATTTGTAAAGTACACTATTTTGAGCTCCAAAAGCTATCCCAAGAAATATATTGAAGTACACTAAGAGGACATGTGGGCTCACTCGTGTGGGGGAAAATTAGACCCGATCTTCTATATTTAGTAATTCTTTATTCTATTTGTTCTTGATATTTTATATTGTTAAAATCATTAATTTGGATTCATGTCAACCTCCCACAATAATATAGGAGAGAACCAACAAAGACAAGGTCAAGATGGCCCAAGTGGACGCTAGATTAGTAGTAGTATAGGATGTTGAAACCACCCTAGAAATTTACTAGCTCGATGCAACCAAGATGGAAGAGTAAGAAGAGAATGTAATATAGGAACTAAAGGTAGTGTGGGATGAATATTTAGACAAGGTAAAAGCCATGATAGAAGCACCAATCTCTCTTGAAGAGAACTAGTGATATTCAAGAAGGATGACATGAATCTCCGAATGAGGGAAAAGCCATGATCGAAGCACCAATCCCACTTGAAGAGAACTAGTGATATTCAAGAAGGATGACATGAATCTCCGAATGAGGGAAAAGGTTAACAAGAAACCCCGGATGAGGGAAAAGGTCAATAGGAATCCCTCGATAAGGACAAAGGTCAACATGACATGCCATAACCCATGAATCTATTGGCAAGAGAATGGACTAAAGAAAAATAGGCATCTAACTTCCAAGGAGTATTTGCCACCAAAAACCCATATAATCTTAAGAAGTAGAATAAGCAACTACAAAGAGAAGTAGAAGAATGGAAAGAGAAATTCTAGAGCTTAAATGTAGAAGAAGGCTAGCTACACACAATAGGAGAAACCATCAAAAAAGGAGTTGGTGCTTAAGGCAAGCACGCCAATCGACACAATACTCGAGAATGAGATTTGGGAGCATGTTATGGCCACTCCCAAGCAATTGGGAAAAATAAATAAAGAACATGCACTTCGAGCACATATAGAAGAGCTAAATCGATTGGTCAAATATCCACAAGGAGCAACACAATAAGGATAAGGATACCATCAAGAAGCTGAAAAAAGAAAGTGAAGGACAATTCACCAAGACCATCACGGACAAGTTCTAAAGAAAAGAAAGCAACCAAGGAGAAGAATGAAAACTCGTGCATATCCGAGCCGAGTTGTCTATATTATCTCTCAAGAAGTAGAACAAGCAACTAGAAAGCAAAGCAGAAGAATCATTAGGACCTCAATGGAAGGCTTCTTGGGCCCTTTTATTTGGCAGTTTAAGGAGTCAAACCTTTTCTCTTAAGAAGAAATGTTTTCTAATTAGAAGCTTCAAAACGGCTACTTTATTTGAATTTAAATTTTGGAGGAAAAATGGAATTTAAAATCTAGCGGACAAAACCATATCATGTAACATATCTATGGAAAGCTCTTGATGCGTAGATCACGGATCTATATTCTCCGCTCAAATCGGAGCTTGTATGTAAAAAATTGTAAAATTGCCTCCCTTCCTTTTTGGGGGAAAAAGTGCACCCTTTGACCACTTTTACACCTCTCTTACAAACCCAACATTTCAGTCCACATGGCAACCCCCCATTTGGCTATTCCTTAATCACCTTGATTAGGCTTGGGCAAATTAAAGGGCCCAAGAAGACCCCATTCACTTCCTAATGGGAAAGATGAAGTCTAAATCTTAAATGTAGAAGGAGGTAAAAGGCAGCTACACACAATAGAAGAAGCCCTCTATAAAGGAGTTGGTGCTTCAGGAAAGCACGCTAATGGACACAATACTCAAGAATGAGCTTCAAAAACATGTGTAATTGTTGGAAGAAGGGAAAAAAAAGAACATGCACTCTGGGCACACATAGAAGAGCTAGGCTTGTAAGATTCCTCCCCATCCTCTCAAGATGTCCAGTATCTTCCCGTGTAATCAATCCCCTGTTCAGAAATATAAAAGATCTTGTTTCTACCTGTTTTGGCCTAGAGAGAGAAAATGTTCTAGAGAGAGATTATTCAGATTTTGAATATTTTTGGATGGAAAAATATCTCCTTATTAAAATAAGTTCCCCCAAACTAGAAGTTCAAAAAGATTTTTAGAAGGTGCATTAGAAATCAAGTATAATCTGTTTAAGAGGTCTTATCCTAGGGGTCCAGATTTTAAAAAAAAAATTAAATTAAGGTTTTGAGGGGCCAATCAGATTCATCCAACTATGTGGAGAAGATAAATAAAAGAAATAAAGAAAATCCCCCCAAAATGAGTAAATACTCACATAAGATGAAGAGTGGACTAAGGACCAAAGGAATTACTAAAAAAATGGATTTTTGACACCTCACAATGGGAATTCCCCCCTCATGAAGGAGGTGCCTACTTCACATGTGCAGTGGAGTTTAAAATTATCAAAAATTGAGATATTTCATCTCTCCTCTCTCCTAATTCAAGTCTAGTTCCAAAAAGTAAGCTAAACTAACCTAAAAATAGTCAAAAATTGACCAAACTCATCTGGAAAATTCTAGAATCAACTTGCTTGGTTAGAAGCTCACTTTTTCCTTTAAATAGAAGCCTCCCCCTTTGTTGAAGCTTAATAGTGTTTTATGCACTGTTACTCTACTCCTCCCAAGAGCCAAGAACTGTGAATTTCTTAATAATTCACTAGTTTTTTACCATTCCCTCTTCTAAAGAATTGGTGGCCACTCTTGTTGCAAATAAGAGTAGATTCCTTAAACCATCAAGCCAAAGGAAAGCTCCCAGAATTTTATGTAAGTAAGAAATCTTACTTTTTCTTATTCTTTTAATGGTTTTCTAAATTGTTTGTTATCTTAAAATTATAAACAGATGCTATGCCTTCTTGGAAAGGCTTTCCCCCTCTCTCATTCTTAAAATCAGCCCTTCTTTATCCTAGTTAAGTGATCTAGTTGTTGGAATTAAACTTTTCATATTGTTTCTCTCTTAAAAGTGAAAATTGATTAGTTTAGAATGCTTTAAACCAATTGGGGATAATTCCTAAGTAGATTAAGGTTGGAAAATTTGAAAAATGGTCAGCCATACAAAAGAGGTTATGGCAAGATTTTCTAAAAAATTATGAAATAAATTTTATCTTTCATTAATCAAAAAGAGTAATCCCCATCGTTTGTGTATTCTAAAAGCGTCATTTTCATTCATGCATAGAAAGATGCATATTGATTATTTTTTATTATAAAAGAGTGATTTTTAATAGAATTAAATTCTATGCATAGAAAGATGCATATTGATTATTTTTCATTATAAAAGAGTGATTTTCAATAGGATTAAGTTCTATGCATAGAAAGATGCATATTGATTTTTTTTAATTATAAAAGAGTTATTTTGATAGAATTAAATTCTATGCATAGAAAGATGCATATTGATCATTTTTTTATTATAAAAGAGTGATTTTTAATAGAATAAAATTCTATGCATGGAAAGATGCATATTGATAATTTTTTTATTATAAAAGAGTGATTTTCAATAGAATTAAATTCTATGCATAGAAAGATGCATATTGACTTTTTTTAAAATTACAAAAGTGTTAATTTCATCAAAATGGATTTTATGCATAAATAGATGCATAAAAGAATATTTGTTTTAATTATAAACGTGTTACTTTCATCAAAATGGATTTTATGCATAAATAGATGCATAAAAGAATATTTTTTTTAATAATAAAAGTGTTACTTTCATCAAAATGGATTTTATGCATAAATAGATGCATAAAAGAATACTTTTTTATTATAAAAGTGTTACTTTCATCAAAATGGATTTTTATGCATAGATAGATGCATAAAAGAATATTTTTATTATAAAAGTGTTACTTTCATTAAAATGGATTTTTATGCATAAAATGCTGCATAAAATAAAAAATTTTTATTGTAAAAGTGTTACTTTTGCTAATATTGATTTTTATGCATAAAATGATGCATAAAAGAAAATTTTTATTATAAAAGTGTCGCTTTCACCAATACTGATTTTTATGCATAAAATGATGCATAAAAGATTTTTTTATCAAAATAAGAGTTCACTTTAATCCTATGTTTAAATCCCATGAATATTGAAAAAATGAATAAGTAAATACTCAATGAAGGAAAATTATACCATTTTATATTCTCTAGTATGTTAATGAGAAAATTCAGTAAAACTATCAGGAATAAATGACTAATTTAATCCTCATAGGAATTCCTGTTATTCCTGTTTAGTTTTGAATTCAGTAAAGTAGTAATTGAAATATTACCTTCGAGAAAGATAGTTCAGGGAGAACCTCTCCAGACTCAAACCCTGAATCAGAATATGACCAAGACGTAACTCCTTCGTCAATTTAAGGAAATGACGATGTGACCAGTTCAATAATCTACACTCAAATCACCCACCGAATCTGAAACTAAGTTGAGACCTTTGATTTTGATCTTAGGATCAAGATTACTGAATTTGAGGAATTTTGTTTGGGAATCTAGACCTATGATCTAGAAGTCTTGAGATACAGAATTAAGATATACTCATTGTATTCAAAAGAAAATCAAAATTGAAAACTTGCATAGAAACCCTATTTTCTTAAAGGACTGTCTTACGCCAGAATGCTGGAGGGAGCATTTGGTATATGTGTGTTCTAAGGGAAGTTCGGTTGCAACAACTAGCGGGGAGTGTTCAAAGGACGGCTCACACCGCAAAGCCTGACTTGCCTCGGTATGGTTTAAATGGTGCGCTTCCGGTACAATGGACAAGGGCCGACGAAGCGGTCCCTGAGTGAAGTGCCAGGACACCTAAGGAGGATCTTGGAGGGTTCTGACCAAGCGATGCACGGGCTAGCGGTGCCGAGGACACCCATGCATATGTCGTGGAAGATATATATGTATGATGATGAGAAACTTATTGTAATTTGTTACTGGATATCGTTGTTGACCTGCTAGTCTCAACAGAGAGTCCAGAGTGATACTGTTTTGTGAGAAACAAGGATTGAATGGAAATTTTGAGTTGTGACATCTGTACCGAGTAATTGTTTGTCAATGGATTGTTTTATGAATTAAAGTTTAAAGAGGAGTGTGTGAGTATCTATATTCTAAAGCAAAAGTTAAGAAAGACTTTCAATTATGGGTGGGTGAGTACTTGTCTGGTTCTACTATTCCAGTGGTCCTATGGGCCGGATGGGGTTAAGCTAGAATCAATAGTTTTAATAATAAAATTGATTAATAAGATTACGCTTAGAACTCAACGAATAGTTAAATAATAACCTGAAGACTTCTCAAATGAATAGATCAATGGCTGTGCCTAATTCAATTAGGAAAAAAGTGTTGATTCCTTCAATTTAAGTGTGTTATAGTTTCCCTTCTATTCGGTTTATTTAGATGAACGTTAGTTAAGTCTTCATCTCGTTAGAAAAATTCGTTAAGAAATTCAAAATGGTGGAATCGTCCCCGCCTTCCGGGCATGGGAAATGTTTTTATTTCGGTTTTTGGAATGACCACTAGCTTAGTCTCGTGTGCCCGGACATTCGAGGCCCGGGCCCCAAGTGGGAAACCCTACCCCGTGCAAGAGGGAGCTACTTTTACTGCTAGGAATTCGGGAATCCGTAAACGGAGGGGCTAGTGGGATCTCACAGTTGGTATCAAAGCACTGTTATAATCTACGTAACAGTAAGAGAAATTGCTTAAGAATTTTAAAGTAAATCTGGAAAAAAATATTTTCGCTTGTTAATATTATGTTGAAGGAACTTCAAAAATTAAAAACTCATAAATTGAATTAGAAATTTATAGATGGATACCCCGAATCTATCTGACATTCCGGAACTCTCCCAGAGTCAGGATATGATAGCCTTTGCGTTCGAGCACCTCATCAACTCTGCTACTACGACTCGAGTAAGTAGAGTGAGACTCGCACGTCATTTTGAGAGTCTTTACTTTTCAGAGGCTCAGGCAAAATATTTCCTTAGCCATGATTTTGATAAGGCTAGGGCTTGTTTAGCATGTGCAACTCTTTGATCATTCACCTAGGAACTTCAGAACTTCATGCCGAGTTTTTAGGCTTCTAAGCCGCTTTATCCCTAGAGATAAAATTACAACACCTCTTTCTGTAATGAATCGTGTGTACCATGGCATGTCTCCTTTGTAGTTTCGCTTCTTTATGCAAATACGATTGAGGCAGTGATTTTGGGAGCCGTGATGCTCTATGTATATATTGAAAACTTTTGATAATAAATGATGTTTTGCAAAAAAATTCCAAATTGTTTTCATGATTGTGAATATGGTTAATCTTGTTTCATGAAGTATGATGAGATAATTATATGTTAATCATAAATCTGTTTTCAAAGTCAAGTTGACGAAAATCTCATTTTGTCAGAGTCATGAGGCGTGCGGCCCATGCAAGGCAACCGGATCCTCTAACCGATGACGAATAGTTAGATCCGAATGTTTGAAAAGCCCTGCACAGATCCCAACCTGGTCCCTTAAAGGGTGAAGGGGAACAGTTAGGTGAAGTAGTGGAAAAGTGGATTGAAGCAATGGAGGAATACTTTGATGTAACTGGCTACAATGAGAGAAGCAAGATGGCTCTTGCCAGGTTAAAGATTGTGGAAATAGCCAGGGTCGCTTGGAGGAATCACTGCGAGACTAACCGTCTCAACTAGAATACCTAGACCTGGACCGATCTTAAAGCTTACCTCAGAAAGAGGTTTTATCCTTCGGGCTTCCTTGAAACTAAAATAAATGAATTCTTGGAAATAAAGTAGGATAGCCAGACAATTGAAGAGTACCATCAAGCTTTTTCCCTTCTCCTGAAATATTCCCCTCAGTTGGATGAAGAGCAGCTGATGGCCAGGTTCATTCGAGGAATGAATGAGTCATTGGACACCTTAGTAAAGAATGCCAAACTTGTCTCAATGGCCGAAGCAGTAAGAATGGCAAAGGACTTTGCCAAAGCCTTGTTGTTAAGGTCCCGCCAAAGCCTACCCTCTAACTTTAAAAGATTCCAAATCCTGAGAAGTACTTCAAACTTTCCTCCCCCTAAGAGGCAGCAAGGCCCAAATCAGAATCAAGATGCGGGAAGATTCAGGAGTGAAGGAATACCCTTCCCCCAGAACACTTTCTCAGGAGCCCCACCTATTTCAAGGATTCAGAGGGATGAGCTTAGAAGTGAGAACTAGTGTTTTGGATGTCAGGGTTTTGGTCAACAGCTGAAAGACTGCCCGACTCCTGCCATGTCAAGGGGACAGGGAAGTCAAGGACCGAGAGTGCAAAGACCAACCCCTTCCTATTAGTCAAATCAAGGTCCATCTCGCCCAAATCAGGGAAATCCTAGAAGAACTCCAACTCAGCTGTCTACCTCTTTCCACAGTAGCCTCAAAACTCCTTCCCAGAACTAAAGAAACCAAAGAGAAAAAGTCTCGCCTCAGACTGCAGCAGCCAGAGCAGTCACAATTGCAGAAGTAGTGGAAGAGGAAAGAGGACATATTTATGCTGCAATTGAAAACCAAGGGCAAAATCGTCAATTCTTTGTCATTCATACTCCAGCTGAGTATCAGGGTAAGCCTTTTAAGCTTTTGATTGATTCAGGCTGTACTCATTCTTTCATTTCCCTAAGAAGCTTGCGTAAGCTAGTCATAGATCAAAAATCAGGGAAACCTATGCAAGTTGAATTGGCAAGTGGGAAGATTTTTTTCACTCACCTTGAAGACAAATCGTATTCAGTTCAATCTAGATGGGAATTTAACTGACTATTAGTTCAAGGTTATACCTTTGGGAGTTTTTGACGGGATCCTTGGAATGGATTGGCTCCACAAAAATCAAGCTGACATTCACTGTCATAATGAAACCATCTCCTTCCATGACCTTCACGGAAACAAAGTTTAAGGAACCGAAATTTCAAGATCCCCTAGTCTGCAGTTAGTAAAAGCTTCTAAGTTACTAAAAGGACTTAGAAAGAAGCAGCACATTTATCTTGTCAAAATGAATCTGGTAGACTCAAAGTTAAAAGCTAAAGAACCTGAATGGTTAAGTGAATATGATGATTTATTCCAAGCAGAATTAACAGAGATGCCCCCAATAGGGAAAGTAGATCATGTCATAGAATTGACCCCCGGAGCTCAACCAGTAGCCTTGCGCACATACAAAATGCCAGTTCTTGAAGCCATCAAACTCAAGGAATAGCTTAGACAACTGTTAGAACAAGGGTTTGTAAGACCCAGTGTTTCACTTTGGGGTACGCCAGTTCTCTTTCAGAAAAAAAAAGATGGAATGCTAAGACTTTGTGTGGACTACAGAGGTCTCAATCAGCTGACAGTTAAGAATAAGTATCCTATTCCTAGAATTGATATGCTTCTGGACATGCTAAGTGGAGCCCAGATCTTCACAAAGATAGATCTCAAATCAGGGTATTATTAGATCAGGATTAATGAGCAAGATATCCCAAAGACAGCCATCAATACTCGGTATGGGCATTATGATTTCACTGTCATGCCGTTTGGATTGATTAATTCCCCAGCTACATTCAATCGCTTAATGCAGGACATTCTCAGAGAATACTTGGATGATTTCGTTCTTGTTTTCTTTGATGATATTCTGATTTACTCAAAGAATGCAGCTGACCATAAAGCTTATGTCAGAAAAGTTCTTGAGATTCTAAGGAAGCACCAACTCTTTGCAAAAAAGTGCAAATGCAATTTCTCTGCCGACCATGTTGAATACTTGGGATTTCTGGTATCCAAAGATGGAATTTCTCTAGACTCCGTGAAAGTCCAAGTAGTCATAGATTGGCCTGAACCAAAGAGAGTGAAAGAAGTCGGAGGATTCTTGGGATTGACTGGTTGGTATAGAATTTTTATACCAAAGTATGCTCTCATAGCTTCCCCCCCTTACTAATCTTCTCAATAAAAATATCCCGTTTCAATGGTCTGCTAAGTGCTAGAGTGCTTTTGATAAGCTGAAGACCGCCTTGGTAACCAATCCCGTTCTGAAGCTGCGAGATTTCTCTCTACCCTTTGAGGTAGTGGTTTTGTCCTAGTGTTTTTGCCCTGGGAGGTGCACTCATACAGGAAGGTCATGTAGTGGCCTATGAGTCCCACAAACCCAAAAAGCATGGGAGGAATTATGCTTTCCACGACCTAGAACTACTTTGAGTGTATATGCCGTAAAGTTGTGGAGACATTGCCTACTAGGTCAAAGATTCACTTTGATGATAGATCATCAGAGCTTAAAGTGGATCTTCACTCAGAAGGATCTCAACATGTGCTAGAGAAGGTGGATGCAGACCCTGCAGGAATTTGATTTTGAAATCAAGTACCGCCCAGGCAAAGAAAATGTGGTAGCAAATGCCCTCAGCAGAAAAACCTACTTGCTTGCAATTACTATAGTGTCAAATCCTTTGATTATTGAAGCAAGAGAGAAGATTATGCAGGATAGATTCTTTGGCCCTATTGCTACCCTACTTATGCAGGAAAACAAAACTCCACAGGAGTTGAACCAAGTTCAAGGGTACAGCCTGGATGATGGAATTATGTAT
Organism: Cibotium barometz; assembly: GCF_041138505.1. NCBI lineage: Eukaryota > Viridiplantae > Streptophyta > Polypodiopsida > Cyatheales > Cibotiaceae > Cibotium > Cibotium barometz. The sequence goes on along the minus strand of NC_141057.1, from coordinate 22,221,225 downwards.
TATAATCGTCATAGGCTATGCATTCCCAAAATGATGAGGGAACTAAGGGTCAAATTTTGAATGAAGCCCATGATAGCCTTATTGCAGGACATCCAGGTTTCATCAAAACCTACATGTCTGTGAAGAAAAGCTTCTTTTGGCCTGGTCTAAAAAAGGATGTACTTAATCATGTATGTCAATGTCTGACCTGTCAGAAAGTCAAGGCCGAGAGAGTAAAAATGTCTAGGAAGTTACATCCAATAGACATCCCCCAGATGAAGTGGAAATGCATCAGTATGGATTTTATTATTTGATTACCTTGAGTGCAATCAGGTTACAACTCCATCTTCATGGTAGTTTATAGACTAACTAAAGTTGCCCATCTGATTCCAGTAAAAGAAACCTACACTGCAACGGATGTGGCCAGAGTGTTCCTCAAGGAAATCTTCACATTGCATGGCCTACCCAGAAGAATAGTAAGTGATTGAGATCCCAAATTCCCGTCAAGATTTTGGATAGCATTTTTTGAAGCAGTATTCTTGGATCTCAGCACAGCTTACCACCCTGAGACCGATGGTCAAACTGAAAGGGTGAACCAAGTAATTGAAGATATACTTCACTTATGGTGTGGTGGCAGGGAACCCAAGAAGTGGCTAAGCTATCTGCACCTAGTCGAGTTTGCCTACAATGCTTCTTATCACAAAAGTATTGGGATGAGTCCTTTCAAAGCTCTGTATGGACAAGATTGCTTAACTCTATTAACTTGGTCCGACCCATCGATTAGGGTCGAGATATCCAGACAGATGCTTGACGACATGGAGCAGTAGATGTAGGCAATTCGCAACGATAAAAAAGCTGCCCAGGATAGACAGAAGCAGTATGCAGATAAGAAGAGGACAGATAAAAAATTCGAAGAAGCAGATATGGTCTTCATTCGAGTACGCCCCAAAAGAAGTTCTCTATCTCTTGGAAAGTACAAGAAGTTATCCCCCAGATATTGTGGGCTATATTTGATTACAAAGAAAGTAGGTGACTTAGCCTACAAGCTTCTTTTGCCTCCTCATCTCAAAGTACATAATGTATTTCATGTCAGCCTTTTTAAAAAATATGTACCAAGCCCAAATCATGTACTTGATGATAAAATCTTAACTTCTTCAACCCAAGGGCAGATGGAACTCTAACCTGAAGAAATCCTTTATGTTCAAGAAAAGGTTCTCAGGAATAGAATTCTGAGAGAATTATTGGTCAAATGAAAGTTTTATCCTTTTGAAGATGCCACCAGGGAGAAAGAAGCCGAACTATTGCGAGATTACCCCGAGTTTGTGAGATGAGGACATCTCGCGTTTTTCAAGTGGGAGAGAATGTAAGATTCTTCCCCAGCCTCTCAAGATGTACAGTATCTTCCCTTGTAATCAATCCCCTCTTCAGAAATATAAAAGATCTTGTTTCTACCTATTTTGGCCTAGAGAGAGAAAATATTCTAGAGAGAGGTTATTCAAATTTTGAATATTTTTGGATGGAAAAATATCTCTTCTTATTAAAATAAGTTCCCCTGAAACAGTAGTTCAAAAAGATGTTCAAAAGGTGCATTAGAAATCAAGTATAATCTGTTCAAGAGGCCTTATCCTAGGGATCTAGATTTTTGAAAAAACATTAATGAAGGTTTTGAGGGCCAATCAGATTCATCCGAATGTGTGGAGAAGATAAATAGAAGAAATAAAGAAAATCCCTCCAAAAATAAGTAAATACTCACATAAGATGAAGAGTGGACTAAGGACCAAAGGAATTACTAAAAAAATGGATTTTTGACACCTCACAATTGGAATTCCCCCATCATGAAGGAGGCGCCTACTTCACACATGTGGTGGAGTTTAAAATTATCAAAAATTGAGATATTTCATCTCTCCTCTCTCCTAATTCAAGTCTAGTTCCAAAAAGTAAGCTAAACTGACCTAAAAATGGTCAAAAATTGACCAAACTAATCTGGAAAATTCTAGAATCAGTTTGCTTGGTTAGAAGCTCACTTTTTCCTTTAAATAGAAGCCTCCCCCTTTGTTGAAGCTTAATAGTGTTTTATGCATTGTTACTCTACTCTTCCCAAGAGCCAAGAACTATGAATTTCTTAATAATTCACTAGTTTTTTACCATTCCTCCCTCTTCTAAAGAATTGGTGGCCACGCTTGTTGCAAACAAGAGTAGATCCCTCAAACCATCAAGCCAAAGGAAAGCTTCCAGAATTTTATGTAAGTAAGAAATCTTACTTTTTCTTATTCTTTTAATGGTTTTCTAAATTATTTGTTATCTTAAAATGATAAACAGATGCTATGCATTCTTGGAAAGGCTTTCCCCCTCTCTCATTCTTAAAATCAGCCCTTCTTTATCCTAGTTGAGTGATCTAATTATTGAAATTAAACTTTTCATATTGTTTCTCTCTTAACAGTGAAAATTGATTAGTTTAGAATGCTTTAAACCAATTGGGGATAATTCCTAAGTAGACTAAGGCTAGAAAATTTGATTAGTTTAGAATGATTTAAACCAATTGGGGATAATTCCTAAGTAGATTAAGGCTAGAAAATTTGAAAAATGGTCATCCTTATAAAGGAGATTATGGAAAAATTTTCTAAAAATTTATGAAATAAATTTCATCTTTTATTAATCAAAAAGAGTAATCCCCATCCTTTGTGTATTCTAAAAGTGTCATTTGCATTCATGCATACAAAGATGCATATTGATTATTATTTTTATTAAAAGAGTGATTTTTAATAGAATTAAACTCTATGCATAGAAAGATGCATATGGATTATTTTTTTATTATAAAAGAGTGATTTTCAATAGAATTAAGTTTTATGCATATTGATTTTTTTTCTATTAAAATTTTTTTTTAATAGAATTAAATTCTATGCATAGAAAGATGCATATTGATTATTATTTTTATTATAAAAGAGTGGATTTTAATAGAATTGAATTCTATGCATAGAAAGATGCATATTGATTTTTTTTAAATATAAAAGAATGATTTTTAATAGAATTAAGTTCTATGCATAGAAAGATGCATACTGATTATTTTTTTAATTAAGAAATAGTGATTTTCAATAGAATTAAATTCTATGCATAGAAAGATGCATATTGTTTAATTTTTTATTATAAAAGAGTGGTTTTTAATAGAATTAAATTCTATGCATAGAAAGATGCATATTGATTATTTTTTATTATAGAAGAGTGATTTTTAATAGAATTAAATTCTATGGATTGAAAGATGCATATTGATTATTTTTTAAATATAAAAGAGTGATTTTAAATAGAATTAAATTCTATGCATAGAAAGATGCATATTGATTATTTTTTTTAATACAAAAGTGTTAATTTCATCAAAATGGATTTTATGCATAAATAGATGCATAAAAGAATATTTTTTATTAATATAAAAGTGTTACTTTCATCAAAATGGATTTTATGCATAAATAGATGCATAAAAGAATATTTTTTTTATTATAAAAGTGTTACTTTCATCAAAATGGATTCTATGCATAAATAGATGCATAAAAGAATATTTTTTTATTATAAAAGTGTTACTTTCATCAAAATGGATTTTTATGCATAGATAGATGCATAAAAGAATATTTTTATTATAAAAGTGTTACTTTCATTAAAATGGATTTTTATGCATAAAATGATGCATAAAAGAATTTTTTTTATTGTAAAAGTGTTACTTTCACTAATATTGATTTTTATGCATAAAATGATGCATAAAAGAATTTTTTTAATTACAAAAGTGTTGCTTTCTCCAATACTGATTTTTATGCATAAAATGATGCATAAAAGAATTTTTTTATCAAAATAAGAGGTCACTTAAATCTTATGTTTAAATCCCATGAATATTGGAAAAATGAATAAGTAAATACTCAGTGAAGGAAAATTATACCGTTTTATATTCTCTAGGATGGTAATGAGAAAATTTAGAAAAACTATCGAAGTCGGGATTTTAGATAAATGACTAATTTATTCCTCATAGAAATTCCTGTTTAGTTTTGAATTCAGTAAAGTAGTAATTGAAATATTACCTTCAAGAAAGATAGTTCAGGGAGAACCTTTCTAGACTCAAACCTTGAATCAGATTATGTCCAAGACGTAACTCCTTCGTCAATTTCAAGAAATGACGATGTGACCAGTTCAGTAATCTACACTCAAATCACCCACCAAATCAGACACTAAGTTGAGATCTTTGATTTTGATTTGAGGATCAAGATTACTGAATTTGAGGAATTCTGTTTGGGAATCCAGACCTGTGATCTAGAAGTCTTGGGATACAGAATTAAGATATACTCATTGTATTCAAAAGAAAATCAAAATTGAAAACTTGCATAGAAACCCTGTTTTCTTAAAGGACTGTCTTACGCCAGAATGCTGGAGGCAGCATTTGGTATATGTGTGTTCTAAGGGAAGTTTGGTTGCAATAGCTGGCGGGGAGTGTTCAAAGGACGGCTTCGCGGCAAAGCCTACCCAGGTCTTGACCAGTCTTGGTAGTATGGTTAAAATGGTGCGCTTCCGGTACGATGTACAAGGAGACAAAGCCGTCCCTGGAGTGAAGTGCCAGGACACCTAAGGAGGATCCTGGAGGGTTCTGACCAAGCGATGCACGGGCTCGTGGTGCCGAGGACACCCATGCGTATGTTGTGGAAGATATATATGTATGATGACGAGAAACTTATTGTAATCTGTTACTGGATCTCGTTGTTGACCTGTTGGTCTCAACGGAGAGTCTAGAGTGATATTGTTTTGTGAGAAACAAGGATTGAATGGAAATTTTGGGTTGTGACATCTGTACCCTTGTCAATGGATTGTTTTATAAATTAAAGTTTAAAGAGAAGTGTGTGAGTATCTGTATTCTAAAGCAAAAGTTAAGAAAGGGTTTCAATTATGGGTGGGTGAGTACTTGTTTGGTTCTACTATTCCAGTGGTTGGGCGGTGGCTAACCCATGGGCCGGATGGGCTAGAATCAGTAGAGTTTTAATAATAAAATTGATTAATAAGATTATGCTTAGAACTCGGATAGTTAAATAATAACCTGAAGACTTCTCAAATGAATAGATCAACGGCTGTGCCTAATTCAACTAGGAAAAAAGCGTTGATTCCTTCAAGTTAAGTCTGTTATAGTTTCCCTCCTATCCGGTTTATTCAGATGAAGGTTAGTTTAGTCTTGACCTCGTTAGAAAAAATCATTAAGAAATTCAAAATCTTGGAATCGTCCCCTCTTTTCGGGCATGGAAAATTTTTCAGTTTCAGTTTTTGGAATGACCACGAGCTTAGTCTCGTGCCCGGACATTCGAGGGCGAGGCCCTGAGTGGGAAACCCTCCCCCGCGCAAGAGGGAGCTGCTTCCGCTGCGAGCAACTTGGAAATCCGATGCGCGGAGGGGGCAATGGGATCTCACAAGGCTCATTGATCAAAGATCCAGAAAGAGCAGCATGATAATGTTGAGAAGTGTGGTACCATAGATCACATGTAGAGGCAGGGAGTGAGAATGTGAACATGAAGCCATATGGGAAAATGCATTACCCCACATGCATGGAACAAGCAAAGATGTACTCTATCCATATAAAATGGGTCATTTTCAAGAAATAGAAGTACAATCACTTGCACACATCTCAAGTCTCTTCTATGATTCTATGCTACCTATAGCTCGAATTTGGTGGCATTTCCTCAATTGGGTGAAGCATAGGAAAAAAAAAAACCAATTGCTTATTTACTAACAATTTGCACATTTTTGCATAGTTTGAGCTAGAATCTTTAAGAGTGTCTTTCCTACTCATTAAGGGAAACATCCTCATATAAAAAAACCCCATCAATGTGGTCTCTCCCATGCTCAATTTAATCCTCCAAAATTAGTTGATACTAATCACTATATCAAGTACTAATCATGTAATAATAATAAATTAGGAGTAAATATTATGTGCAATTGGAGATACAATTGAGAAAGTAGGATTGCATTTAGTGTGTTTACACATTAGAAGTACTAACTTTGCATTGGGGATATCCTCAGGAAGCTCTACAAGCAAAAAAATAAAAATTAGAAGCACATGCACTACTTTCATTTTATCTTTATGAGAATAGGCACTACTAATTGAAGCATCATAAGCTCATTGGTAAGACCTTCTCATTATGGAAAAATTAACAAGCATCACTTCGCATGTAGAGAAGTTCAATGGGAAGGGTTCCACACCTGGGCTACACAGTTGAAGTAGCTTCTAGGCATAAGAAATTGTGATGAATGAAGTGAAGGGTGGGGTGAAAAAGATAAGCAATCATTGTCACTTATTGGTTTACATCTAGGTCCTAGTCTTATTCTCATCACGTTGACTCTAAGGAACACGCAAAGGATGCATGGGATACATTAATCTCATGAAAAATAGGTTACATCGCTATTTTAGCCCAGGCTTGCTCTACAAGCTTTATTTTTACAAAAATAGCTCAAACACTAGAGCTTGTTTACACACTAAGAGTAAATAATTACAACTCTTCTAGCATATGTGCTAGGAATGCCAAGCATAAGTGTGCATAAATAATTTGTACAAACATTTAGCACATGGTTAACAAAAATAACTCATAAAAAAACCTTGTGTCCATTCGTACATTACAATAAGCTAATTTATGCACACATTAAATCAAGAATATTTTTCTATGAGTATTAAGCAGCAAAAATATGATAAATTATATACCTGCATAGTCCTCCTATTTGAGGAAACAACTGTCCTCTTGTGTAAGGGAAAATGCTACAACAACAACATTAGGCTCATTGCTATTGATGTATAACCTACAAGGTAAACTCAGAGGTTTGAGCATGGCTTAGAGGTTCCTATGGACATGGAATACCATAAACAAACTAAGAGATTCATTGACCAAGCATGGCTTAGAGGCACCAAGGCATAGCTGAGAGGCTCAGGTGAACATGGACTGCAACAATAAAACTTGTGCGACACCTGATTTGATGACCCTTCCACTCATCATCAAATGACAATTAATAATATGATACAGACAAGGTCCCTTATGTGTGACACACACACTGCTCATCACCTATTTCTGTAAACATATCATGATTAATTTCCCTTCTCTACAATTAATTCCAATATGAAACATTGATAGGCAAAAACATAACATATATTCACCACTTGTTTTAGTATGATGAGAGTATCATCATACACATCATCTAGCATGGTGTGAGTTACCACTTGTTACACTCCAATGAGCATGGCACATCAGTTGTATAAACCACTTGTTACACTTTGATTGTATGCAGGTGTTTAGCATAGTCCACTTATTACAAGTTTCACTTTGACCACAATACATTTGTCAAGCATGGTATTTGTCAAGCATGGTACTACTTGTTACACCTCAACAACATATAGTCTGAATGTCAATACCACTAGAGGTAATCAATATTTAATGTGGAGTCATCCATGATACCAATTCACTAGGATGGCACACTAGTGTTTGGGCATCCCCGTACAACTAAAGGGTGGACATTATGTAACATCCCTCCTGCATAGATAAGCAACTTACCTCAGATGCATGTTTTCTTATTGCGAGCAAAGGAGATCAATTGTTTTATATTATATAAATTTAAGTATCTTCTCTAATCTATAATAAAAGACATTGTATCAAGGACTTCTATGTGTAATAAATTCTAGTGTCCCATACCACCAGAAAGTATCCCACACAAATCTAGAGATAATTATGTATCAAAATACTTCACATAAGATTAATATTATGACCCATACCACAACACTAATTCATAGTGAAAATTTCATAAAGTATAGTTCAAGATGTAAGGGCTAATTCCTCCAATAAGTTCTACTTTCGATGCATAAGAATTCTACTTGAAATTTATAAAAATTCATCAATAAAATTTGTTATAGAGAAATTTAAATGAATACGTTACCCTAAGAGTTGGAGTGATCATCATGGTAGTCTAGTTCTTCTTCATCTTCTCGCGACGACATATCGAGTCCAAGTGAAATAAACTTACATAACAAATATTAAATAAAAACTGATGACGTAAAAATAAAATCCAAAAATAAGAGAGTCTTACCTTGATGTATTGTTGGGTACAAAATGAAAAGGTTAAGAGAAATAGAGAATTTAAAACAACTCGTAAATAATTAAAAACGATTCGATAAGATGAGGACTTATCGTAAGTCGAGCTAATAATGTTGGAGCTCTATATATGGCTCACTCTACCTAACTTGGTCTCACCTATATATATGTATCTTGTCCTCAATATGAATCAGTCTTTGGGAGCGTACATGATGTGTCTCTTGTCTCGTCTCTTTCTCTCTACATTTCAACATGGCATCAGAGCATCTATGAGGGAAGCATCTATGTCTTCTTGTTAAATTCATGATTATAATTTCATGTCTTACAAGATTGTTCTTTGATTATGTGTTGTCTACATGATTTTATAGCTTAACTTGTTGTAATTAGAGTTGTTTCTTAATCGCGTCCTTAAAACCAAAACCAAAAAAGTTGTGCGTAGATTGTATTGTGCTGGTGAATCCTATCAAAAAAGTTTGTCAAACGGAGTTGTGAGTCAAAAGTTATGACAGTTCAGGCAAACTGCATCTGTAAAACAGCAAAACAGGTTCTTTGTGTGAGCACACAGGTTTCGTCTTTGTCAAGCGTTTTTAGCAACCCGCCCAAATCTAGCTTCTTCGTCAAGCGTTTTTAGCAAACCGCCAAATCTAGCTTTTTCGTCAGGCGTCTACCAATGAATCTTGCGTCCCACGTCTCGGATTTTGCTATTTTCAGCAAAGCGACCAATCTAGCTTTTTCATCCAGCGTCTACCAATGAATCTTGCGTCCCACGTCTCGCTATTTTGAGGACTCTTTTCTTATTGACGTCTCTTATCTCTTGCAGTCGTCCTTGTCTATGGTGTGCAGATTTTGTGATTTTATCTTATACGTCTTCTCACAGATAGATATGGCTATGACTGTTCTCGTCAATGGTTTTCCTTCTGGCCAACGTTCTATTCCTTCTTTTCAAGGCCAAGGGTTTCCCGGTTGGAAAGCAAAGATGCTGTTAATTCTTGAAGGCGATGAGCTCTCAGATGTTGTTATTGGCAATTCTCTATGTCCGTCTCAACCTATTATTCCGAATTCTGACAACGTTCTTATCATGGAAGGCCCTGTTTTTGATGCATGGCGTCTTGCTTATATGGATTGGCAGAGGCGTGATAAAGCAGCTCGTCGGTATATTCTTTTTGCTCTTAGTGATTCTCTCATGCTTGATGTGTACGACTTTCCTACTTCCCATGACGTATGGGAGTATCTTATAGCAAATTTTCAGAAAAAGTCTGTTTACAGAAACACTTTATTTGAGAGGTTTGCTTTCAAAGTTACAGTATGAAGTTGGTACTGCTATGACGGGACATATTGATTCTTTCAAATCTATTATTAATCAACTTGCTGCTGCGGGTGATCCTGTTCCACGAAAGCAACTTATTACAATTCTTCTTGATACAATAAAGGATCCGTCTTATGACAACATTGTTACCATTCTTTCTAACAAGGACGGTCTTGATTTTTACCAAACTTGCATATCTTTGATTGAGTATTCTCAACGTCAACAACGACGTAGTGTTGGTCATGATGCAGTTATGTTTTCACAACAAGAGGAGCCTGAGTCACAACAGTTGGAACGGGCCTTTAATGTGCGAAGGCATTCTTTTCAACGAGGCAACCGTAGAGGTGGTCGTCGTGGTGGTAGTTTCTCTCGTCTCAAATTTCCTAACAAGCATTGTTCTTACTGCAATAGGAATGGTCATACTGAAGATGACTGTTGGGCACGTCAATATGATGAAGAACACAACATTACCACAAAACAACCACGTTTATCTAGAGATTCTTCTTCTTGTGATTATTGTGGAAAATCTAATCATCCCTCTTCCATGTGCTTTAAGCGTCGATTTGATGTAGATCGAAATCGAGCATATGCAGCCGAGCATCATGATAATGTTATGCCTGAAACAAGTTGTGTTTTATGTTCAGTTCCCCCAGACAGAATACTTCATGTACGTGATGGTTCACTTTTCATTATTGATTCTGGTGCTACAGGAAATATGACATATGAATCTAAGTGGCTACATAACTATCATTCTTTACCTGTTAAGCGTGTTGTTTATCTTGCTGATGATACAACTTGCCAAGTCAAGGGCATTGGAGATTTATATCTTGGCACCTTATCTTCTTCAACTCGAGTTTTACGAGGGGTTTTACATGTCCCAGAACTTCAACGTAATCTTCTTTCAGTTGCAAGACTTGTTGATCTTGGTTTGTTTGTTGGATTCGACCACACCAAATGCCGCATTGAGAAAGATGGACAGATTATTGCAACTGCTTCTCGTAATGGCAATTTGTTTGAGCTCTCTCTTAATGATGCTGTAGCAAATGTTGTCACTGCTCCAGGGGATCATGATTGCAAGATATGGCATCATCGCTTTGTTCATGCTGATTTCTCAAAGCTTCTTAATCTTCATCGTCAAGGTCTTGTACGCGGAATGGATCTTAAAGCTCATCCTCATATGGGAATCTGTGAGTTTTGTGCTCTTGGCAAACACAATCGTAAACCCTTTCCTCTCTCGAATTCAGTTCATTCTCATGATTTGTTGGATCTTGTTCATACGGACATTTATGGACCTTTGCCTCCATCGAGAACACAACATCGTTATTTCATTACGTTTATTGATGATTACTCACGGTATACAGTTGTTTTCTTGCTTCAACAAAAATCTGAGGCGTTATCTGTTTTTAAGCAATTTCACAAGGCTGCCGAACTTCAAACTGGACGTCGCCTCAAGAAACTTCGCAGCGATAATGGTGGAGAATATGTGTCTCGTGAGTTTGAGAGTTATTGTACGGACCATGGTATTCATCATGAACATACAATTCCATATTCACCTCAACAGAACGATGTTGCTGAACGTAAGAATCGCACTATTATCAATGCTATACGATGTATGCTAATTCATTCTGGGTTATCTCGTGTCTTCTGGAGTGAAGCTCTCTTGACAATAGTCTTTGTTCAGAATCATCTTCCTACTACTGCTCCTTCTGGTAAGATTCCCATCACAGCATGGACAGGTGAAATTCCTTCTGTATCTCATTTTTGAACCTTTGGATGTATTGCTTACATTCATGTTCCTAAAGAAACACGAGCAAAGCTTGATGCTCCTGGCCTTAAAGTTATTTTTATTGGGTATTCTGACACTTCCAAAGGCTACAAATTCTATGACCCGTCCTCCAAGAAAGTGCTTGTGAATCGTGATGCTATTTTCAATGAACAGCTTATGGGCGGTACATGGTCCATGGATGATTCTGATGATACTAAATCTTTGCTTCAAGCTTTTCCATTCTTGTGTGATGATGAATATTCTTCTATAGAGCAAATTTCCTCTTCACAACCATCTAAAGAGCAACTTTCCTCTTCACAACCATTGATTCCGAATGCTGTCATTGATGATGTTGACATTTTTATTGATCTGCCTATTGATTTTGAGCATGGTTCTTGTCATGTTTATGATGAAGATTTTGAGGCTAATGTTTTCTCTACTTTTGAAGATCCAGCCACGTACAGTGATGCTATATGTTCTCCACAAAAGGATCAATGCCAAGAGGCTATGGAAGCAGAGTATGATTCTCTTATCTCTAAAGGTACATGGATACTCACTGAGCTACCTCCTGGCCGTACTGCCATTAAGTGTAAGTGGGTATATAAGACAAAATTTAAAGCAGATGGATCCTTTGACAAATTCAAGGCACGTTTAGTTGCCAAAGGTTATTCTCAAGTTGCTGGCATTGATTATCACGAAACCTTTTCACCAGTTGTTCGCATTACTAGTATTCGGGTTTTATTGGCATTTGCTGTTCAATTTGACTTAGAAATTCATCAGATGGACGTGCGCACAGCTTTCTTGAATGGAGATTTGAATGAAGAAATTTACATGGAGCAGCCAAAAGGATTTGTTATTGCAGGGAAGGAAGATCTTGTTGCTCATCTTCATAGGGCTTTATATGGTCTTAAACAAGCTTCACGGGCCTGGTACATCAAGTTTGATCTTTTTCTTACCTCCCACGGTTTTCTCTCTTGCTCTTCTGATCCCAACTTATTTACCAAACACCAAAATGGTAGTTTTGTAATCCTTGCCCTTTATGTGGATGATACAATCCTTGTTTCCAATGATTTGGGATTTCTACACCAAAGTAAGCAGTTGTTATCTTCGGCATTTGATATGGTGGATCTTGGAGAGCTTCACTCGTGTCTTGGCATTCAGATTCAAAGGGATCGGAGTAAAGGTATTTTATTACTTCGACAGTCAAAGTTTATTGAAGATACTATTAAGAAGTTTGGTTTGGAATCTGCACATTCAGCAACTACTCCTTGTCTTGCGAGTTCCATGAAAAACACTTCTGATGGTGGTGGCCAGCTTGTTACAAATAACCATATGCTAATTTGGTTGGATGTCTTCAAGTTGTTGGTTTGAACACTCGTCCTGACATTTTGTTTATTGCTAACTATCTCGGGCAACACCTTGCATGTCCTTCTCTTAAGCATTGGTCTGCAGCAAAGCGCGTGTTGAAATACTTGAAAGGCACTATAGATTATGGTTTGGTTTATCAACGACAATTCACATCCGACTCCATTCCATCTCTTTCTCTTTTGGGTTACATAGATGCAGATTGGGCCAGCTCACATTTGTCTATGCGATCTACTAGTGGCAATTTTTTCTTCATTAATGGTTGTCTTATTTCTTGGACCAGCAAGAAACAACGTTGTGTTGCAGTTTCTACAACCGAATCTGAATATGTTGCGGCATCACTTGCAGCTCGTGAACTCATTTGGCTTCGACAAGTGTTGACAGATATCGGCCATTCTCCTCTTTCTAGTACACCCTTGCGGTGTGATAATCAGAGTGCTATTAGTCTTGCAAAAGACTATGTCCAACATAACAAGTCAAAACATATTGCTGTGCATTACCATTATGGTCGATACGAAGTACGCAAAGGCACTATCATGATTGAACATTGTCCAAGTGACCAGATGATTGCAGATATTCTTACCAAAGGTCTCAATGAGTCATGCTTCATTCTCTTGTGCTCAGAGCTTGGAGTTGCCTCGGGCTCACTCTTTCTAGATTAGGCTCTTTACTCTTATGGTAGCTTTGTACATATATCGTTGTAATCTTCTAGACACCATGCACTTTGCACATTCCACAATTGCTCACTATGACCTCTTGGTCCTTTTGTATATTTGTACATAGATGCACAATGCACTTTCACATCATTACTTCTGGTTCATATTTTCACATTTGTATAGGGGCTTGGGTTTTTCCCTTGTACTCCCCAAGGGTTTTTTCATCCATAGCTAGAGACCCTTGTTTGAGTGGGGGTGTTGGAGCTCTATATATGGCTCACTCTACCTAACTTCCTCTCACCTATATATATGTATCTTGTCCTCAATATGAATCAGTCTTTGGGAGCGTACATGATGTGTTGTTGGAGCTCTATATATGGCTCACTCTACCTAACTTGGTCTCACCTATATATATGTATCTTGTCCTCAATATGAATTAGTCTTTGGGAGCGTACATGATGTGTCTCTTGTCTCGTCTCTTTCTCTCTACATTTCAACAAATAATTGTTGGAAGCTCAACGTGGCTCCATGATAGAAATCATCGGAATAACCTATACATCATTCTTACATAACAACATGCCTACACATGCACAAATTCACGATTATTATCTTCATAAACTACTTAAGAAATAATCACACATCCTAGAATAACATTTGATGGCCTTGAGCTAGGTGTATAATCTAAAACATCTACCCTGATTACGAATCCATGCATAGCTATTGGCACATCTATGGTTATTAAATCCAAAGGATCTTATAAGAATAACCATCTCTCTATTTTTTCTTTCTTTCATTCTCGCTCTTCTAATTTTTATTTATTTATTTATTTATTTTCTTCTTTTGCTTCTCTCTCCTCTTTTACTTCTTCTTTCCTTTTCTTTCTCTTCTTGTATCTCTTCTTCTTCTCCTTCCTCTTTCCTCCTCTTCTTCTTCTCTCTCCTCTTGTTCTTCTTTTCCTCCCTCTTCTTTCTCTTCGTCCTCTTTCCTCCTCTTCTTCTTCTTCTTTCCCTAAGCGCTGCCATGCAATTTCGTGTTATCCCATAGAGTGTTTTTTGAAATCCCGCGAAGATGTATAACAAGGAGAAAACGATGGCTTTTGCATTTGTCTCTTCAAGAAACATCCACTTACTGATGGTGCCCCTGCTTTTTGGCGGTTTGTCAAGTGCTGCCATCACGGTTGTTGCCTCTCGCTCATGTGCAATGCCGTTGTTGGTTCTCGGTGCCATGTCGATTTGTGTGATGCCAATTGGCATTGTTTTTGTCGTCGATTGGTGCTTGCTACTCTCTACGGCCTGATTGTAGCGCAGAGTGTGTTGTTCGCACTGGCTCTTTGACATGTCTCACTATCACTTGCAATGCTACTGGGCTTCTTGGACTGTGTGCTGCTGTTCTTCCTCACACCTTCACACAAAGAACTAATAGGTCCTGGGCCATCTGAGTGCCCCATACACACACCTTTCTAATGGAGCATACACATTGGGCTCTGATACCACTGAAATGGGAAAGTCCATGGGACCTCAAGAAGCATGCCGATCGAAAAATAAAGATGCGAGAGAACACCAGATTGGGTCCCAACTGCCCCACCCCCCAAGAGTGCCAAAAGCATCCCCGCGGCGTGAGAATTTTTATAGTATTTTATTCCATCACAATAGGTTACATGGCTATTTTAGCCCAAGCTTTCTCTACAAGCTTTCTTTTTACAAAAATAGCTCAACAAACACTAGAGCTTATTCACACACTAAGTGTAAATAATTACAACTCTTCTAGCATATGTGCTAGGAACGCCATGCACAAGTGTGCATAAATAAATTGAACAAACATTTGCCACATGGCCAATAAAAATAACTCATAAAATAATCTTGTGCCCATTCGCATATTACAATATGTGGATTTCTACACAGATTAAATCAAGCATATTTTCTACGATTATTAAGCATCAAAAATATGATAAAACATATACCTATAACACTACTTGAGAGAGTAGCTAGTTGAGAACTAAGGGGGGGTTATGTTGGTTGTAGCAGCTCACATCTGACCACCTTGAGTAGCTGAGAGATATTTCACCACGGGGGGGTGTTGAGAAATATGCTGCCATAAAGCACATGTAGAGGCAGGGAGTGAGTAGGTGAGCATGGAGCCATATGGAAGACTAGATTATCTAACATGCATGGAACAAGAAGATATGTACTCTACCCAGATAAAAGGGGTCATTTTCAAGAAATGGAAGTACAAGCACTTGCACACATCTCAAGTCTCTCTATGAGTCCAAGCTAATCTATCTTAGAACCTAATTGATTTGCATCTATTGCACATACACATCATCATGGGTGTAATTAGACACCATCCACCTTAGCTTAGTGTAATCACTCATCATTATCATGTGATTATCTTAATCCACTTACATTCATGAAGGTACTACAAATTTCAAATAAGGATAATGATACCATCAAGGAGATGAAAAATTAAGTGAACCAAGACCATCATGAACAAGTTCTAAAAAAAGGAAGCAACCCAGGAGCATAATTGAAAACTCATGCATGTTTGAGAAGAGCTGGCGAAAACTCATTCATATTTATTAGCAATGTATATATTTATTGGGACATATGGAAGCTCTCTTGTGTACATCGCTTTTTAAAGTAGTTTAGCTTCCACACTCAAGAAATTAAAGCAAGCTATTCTTGAAGAAGTCAACATATTTTTAAAGCACACTATTTTGAGCCCCAAAAGCTATCTCAAGAAATAAATTGAGATGATGCTCTTGGATCTATTAATGTCTATAGATGATGATAACTTGGTGAGCATGTGTTTGAATAGGCTTGGAAAAGAACAAAAGCCAATCAAGACCTCTATTTTTGCAAGAGAGAATGTTTGCAACTTTTGAGATTTAGCATCTATATTAATTATAGAAAAGAAGTCTTTGGGTGAAGATTTTTTCTCTAGAAGTAAGAATACTTTAGAGATAACGAGCCTTTTACTCAAATTTAGGTAGAAGTAGAGGTAGACGCCAGGGTCTTGAAGGTGATGGCCATTTTTAAAATTAGAATTATGGACAGTAGTAGTCCAATGACTCATAGCAGAGCAGCAAAAAACACACACAGGTGGAAGAGACCAGTCTCAAGGGAGGGGGAGCCAAAGAGGTGGAGGTAAATGGCGAAGATAACATTCAGGTTCAAAGGATTACTTTTATTATGAAAAACCATGTTACTTTGTATGTGGAGGTGGAATGTTGCAAAAAGCACAGTGACATAAAAAGTGGCAAGTTATATCAAAACAATTAAGCAAAATAATTATTCATCTTCGAGTAATAATATTGAAGATAGATGTGAGTATTTGTTTGTTATGTAGAACATTTTGAATTCAATGTGTATGTATCCACAAATAGTTGATGTATGGTAAGTGGATTTCGGAGCCTCTAACTGCATGACCTATCATGGTGAGTGGCTTAAAGATGCCAAAAAATGGTGTTATTGAGATGAAAAATAGGCACATTGCAGAGGTTTCTTATCATGCATTGATAGCTGAGAAGAGCATGCCTCACCATTATTAAGCTGAAGCAGGAAAGTGTACTTTACATTATGAACAGGACTCACACAACAGGACTCACACAGTGTGATAGTACATGGTATGACTCCAGAAGCGTACGCTGATAGAAAACTAGATTTGTCACACTTGAAAGTATTTGGATGCATTATACATGTAAAAATTCCTGATGAGATACACAGTAAGTTGGATTCCAAAGCTAAAACATGTGTGTTCATTGGTTATTTACTTGAGGAAAAGGGATATAGATATTATAATCCTATTAGACATGAGATGAGGGTGAGTAAGGATGTTATCTTTAATGAGATGAGTAGTTGGTATGCTACTATAAAAGACTTGATTGAGACTGATGCACAAGAGCAGGTGGTTACACAAAATACATGTCAACAATCAAATTAAGTGAGCTAGGAGATTCCTCTAGTAGTGAGTCATGTTGAAAGACTATGGATTGGCAAGCTACGTCATAAAATTAGTCTTGAAGGTTCATAAAGTGCATCACATAAAGGTAAAGAGAAGGCCAATGAGTCTCTTGGTATGCTTGGAATTTCATCAGAGCATTCATATATTGATGAAGAGTCTAGTGGCTCAGAGTAGAGCCTTGATGAGGGGTTTTGGATTCCAGTTATTTAGAACACCTAGTGCAACGAAGGCTAAGCCTACCATAAGGACAGTAAGGATAGATCTAGGACCATGCAAGTCAGGTAGGGTCAAAACCCTTCTTCAAATATTGACGTATGATTGTTATGTAGCTTATCACCATTATGCATACATAGCGAAGGTTGCGTAAGAGGTTGAACCCATATGTTTTGAGGATATTATTGGGTGTGTACATTGGGAGAAAGCCATGGACAAAGAAATGGTTGCATTGGATGCAAATAAGACATTGGAATTGGTGCCTTTTCTTGAAGGCAAAAAAATATATTGGATGTAAGTGGGTCTACAAAGTGAAGTAGAACTCAAATGGAAGCATTAGTAGGTACAAGGTGAAAATCAAGAAAATTCCTTTGATGGAGGTCTAAAATTGGTTGTATTCTTTACCAAGACCACTGAAGGTCACGGACACCATATCATTATTATCTACTAGAGACCCAATAGAAGCAAGGGCATCTATAAGCCCTTTAACCTTTATTAAGTAATCATTTATACTTAGCTTTTCTCTGGTCACATTATGTAGCTTTTGAGCTTGGGTGCTTGTGTTGTTGTACATCTTCAATAAGGTGTTTGCGTATCTTGTAAATACACACCCATAGAGTCTATCACACTCACAAATAACTAGTATAACACCTTATTTTCTTCCCCAATCTCTGGCTCCCTTTTTATCATCTATGATGAACTCCCAATTTCTTTTTCCCATAAGGAAATTAGTTATCCTGAACTTCCATGCTTGGAAGCTTTTCTTATCTAGCTTCTCGCTCATAATATGGGATGGACTGTCAAACATGATTGCCTACTTATTAAATAGTGTTTGAAAAACCTTCTGTACTTATAGAGAAATCTTGCAATCTCTAACATGATGGTACTAGAAACTTGTTATAATGCCACTACATGTGAATAAGTTCACATAAACATACATTCAACAACACTTGTAAACACTTAGATTCTCTGCCACTATATATGAGCCAGTGAGATATACATACATTCATAAATACCTATATATAAACTTGTTATGTTGCCACTATATGTAAACTTGCTATAATGCCACTATATGTCAACCGCAAGGGCATCCCCACTAACATCATCAGTGCCCAATAGTGGGTGTAGAACTCTGTATCAAGAATGCTCTCACACACGCACTCCACACACAAACACACACACACACACACACACACACAAGAGCATATATTCACACAAAGCCCTTCATATTGAGATTCTATCAAATCTCCAAAGATGGAGGGCAGACTCAGCCACAATGAAGCCTAGCACTAAGGGAAGTTGCAAACAGAAAGAATTAGTAGAACAAATAAGTAGTTGATAGGGCAAATGCACTGCTGAGGATAGAAATAATTAGCACAATATCAACAAGCCACAACTCGGATGAAAACTTCATAATGTGAAATTTGCATGTCTGTTAATACGACTGAATTATATACCTAGTGAATCCAGGAACATGCCCAAATTCACCTTTTAGGAACGTGCATGTTATATACTCATGGTAGTCAACCCATAAGACTATATAACTATCAACTCCATTATGCATAGTATGGACTAGATACTATGACATCCCCCCACTAACGTCATCTTTGTGTTGATGTCTACCACATAAAGGACATCGAACAACTTCTTAAAACCGCCATTTCTAGAAATAAAAGAAATTGTACACGATTCCCCATGCCTTGGAATCTGGCATCACTACTAGGATGGAATCTCCCTACATACTTTATCATATGTTGGGATGCTCCAATATTGATGATCGATGAACCATCGACAGATGTTGAGGAATATTCTACCTTTGCATAGACTTCTTCAATTATCATAAATAGCTCTAGTTTCGCTTCAACACTATTCTTGAACTCCTTCTTCAAGGGCTTTAAAGTGGCTTCAAAGAGTCAGTGTACTTGATTTCATCACATGACTAGGCTTCACATTAGAAACACTTCGCATTTGATTTCTTTTTCTCAAAAGCATTGGGGTTATTGGAGCCCTTCCCCTTTCTTTTCTTTGTGTTTATAGAGAATTCACTATTACTACCATCTCTATATTTAAAACACATCTTCTCCTCCATAAGCATTACACCAAACTCCTCAAAATTAAAAAACAAGTAGCCCAGTTACATGTTCAATGAAGTCACCAAATTGTCATATTTTAGGGGTAGCACTCATATGCACTTGCACATTATTTGTCTATGATATGAATTTGTATACTACCTTCAGAATGCCTTTCTACTCTTTAAGTTGATTCTCAAGGTTTTGAATCCTTGTCTTAATCCTTGTTTCATACTGGTTCTGAGAACTTGAGCACTATGCTTCAAAAGCTATGGTAATATGCGAAATCATGATCATCATCAAATTAATGAATCTATTGTGACGATGACAGATAGCATTTTTGTGTTCCTTTTCCTCCATGCCAAAGCGAGAGAGGGATTTGACACTATGGTTTGGAGTGGATCTACTAATGTGGCATGATTTTTTCTAGATCTACTAGATCTTGAGTAGACTTTTCTTTGCATAAACCCGTCTTATGGTTTTCTACAACTTATAGGAATCAATAATAAAACTAATTATGAACTTCTAGAGAGTTTAGTTTGTCCCATTCAACTATCCACCATCACCGCATGGTGGAGGTATGAACAATTGTGTTATTTGAAAGTTGGGACATTTCTCCAGATATGCCTTCAAAACATCTAGAAAAATCTTTTTCTAGAGCTTACACCAAGTAAGAAAATATAAATAGTAGTAGAAATGAGAACTTTACAATACAATTCATTGTAAAAGAGAACCTATTGTTGAGACTTGGACTTCTAAAGGATAAGAAGGTTGTGAGAGGCATGCTATGTCCATGTAATATTCTTGCTCACTTAGCTCATACTTGTTGAGATATTGAGATCAACTAGTGCTTTGGATATTGTTGAGCCACCTAGGTGATAGTTTCTGCACTTCTACTATTCGCATGGTTGGTGAGATTATGGTTGATATGCTACCAATGGAAAACATAATGTTTGATATCCATATTTAGATTACTAGAGTATGACATAGTTATAGTGCCAACTCATATAGCCGGGTTCACACCATGGACATATCATTATATGTTATAGTAGGAGAGTAATTTCCCTTATAGTATATACTCTTATCTCTTTATGTTAAATGGTTGTAGAGAAGAGAAGAAGATAGAAGAAAATTCTGTGGTGTTTGAAGAACACCCTCATTAGGTGGAGGAGAATGCTTCATCACTTAGGGCACAGTCATTCTCAAGAGATGTCCATATCATGTTGTGTGGCTAAAAATAGAGGCTGATAATGTGTAGATACGTGTACATGGCGTGTGTAAGGTTTTGCTTTGAAATGCGTCTTCAGGTGTTCAGGGTGAACAGTTTGGTGTTGAGCTTGTTGCAGGCTTGTCTGGTGAAAGGTCAGATGGAGGTGATATCAACCATTTGGCAGCTCTCCGTGTGTACGCGTCCCCAAGGATCGTGAGTGGCATTTGAAAGTGTGGAAGGCATGGACAATAATGATAAAGAGGGGCCAAGGTTGCCTTTGAATTTGGTGTGAAAAAGAGAACATGGTGGCCATTTTTATAATGAATAAAAAAAGAATAAACGTGGCCTTATTCTGGAAAGGTGGCGTGGAGGTTGGCCGCCAGCGAGGATTTTCCAGAAGGCTGGCGAAGGGGACTCTCCGAAGTTCTTCGAGAACGTGTGCAGCGGCGGGTGCAGCTAAGTGCAGCAGTGGGGGGGGGGACTCTCTGAGGTGAAGGAGCCGCCGTGTTGATTGCAGAGAGGAGGGGCCTCGAGCGTAGCAGGAGGCTGCAGAGGAGGCCCTCTGGTGTGTTTTGTGTGTGGGCTGCAGCAGTCGGCGCAGCTGGACGAAGAGAGGGAGACAACCAGGGGAGAAGGGTGGGCGAAAGAGTTCGCCGTGTAGGGGGTTGGAGTGCGAGGACGGAAGAGCCCCGCAGGTGTTTTGATTGGGTGGCTAGTTGCAGCCACAGATGCTTAGAGAGGAGCGTGGCTGCTGGTATGGCCACCGTGTGGGTCTGAAGCGGGCGTAGCTGCAGCCACAGACGCTGAGAGAGGAGCGTGGAACAGGGTAGCTAGAGCAGCCGTGGCATTTCTGCTGGGAGGCAGTCTGGTACGAGAGGAGCATGCAGGCGACGGCCTAGGGAGGTCGCCGTGAAGCAGAAGTTGCAGTAGCCGTCAAGGTGGTGAGTTAGGAAGTGAGAGGCTCGTGTATTGGTGTGTGGCGCTGCAGCAGCAGATAGGCGGAGTGATGAAGAGCAGTGTGGAGGTTGACGTGAAGGTTGGCTGGCACCAACGTATGGGCTGATGGAGAGCAAAAACGTGACCAGATATAAAGGAGGTGGCCGCCTGGTTGACAAAGCTGGAGCGCAGCTGTAGGTGCACAGCTGCTGGTGAGAGATCTAGACCGGAGAAGGAAGTGCGGGTGAGGTGCTCTTGCAAGTTGACAGCTTGTGGTTTGAGAAGGGCTGATGATAGCTGCAATGGAAGCAGCTGCAGGCTTGTGCGAGACGAAGTGCTGGCAGGTAATTCTAGAGAGGCAGTTCTAGTGTGTTTACTGGATGCCCAGGAAGGCTCGCAAATAGTGGACGATCGCCGTGAAGGAAAGAGAAGACTGGCTAGTGAGGTTGAGAGCAGTGGCTGGATTTGGGTTTTGCCTTGAGGACTGGCAGAGAGTTGATGGTGTAGCAGAGAAGACTTCAACTGAGGTGTAAAACAAAGTCAGAAGGGCTGCTGCAGAGAAGCAAGGAGGGAAGGGATTTGGAGCGACCAGGAGCTGGAGAGCAGGCAGATTGCGAGCGGGTGCTCGGTATTGCTGGTGTCTGGGATATCTTTGATATCCGACTCTGTAAAGGTCAAGGTCCTTTCTGAAATATAAGTCTTGTTCATGCTCTTTGGTCTAGTGTTCTGGTGTGTTTGCATGCGTGTGTGGAAGTGTGGCATGCTATAAGGGCGTAGACAGCTTTACCGCTTCCGTGCCATCACTTTTTGGTGCCTCCACAGAGGAGCAGATTTCCTCTGGTTTGTGAAAGAGAACAGGGCTGTGTGAAGAGAGATTTGAAGATGGCTCAGGATTTTCCGGAGTATTGGGGATTGCCACAGGAGAATGCAACCAGGTTTCTGGAGAAGATGGAGTTTACAACTTTGATGAAAGACAGGGCAACCCCGGAGATCCTTTCTCGGATTTTGACTTATTGCTTGCAGGGTGATGCAAAAGCATGGCTGCAAATGTTTGTGACTGCACACAGGAATGTTCATCGACAGGATCCTGAGTACCGTGTAGTCAGAGCTGCCTTTTTGGCACAGTTTGTCCATGTGAAGAGTCCGAATGAGGTGTGGAAAGAGTTGTGTAACATTCAGACTAAAGGTGGAGCTGAAGAACCTGGGTAGCTTCGAGGAGGCTGTCAGAGTTGCTCGTGAAAAGGAGTGGAAGGTGAAACGTTTGAGGCAGTTGGGAATGCGGGAAGAGCCGAAGAGGTTTGTGAAGGTACCAGGGATTAAGAGTATGCATCCTGGAAGAAAAGCTGCTGTTGTTCCTAAACAGGTGGATTCTTTGAAGAGGGAGGTTCATGATGCAGTGGAGCTCATGAAGTCTTTAAGCGTGAATTGGATAGAGTCTACAGGAAGAGGATGAGGTATGGGTGATATAAGAAGGAAGACTGATGCATCATCTGGTTTTGGAGGAAATTCAGCAGATATTGGAAGAGGGAGAGGGTATCTGAGTGATATGCAGTGCCGGAATTGTGGTGAGTGGGGTCATATGAGTCCGCAATGTGAGAGACCAGCCAAAGCTAATGGTGGAATATATCAATTGTCTTTGGGAATGAGTGATAGGGTGAGTGGCCCTAATATGCAGGTGAAGGATACAATCCAGTCTAGTGTTTGTGAAGCCCATGAGGTCACATTTGGAGAACAGGGTATGGGGCAGGTTAGCCTGTTGGGAATGGAGAAAGATGAGGTTTCTGGAATCAACCCTGAAGAGCTTTCAGAAGGCGAGGAGGAGAAGGATGAGGTTATTGATGATGTTGTGGATTGTGAGCAGGTGCCAGTACTTCAGCCAGTCAAGGTAGAGAGTGATGATCAAGGTGTTACTAGTGGAGATGCTGTGGATGAAGTGCAAGTGGATGATCTAGGTGATGAGTTGGATATTGCAGCCTGTGGTGAGAGTGTGGATGGTGAGTTGGATAGTGTACTTGATAGTGCACTAGATGATCTGTTGAAGTTGGCTTCCTTGGAGAAGGAAACAAGTGCTTGCATGCCAGTTGTGCAGCAGGAAGAGAGTGATGGTGTGACTGATGGTGAGCTGGATGCTCCTTTGGTTGATGGTGTGAGAGATTTCGCAGGTGTGGATGCTGATCAAAAGGTGTGTGTTCCTTGTCATGCCCAAGAGAATGAGTTGGTGGTTGTGAGTGGTGAGGATGCATGTTAGACTATTGTTGTTGGTCAGGGGGACCAGGATGCTTTGCCTGAGAGTTTGGGGAGCTTAGACTTGGTAGGGATGCCTTTGCAAGATGTGGAGAATCTTGAAGGATCGCCAATGGTCTTGAAGCTGGAGAAACTGCAGGAAAGCGACAATGATGAGTCTACAGTGCACGAGGTTGCTGTGTGTGATGTTGATGGGCTGAAGGGAAGTGAGTGTATGGTGAACACACCACATGTGGATGCTCAGCATATGGATGAGTGTTTTGGTTATAGTTCGAGTCTGGCAGGTTGTCCAGAGGAAGGGTTGGAAGCCAATGATGTGGGCTGTAAATTGAGTGACCGTGAGATGGGGGTTGATGATAAAATGAGTGTTGTTTCGGTACATGACTATGGGTGGGAGTCAGATGTGTCCGAGGGGAGTAAAGGTGAGGAATGGATGTTACCATCACAAGGTTATGTGAGCTGGTATGGAGGAGGAAGTACAACAGTGGATGGTGATGAGGCCATATTTAAAAAGCCAAGGGGGTTGCTGAGAGTAGCAGGTCATGGCAGAGTGTATTAACGGTTGTTTGATGGAGGAGAATGCTTGAAAGACTCGAAGATAGATGCACCGAGGTTTCTGTTTGATCCAGGGGGATAAGTGGTTTCTGTTTGTGCAGCTGCTGGACATAAATGTCTCAGCAGAAGAAAGGGGGTTGCTAAAAAAGTGATGGCACGGAAGCGGTAGAGCTGTCTACGCCCTTATAGCATGCCACACTTCCACACACGCATGCAAACACACCAGAACACCAGACCAAAGAGCACGAACAAGACTTATATTTCAGAAAGGACCTTGACCTTTAAAGAGGTGGATATCCCAAGATATCCCAGACACCAGCTACACCAAGCACTCGCTCGCAATCAGCCTGCTCCAGCTCCTGGTCGCTCCGAATCCCTTCGCTCTTTTGCTTCTCTGCAGCCGACCTCTTTCCTCTCTGCTCTGCTCCTCAGCAGATGACTCTCTGCTACACCTCCAGCACACTGCCGGTCCTCAAAGGATAAAACCAATCATCATCTCATCTGGTCACCATCCCAACAACCAGCCCATGTCTCACAATATCAAGTGGTTCCCTCTTGACCTGTCTCTGTCAGCCCGACCTGTACGTCCTCACCAACCTTGCTTCCTCTGTGCCCACCTTTCCCATAGGTGGCCACTACATGGCAGGCCACTGTCAGCTTCCTCACTAGCAGCACCTGCGCTTGTCTTCTCTCGGCGCTTGTCCTTGCTGCGTTCACCTAGGAGCCTTCTCCTCTCGCCCTGCAGCTATCTCTTTGCTCAGCTACCATCACTCGACTACCAGTCCTTCGCCAGGCAACCCCAGTGCCTTTGCACACCTGCAGCCCTCTCTTCCCGTCTGCTCTCAGCAGAATCCACACACTCAGCTGCGCCTTCTTGCGCCTAGCTCCACACGTCAGTCCTCTTCAGCCAACTGTGCCTATCAACCCATAGGTGGCCTCCACGCACGTCGGCCACCAGCAGCTCCCCTTTACTTTTGTCTCCCAGCTGCGCCAAAGGGAGCCCCTCTCCAAGGCCCGTATGTCTGCTGTCTGCAGCACCCCAGTGACCTTCGCACACCAGCGGGCGGCCGTCCTCCACTCTGCAACACGGCTTCCTGTCAAGCACACACACAGCGGTGGCCTCCTGCCCCCCGTCTCTGTGTCCACTTCTCTCCCCGCTGCTCTTTCTGCAACGCCTCACCCCCAGAACACACGGGGCTCTCCTCCCCGTCGGCTCCCTGCAGTCCTCCTCCTTCAAACAACTCGGCGGCTCCTTCTTTGTTGTTCAGCTGCGCCGACTCCCCATTTCGCCAGCTTCCAGAGCTGTGCGCTGGCAACAGCTCCAATCACCACGCCACCTTTCCAAAAGAAGGCCACATTCACCATTTGTTTATTTTATTTTGAAAAAGAAAGGCCACCATGTAGTCTTTTCACACCATGTCCAAGACAAGCCCTCCATTACCCTTTTTCTGCCCATGCCCACACCAACTTCAATTTCAACCTTCGGTGCCCACTCATTTGGACGCGCACACAACTTAAGGCGACCAAACAGTTGAGACCATCTCCAGCTACGTTCCGGACGAGCCTGTGCTTCCAGAATCTGATCATTTTTCTCTGCACTCACACCTCCATCAAAGCCCAAAGTCTGACTGTTGCACCCACGATGCCCACACTGAGTCAATGGGTGCCCCCATGACTTCACCACAACACGAACATCACTCATGTACACATGTACAAGTTGAGTCTGAGGTTCCCAAAAAACTACACACAACGTGCCTTAAAGCACTTATATATATCCCCTTTTTATATTTTTCACTTATTTTAAAGGACTCATGCTCAATAATTAGTTATACAAGGGCAAGACACTGGTCATGGATAAGACTGAGACCCCCTTATAGCAACCTCTAGAGGTGATTTAGAGAACTAGATGCTGACACTTGCAGAGGAGAGACCTGGATCCTCTACCATTGTTGAGGAGATACCTAGTACTGGTGTACCACGTGATGTGGTGAAGCGAGAGGAGCTGCTATATGATTTTGATGGGAATCTCCTTCTTTATATAGATTTATCTCTTGATCTTATTGATGTAGATTTTGATCTTTTTCATGTAGCGTTTGATCTTCATCCTTGATTTTATTTTGTTATGAATTCCATGTATATCTTTATTTAAGAAGGGCCTTTATTTGATCCTATAGGTAAGATCATTCTCATTAATGAGCTAGGTGTGACACGTATGTTTGATCTCATAGATAAAGTCTGCAATAATGAGCTTATCAATTTCCTCCTTTATAATTGCTACATACTTTGGATTCATCTGGTATGGTTTATGTCTAGTTGGTCTTGAGCCTTCCATGATTGGAATTGTATGTTGTACCACCTCCGGCGGTACCCCTTTCATTTCCTTGTAATTCGCGAAACAAAATTTCTCAATGTGTTCATAAAGCCTTACATAATGATGATGATGACCATCCCTTTCAAAAGATAATGCAAAGCCTATGCAAATTTGGATGTTTTTAAACCTCTATAAAGCATCAAGATATTAGTGAAAGCAAATTTTTATTAACTATGCAAAAAATACCCTGATTTGTAGAGCACTGTCAAAGGGGGAAATCAAGGGCGGCTTTCTCAAGATGAATATTTAGCAAGAAATATCAAGTCCCAATTTTATGATTGAACCCTCAATGATCCAAAAATATTTAGCAAGAAATATCAAGTCCCTATTTTATGATTGAACCCTCAATGATCCAAAAATATGAGGATT
Organism: Cibotium barometz; assembly: GCF_041138505.1. Taxonomy (NCBI): domain Eukaryota; kingdom Viridiplantae; phylum Streptophyta; class Polypodiopsida; order Cyatheales; family Cibotiaceae; genus Cibotium; species Cibotium barometz. The sequence goes on along the minus strand of NC_141057.1, from coordinate 22,194,137 downwards.
AATGTTGATTAATCAATGATTAGTAGAGACAATTAACTAATTGTAGTGTAGAAGAAGGGGTAGCTTGGAGCTTTCAATTGGAGACCTTCCACATGCTTTCTTTAAGAGAGGTTTAAGCAAGAGAAATAGCACCCTATTTTCCCATAATTTAAGCCCATAGCCTCTAGATTAACCATATTAATCAAGTATTAATCAAGGTATTACCAAATCATATCTCAAAAGGTTATACAGAGTTGAAGCGTGCATGATGCAATCGACCAGTCATCAAATGGATAATACCAGTAGATTGGAAATGGTCAAACCCCCTCGAGTACTTGAGGAATTAGGCCAAAACTTCACGGATGGCGGGCCATCTCATTTTTCCCAGAAAATAGTGTAGCTATGATTGAAGCGATGAAATCTGCAGCTTGGCACCTCTATTGCTTCAATTGAAGAGCTTTCCCTTTGCACCTTTGAGGGAAAAGTCCCCAAGAGGTATTATGGCCAATGCTAGGGTGTGGGAGAAGAAATCAACCCTCCATTAGCTGGGGGTGAGGACATAGTACACCCACAATTCAACCCTCCATTAGGGGGGTGAGGACATAGTACACCCACAAATAACCCCTCCATTAGTTGGGGCTGAGGATATAGTACACCCACAAGGGTCTTTGAAGTTTATTAAAAGTGTAAGATCCCTGTTCGCACCACGCAACGAATTCAGGGTGCTAGCAGCAAAAGTAGCACTTCTTGCACGGGGTAGGGTCCCACACTCGAGGTCTCGTCCACGGATATTCGGACAAGAGACTAATCCATCGGTTCTTCCAAAACTGAACCCAAAAAAACTTCCCTTGCTTGGAAAGCTCAGGCGATTCCTCTAGGATAAATGTTTATCTAACATAGTGAAAAGCCTTAACTAATTGAACTGATCTGACCGAGCCCGTAAGTCCCATAGTCAGATCAGGGAAGGATTGCACTTGGATCATAGAGACCAACGCTTTTTTCCTCATTAAGAGGCACAGCTGTTGATTCTTTTCCATAGAACAATTTTTGTCTGGGATTTACTTCATCTAGTGTACCATAACAGAATTGAGTCTCAATTTAGGGATCCATTAGTTCAGCCTCTAACCCCATCCAATCCCATGGATTAGCCAACTACCCAACCACTGTAGTGATAGGATCCAATTAGGAATTTGGTTAGGTTTTGTCCCAGGTACCAAGGAAAAGAGTTCCCAGGCAATACACGCTAAACGCCCATTCTGTATCCTGCACAACATTTGCAGAATCTGCATTTGTAGAAGCATCCGCTATTAGGGCAATTCTTAATAACATGATCATTTGCCTTACAGTAGTTGCACCTGGTCTTTTTCTTGTCTTTATCAAGAGCCTTCTCACACTTATTGTTGCTACCTGTGGAAGAAGAAGAAGTTGCAGACCTACTAATAGGAGAAGAAACAGTGGAAGGGGCTGCCTTACCACTTCTTCTCTGCTGCTGGGCAGCAATAAATGCTTGATCAACTGCACGCTGCCTGGCCCTGTTTTGCCTGGATTGCGCTTCTTGTAAGAGCTTGTTGACTAAAGTATCATACTTGACAGCATAAGGTCTGTCCTCATTAAGAAGTCTCCACGTGGAAGCAAAAGTCTGATATGTCTCAGGTAAAGCAACAAGAACAGTCTGCACAAGAGAATGATCAGGAATAATCTCACTAGCAGAAATCAACTGTTCTTTGAGATCTTTAATCTCAGCAAGAAAAACATTCATGTCATCATCTTCTTGCATAATCTTCAATTCTAGCTCTTTACGCAGGTAAGCGATTTTTGCCTCGTTACGACCTGCATACAAACCAGCTAGAATATCCCAAGCTTGTTTTGCTGTTTTAGTTGAATGAATATGTGGGGTGATATTACGTTTGATAGAAAGTGCAATCAAGGCATGAGCCTGCACATCTTTACCATCGAGCTTGTTCAGCAGTGTGTAAAACAGCAGCAACAGTAGAGCTACTAGAACCTGCAACATCCTCAACAGATCCTACATCCACAGAACTTGGACGTACATCCACACCCTGCACAATGTTCCACACTCCTTTTGCAACCAAAACATGCTGCATCATGTATGCCCAAAGTGGGTAGTTGCTGTCTCCATCCAATTTGTCATCAATAGATAACATGCGAAATACATCATTGTTGTTATCAGCCATGGCCACTGACTGAAACTGATGCAAAAGCTACCTGTAATGAAGCAAAGATTGAACAGAAAACAACTTGTGCTTTGTAGCACGGTCCACAATAGAGTACGTATGCCTTTTTTGCAGAAAACTGCACTGTCGAAATTTCTACAGAAAATGACGAAAACACCTATGCAGAACTTGAAATGCAAAAACGGAGCCCGAAACGACCTCAGATGCAAATTCTGAGAACGCGAAGGCCTACGGGCTTATTTGTAGAGTTTAGGGACTTGCAAGCGCTCGTGAAAACTCACCTCAATCGGAGAACGTGAGTCGGAGGGTGCTGGCGGCGTAGCCGTGGGAGCCGATGCCTGCTCTGATACCAATTGTTGGAATTAGGGTTGCAAGAAAGCACACAAAGCTTGGAGAAGAAGGAGCAAGATTGCACACAACACAAAAATGTATTAGATTGTGTCAATTGAAAAGATGCAAGGGGAAGAGAGCTTGAGCTCTTGCAAGCACACACACACACACTCACAAAACCCTAATAGAGAACACACACGGTGAGAGGCTGAAATCTTCTTCTTCTTCACTCAACACTCAACACACCATATACAAAGATAAGAGTACTCATAATATGAAAGGTACTCAACCAATACATACACGGGTTCTCTATAGTGTGAACCCGACTAAATGAGCTGGCGCTATAACTATGCCAGTCTCTAGAATGGCTGTCACACAGCCTATCATCCCACTGGCCGCATATCACCCAAGATCTCACCAACCATGCCAGTGGTGTAAGTGTGGGGCCTATCCCCCAGGCGGGTCATCTCAGTGTCCACCGCCTCACTAAATGAGCTTGATATCTCAACACTCCCCCTCGAGCTCAACTCCATCTCATGTACACCAAGCGAAGCCCTGAATCTGCGGAGCTTCTCTGTACCCAATGCTTTGGTGAAGATGTCAGCTACCTAATCCTCTATGCTGACATAAACAAGGTCAAGGTCTCCTACCAAGACCCTCTCTCTGACGAAATGGTAGTGGACCTCTATATGCTTCGTGCGAGCATGAAAGACTGGGTTCCTGGCCAACTGTATACTACTAATGTTGTCACAGAAAATGACAACTTGTCTATCCACCACTGATAGACCCAAATCTGCAAGTAGCTTTCTCAACCAAGCTACCTCACATGCTGCCATAGCAGCTCCTCTATACTCGGCCTTTGTACTCGATAGAGCAACCGTAGGCTGCTTCTTGCTGCTCCAAGTCACAGCAGCACTCCCCAAAGAAAACATGAAGCCATTGGTAGATCTTCTATCTGAGATACTACCAGCCCAATCAGCATCTGTGTACCCATGTACACATATCTCTGTCCCAGTCTCATAGAATAGTTCACAATGCAAAGTAGACCTCACATATCTCTGTCCTAGTCTCATAGAATAGTCCACAATGCAAAGTAGACCTCACATACCTCAGTATGCGTCTCACTGCATCCAAATGCGGTTTCTATGGAACCTGCATAAACTGACTCACCAACCCAACAGCATAGCTTAAATCTGGTCTGGTGATCGTCATGTAGATCAAGCTTCCTACTATGCGCCTGTACATAGTAGGATCCTCCAAGATCTCTCCTGAATCTGCACTCAACTTGCCATTTTGATCCAATGGCACAGAAATAGGCTTACAGCCTGTCATACCATACTTGGACAACATGTCCAAGCCATACTGTCTCTGCAGTGATCCAATACCATGTGGTGACCTAATCACCTCAATCCCCAAGAAATATCTAAGCTCTCCCAGATCCTTCATCTCGAACTTCTGTCTAAGCAAGATCTTTACATCAAAGATCTATGCATCATGGTCCCCCGTAATGATCAAGTCATTTACATAGATGACAACAAGCACAACCCCTCTATCACCATGTCTCACATATAATGAGAAATCTACATTGGCTACATGAAAGCCAATAGTGACAAGATATTCAGAAATCTTGTCAAACCATGCTCTTGGTGCTTGTTTTAAGCCATACAAGGCTTTCTTCAACCTGCAAACATGCTGGGGGTGACCCACATCCTCATAACCAAGTGGCTGCAACATATACACCTCTTCTTGCAAATCCCCATGCAAAAATGCATTCTTTACATCCATCTGATGTAAAGACCATTGCTTTGACGCAGCCACTGCTATCACAACTCTCACGGTTGCCATCTTGGCAACTGGGCTGAAAGTTTCCTCATAATCAATCCCATATGTCTGTGCATATCCTTTGGCTACCAATCTAGCCTTGTACCTGTTTATGCTTCCATCACTGTTATGTTTAACTTTGTACACCCACTTGCATCCAATGGCTTTCTTGCCTTTAGGCAATTGCACTAAATCCCAAGTTTTATTTCCATATAGTGCATCCATCTCCTCATCCATAGCTTTCTCCCAACACACATTTCCAACAGCCTCATTAATGCATGTGGGCTCTACAACCTGCACAACCTTTTTCATATATGCATAGTGATGTGCCATATAACCATCATATGTAAATCTCTGCACAGGGTTCTTCACTCTCCCTGATCTTCGCAGCTTTTTATTCATGGCTTCCATACCCTTCTTTACACCAGGTGTTCTCATAGCTGGGATCCCAAGCTCCTCATCAAGGCTCATATTTGAGCCACTAGACTCTCCATCAACATGAGAATGCCCTGCAGAAATGTCAGGCATACCAAGGGGCTCAACCACTTTCTCTTTTCCTTTATGTGATGTACTAATCACATTTGCAGGACTGGTATTATGACGCAGCCTGCCACTCCATGGTCTATCAATAGACCCACTAGATGAGGACTCTCCTGGTCCACTCAAAGACTGTGATTGCTGACCTGCATTCTGTGCAACCACGCTTCCACTCACATCAGCCCCAACAACTTCTTTTTCAGCAGCATACCAGCTGCTCATCTCATCAAAGACAACATCCCTGCTTACCCTCAACTCACGTGTAGCAGGGTTATAACAACTGTATCCCTTTTGCTCAAGGGAATATCCAATAAACACACATTTTTTAGCTTTCGGATCCAGCTTAGTTCTCAGCTCATCTGGCACATGCACATATGCAATGCATCCAAAGACTTTCAGATGAGACAAATCTGGTTTTCTGCCAGTAAACCTCTCCTCTGGAGTTACATCATGTATGGCTGCAGTTGGAGTCGTGTTCATGATGTATACTGCTGTAGAAACAGCCTCAGCCCAATAGCTATGCGGCATATTCTTCTCTTCCATCAATGCTCGTGCAATCTCAGCAATGTGCCTGTTTTTCCGCTCAGCAACTCCATTTTGCTGCGGAGTGTATCTGCATGTGAATTGTCTCCGAATACCATTCTACTTCAAAAATTCAGAGAACTTATTGGAGAAGTACTCTCCCCCTCCATCTGACCTTAGGCACTTTACATATTTCCCTGTTTGCTTTTCAACCAAAACTCTGAAATTCTGAAAGTGAGTGAACACCTCACTCTTCTCCTTCATGAAATATACCCACACTTTCCTTGTGTGGTCCTCATCAATGAAAGTCACATAATACCTACAGCCTCCCATAGATATGGTCTTCGTAGGATCCCATACATCTGAATGCACAACATCTAGTGCATTTCTGCTCACATATCTGTTACGTGGAAACACATGCTTTGTTTGCTTCCCAAATTGGCATGCTTCACATATTTTCTGCATACCTTCCACTTCCAAATGTCTGTGTCTGCAACAATTCCTGAACCATTTGCAAACATTGCAGCACTCATTTCAGGCATGTCTACATTCAATGTAAACATTCTGCCCACTCTGTTGCCTTTTGCAACCAACCTGCACTTGTCTTTAAAGTCTTCAACATAACAACCATCAGGGTTAAACCGAACCTGCAAACCTTGCTCAAACCAGATTCTTTGTTATGTTCGGTACATGAAGTACATCTGCAAGGTACTTCACTTTACCATCCTGCATAGACAATGGCACATCTCCAACATGGGCAATTGGATGAGCAGTGTCATCCCCTGTTTCCACAAAACCTTGTCTTTCCGGGTTTTTCATCTCCTTGAACCACTCCCCATGACTTGTCATGTGGTTTGAAGCACCTGAATCCACATACCATACATTATCTTTTTGTGCTGCATCAACATTTTCAGACATGGCATTCACAACATGCTGCATAACAAACAACCTTTCATTATCCTCATTATTTCTGCTTGAGAATGCATAGTTGTTTTGCTGCACTTTCTCATTTTGCATGTCAGCTTGCTTCTTATAACATTCAACCTGCACATGTCCAGGCTTACCACAATAATAGCATTCACGTGCATCATTGTACTGCCTTTGCCGATTTCCACGTCCTCTTTGACTCCCCCTGCCTCTGAATTTGCCTCTTCCACCTGCGTGTTGTTGTTGTTGTTGTTGATTCTGGGACTGTTGTTGTTGTTGCTGCTGCTGGCCATAATTCTGATTACCTGTTCGGCCACCTCCTTGACCGCGTCCATGGCCTCCTCTACCTCGTCCTCTTCCTGAACTCGTGTAGAAGGCCTGTTGCTCTGAACTATTTTTGCTTTGTGAAGACTGTTGGTCTTCACCCAAGCTCTTCTCTTCGATAATCAGCATAGACACCAAATCTGTAAAGTTGGGAATGTTTTCCCGAGTCTGAATAAACGTCTTGAAAGCCTTATATTGTGGCCCGAGACCACGTAGACTGACCTCCACCTTATCATCATCTTCTACTGACACACCAATAGATGCAAGGGATTCCACAATACCCTTTATCTTCAATGCATAGTCATTCATAGACATGCTCTTTTTCTCCACAGTATGAAGTTCATTCTTCAATTGTATCTTGCGTGCCTTGGTATTTGTTTCATAGAGCTTTACCAAGGTGTCCCACGCCTCCTTGGGGGACTTGGCATCCTGAATGTGCCCAATCACGGTGTCCTGTATACTAATGGAAAGCCAATACATAACTTTCCTGGCTGCTTGGTTCCAGTCTTTAAACTCTTTCACATCTGCAGCAGTCGGATTTATGTCTGGTATCTCTGGTGCCTCTTCATGCTCACCTTCTATGTAGTCCCAATAGCCTTTTCCCATCAGGAAATTCGTTAACCTGTACCTCCAGGCATGGAAGTTATTCTTATCAAGCTTCTCAGCCACAATCTGAGTTATCCCATCATTTGACATCTTGCCAAACACACAATTTCACCAGAAACTGCACTCTGGTTTTTCTGCACAAACTGCTGTATTTTCTGCACAGCGATACTGTAGTACTCTCTAATGTCACGACCAGTGACTTCAATGTGCATACATACACCCAATGGAAACTGTAGACCTCTTTGCAGTACCCACAGTGTCTGCACAGTCAATCTGTCTTCCTGCAGTTCTTAAAACAGAGTTCTCCAGAGAATCGATGACTTACCCACAGTGCTCGAAATCGCCTGCTTTTTGAAAAACGGAGGTCCAGACGCACCCGAAATGCGTTTTCAGCCCAGAAAATTTTTGTCCGATAGGACAGAATAGTTGGCCTGTAGCTTTACTCCCGCGAAGAAAGCTTCTCAATCAGAGATCGTTCCCGTAGAGCTCCCGACAAGGGTGTAGTCACCAAGACAAATAGGGAAGAGTAGTTGCAGCTCTTACCCTCGTACCGCTTCCTGTGGTTCTCTTGCTTGCAGCTCAGCCCTTAACACAAACAAGGCTCTGATACCATGAAAAGATGCAGGGGGGAAGAGAGCTTGAGCTCTTGCAAGCACACACACACACACACACTCACAAAACCCTAATAGAGAACACACACGGTGAGAGGCTGAAATCTTCTTCTTCTTCACTCAACACTCAACACACCATATACAAAGATAAGAGTACTCATAATATGAAAGGTACTCAACCAATATATACACGGATTCTCTATAGTGTGAACCCGACTATATGAGCTGGCGCTATAACTATGCCAGTCTCTAGAATGGCTGTCACATAGCCTGTCATCCCACTGGCCGCATATCACCCAAGATCTCACCAACCATGCCAGTGGTGTAAGTGTGGGGCCTATCCCCCAGGCGGGTCATCAGTGTCCACCGCCTCACTAGACGAGCTCGATATCTCAACATCAATGTACAAAAGATAAGTTAGCCCTAGAGTGATGGGCATATATACAAGCCGGGGGAAAAAGTGCCCCGGCGGTCCTAAGTGTGTTCACACACATCACTGCCTATATATATATGGCAACAGAGGTATCTCTGGATCTGATGAAGTTAAATATTCAGTGATGTAAACAATGGACTCTTGTATCAGCCACCCTTCTGACATACTTCCCTCACGGCGAGCCATTTGGCGAACAAATCCCTTTAATGTTTTCATAAACCTCTCCCAAAAAGAACATCCATCTTTAATGGACTATTCCAGCAACTGCAACCTCATCTACAAAATGAACTAGCAGATGCATCTGGATTATTAATAAACTTGTAGGAAAAAACTTCTCTACCATGCAGAGTGCCTCTATGGAGTTTAAACGCGCTGTCTCCAAAGTATCTCTCTTTATCTCTTTTGAAGAAATATAACGCACCAATGTGCTAATCTTATAGATAGTAGCTTTAATGTCTTCAGTGAGGCAATCCTTTATTGCTATGGGGAGCACAAATTGTAAAAAACTTGTGCCAATCATGACTCTTGAGGCCACTAAGATCATCATCCTTTGTAAATGCACTTTTCAAGCAATGCATACAACTTGTAGGAGTCCGAAACTCTGAAATTGTCCTCTTCACTTGTTGTTCCTCCATCTTACTTAAAACCCTTGGGGCTCTTGGAAGTAGCACCTTTCCATTGGGTCTAGTGCGAGCCCACAACTCTTGCATGCAACCTATCTCTTCTAAGTCATCCCTTTGGCCTTTATTCTTCCACAGAATGTCAACTACATTCTTGAAAATATGCATCAGGTCAAGCAAATGGTTTATAAGAAGATCACCCCAATAGGGGAGTTGGTGAAAGATAGAGAGCCTCTTCATCCCAGGACATGCCAAGTTGCCACATTCCTCCCATTTGAGCTTCCAATCGCTTGCCTTCAGTGCACTTGGAGGAGGTCTTCCTAGATTACCATCCCACAATTCATGATTTTCTGGAAGATACCTAACATGTCCTTGGTAGACATTCTTTCGTAATGCTTTTGAGTATCTTAAATCAAGTCGAGGACCACATAGAGGACATGCATTATAACCCAATATAGACAAACCTGAGCATTCTCCATAGCCAGGCCAATCATGCATTGTCCATATGAGAATACCTTGCACAGTTGCAAGTCTTTGGCCACTCTCCTGCTTTGACATGTCCTTCACTTCAATTCTGTTCCACAAGGTGCGTAACTCATCAATAAGTGGTGCCAAATATACATTCATGTTCTTCACCTTGTACTTTCCTGGAACTATTAATGAGAGCAACAAATGACCTTTCTTTATTGCTAACGATGGCAGAAGATTATAATTCACAAGGCAAACAGGCCATGTGCTCCATGAAGAGCTCTGTAAACCAAAAGGGTTTACACCATCCATTGCTAGGCCAAGACGGAGGTTACAAGGATCTTCCCTAAAAGCCAGCCATTTCTCTTCAATGTGTCTCCATGCGGGTGAATCAGCAGGCACACGCATCACTTCATCTGTGGGTCGAGTTGTGGCATGCCATGTCATCAAGCTTGCTATAGATTTGCACCTAAACATGCTTTTTATTCTTGGGATGATTGGAAAGTGCCTAAGAACCTTTATTGGGACAGCTTCCCCCTGAACATCTTCTCTATATCTGTTAGAGCCACAATGGGGACATTCTTGTAAATGCTCGTATTCATGGCGGAAGAGAATACAATCATTGCGACAAGCATGAATATTATTGTAATCCATGCCTATGGATTTCAATAACTTCTTGGCATCTGCACGAGATGGAGGCATCTCGTTGCCGTATGGCAATATCTAGTCTTTCAAAAGCCTGCAAGTATGGCAATATCTGACCGTTACTATTAAGATTTAGTCAAATACAAGTTGAAAATTTATCATTTCAACATTAGGTGTAATCTCCATAAATCCCTTACTTGAAGATTTCAGTGACACTTGTATTAGACCATCCAAAAATTGACTGTAAATTTAGCATCGTAAGAGATGTATGCGCAATACAGATATCTTGGCACCATTGTATAGTGGAAGGCGTGGGTGTTCATGCTCCTCGAAGACACCTTCTTGTTGCTCGAGAAAGGCATCCACAATTTCCTCCATTGGACCTTCTTCCATTCCCTGACCTTCTTCCATTCCCTCGGGTGCTGTTAATTGAGCTCCATCTATCACTCCCTCCTTCGATATTCTCATCCTTTGTTGGGGATGAGAATTCATAGGTGCAACGTTATCAAGATGTGGTTGCACACTTGCTTGGTTGTACGATTTAAACCGTAAATTTTGTAAGCGCTCCATTGGAAATATGCCAGTCTCATGAATATGCTGGTTGCAAATCCTTCGTTTTGCATTATGTAAACTATAAAACAGGGCTTCTTTTCCCGAGCCGTGAGGGAGATTTTAAATATAACATTTAAAGCGTCAAACGGGCTTCTTTTCCCCAGCCGTTGAGGGAGATTTTAAAAATAACATTTAAAGCGTCAAACGGGCTTCTTTTCCCCAGCCGTTTGAGGGAGATTTTAAAAATAACATAAAGCGTCAAACGGGCTTGTTTTCCCCAGCCACCGTGAGGGAGATCAAGTATACATTAGCGATGTTTAGGCATATACATTAGCTTATGGATATGTGCTTTAGGCAATTACATTAGAGTATATACATATAGACATAACGTTGGCATGCATGTCTTAGATATTAGATTTCAAGTCAAAAAAGAGACCGAAACGCCTTGGGTATGCGCCAAAAAGAAAATCTCTCTCTCTCTCTCTCTCTCTCTCTCTTGCAAAGTGTGTGTGTGTGTGAAGATAAATAAGCACATACATTAATTTCTTATGCACTCACATATATGCTAATATTAGCATATATGTGCATAAAACAACAAGCTTGCATACTCAGTTTCAATTAATAATTACAAATTGAGAACAAATTAAAACATAACAAAAAAAGAAGTAATAAAACAACATAATTGGTAATGTGCTTACCTCTCAAATGTGGATTGGATAGTGTGTGTTCGAAGCAGATCTGCAAGCTAGGACACACGTGGGAGAAACAAACCTACACACACATTGCATACATTAGTAATAGATGCACATACACAAGCTCTCTTACTCTCTACATCTTTCCACAACACACACATACAAATCTTCTCTTCATACATAATTAAGAAGGTATGTAAGAAGAAGGATGGAGAGAGAGGGGAATGAGATATACACACACATCACACATTTACCGTAATCTCTCCACACACACACACACACACACACACATAAGAAGATGAGGAGATCAAGAGGGAGAGGCAAAATGCCATAAGAAGATGAGGAGATGGGGAGAGACAAAACGCCCAAGGAAAGAGAGAGAGAGAGAGAGGGTGATCTACACACACACTTCACTAATTCTCTCCACACACACACACACACACTTCACTAATTCTCTCCACACACACACAACAAACAAGAGGGTTGAATGGAAGAAGGCGAACTCTTGAGGGAGATACACGCATACCTTGTCTGGATATTCAACGCCGTGCAAAACAGAGAATAATAGATTCTCGGTTGTAAAAAAGTTACGGGCATCGGTATATGAGTCGGTATATCTGTCGGTATCTGCGTTGGTATAGGCGTCGGTATAGGCGTCGACATACGAACTTTTGAAAATTACCCGCTCGACTTTTCGCCTTCAAGTTTAGGACGTACATACCGACGTTCGACATTTGCGTCGGTGTTCTAACGTCGGTATGCCCTAAACCTCTAGTAGTGTGCGTTCTATATGAGTATCTTTTTCCCTTGATTCTGTGGGGAGCCTACCTATTTTTGAATCAAAAATCAGATTGAATCATAAATAAAGAGAGTTAACAAGAATTTTTGTATTGATATAGGAACATGGATCGAGGTCGTCGTGGTAGAAATGTTTACCCCCAACTGGATGAAGAAGAGCTCGACCTAGATGTTCGTAAAACTCTTCATAGTTCGCAGCCTAGACCTTTCAAGGGTGAAGGGGAAAACTTGGGCGTGGCTGTGGAGAAGTGGATCGAATCAATGGAAGAATACTTTGATGTCATCGGGTACAATGAGAAGAGCAAAATGGCTCTTGCAAGGCTGAAGATAGTGGAGACAGCTAGAGTGGCATGGATAAACCACTGCGAGACAAACCGTCTCGACCGAAATATCCAAACCTAGACTGATCTCAAATTTACCTAAGGACGAGGTTCTGTCCTCCCGGCTTTTTAGAAACAAAGATGAACGAATTCTTAGAGTTAACCCAGGGGAGTAGAACTATTGAAGCATATCACCAAGCATTCGCCCTCCTCCACAAATACTCGCCTCCTCTGGATGAAGAACAGCTTTTGGCGGGTGCTTGGTGTAGCTGGTGTTTGGGATATCTTGGGATATCCGACTCTGTAAAGATCAAGGTCTTTTCTGAAATATGAGTCTTGTTCATGCTCTCTGGTCTGGTGTTCTGGTGTGTTTGCATGCGTGTGTGGAAGTGTGGCATGCTATAAGGGCGTAGACAGCTTTACCGCTTCCGTGCCATCACTTTTTGGTGCCTCCACAGAGGAGCAGATTTCCTCTGGTTTGTGGAAGAAGATAGGGGCTGTGTGAAGCAAGATTTGGAAAGATGGCTCAAGATTTTCCGGAGTATTGGGGATTGCCGCAGGAGAATGCAACCAGGTTTCTGGAGAAGATGGAGTTTACAGCTTTGATGAAAGACAGGGCAACCCCGGAGATCCTTTCTCGGATTTTGGCTTATTGCTTGCAGGGTGATGCAAAAACATGGTTACAGATGTTTGTGACTGCACACAAGAATGTTCATCGACAGGATCCTGAGTACCGTGTAGTCAGAGCTGCCTTTTTGGCACAGTTTGTCCGTGTGAAGAGTCCAAATGAAGTGTGGAAAGAGTTGTATAACATTCAGCAGAAGGATGGTCAGGATGTGGATCAGTATCTGATAGAGTTTGGTAGACTGTGGGGTCTATGGTGTGAGGCTCTGATTCCTGAAGTGCCCCCGCAGATGATAAAGAGGGAGCGATTTGTGGCAGGTCTGGAGCCAACAATCCGTTTGAAGGTGGAGCTGAAGAACCTGAATAGCTTTGAGGAGGCTGTCAGAGTTGCTCGTGAAAAGGAGTGGAAGGTGAAACGTTTGAGGCAGTTGGGAATGCGGGAAGAGCCGAAGAGGTTTGTGAAGGTGCCACAGATTGAGAGTATACATCCTGGAAGAAAAGCTGCTGTTGTTCCTAGGCAGGAGGACTCATTGAAGAGGGAAGTTCATGAAGCAGTGGAGCTCATGAAGTCTTTGAGTGTGAATTGGATAGAGTCTGCCGGAAAAGGACGAGGTATAGGTGTTATGGGAAAGAAGACTGATGCATCATCTGGTTTTGGAGGGAATTCAGTAGATATTGGAAGAGGGAAAGGGTATCTGTGTGATGTGCAATGCCGGAATTGTGGTGAGTGGGGTCATATGAGTCCACAATGTGAGAGACCAGCCAAAGCTAATGGTGGAATATATCAATTGTCCTTGGGAATGAGTGATAGGGTGAGTGGCCCTAATATGCAGGTGAAGGATACAATCCAGCCCAGTGTTTGTGAGGTCCATGAGGTCACATTTGGAGAGCAGGATATGGGACAGGTTAGCCTGTTGGGAATGGAGAAGGGTGAGGTTTCTGGAATCAGCCCTGAAGAGCTTTCAGAAGGTGAGGAGGAGAAGGATGAGGTTATAGATGATGTTGTGGATTGTGAGCAGGTGCCAGTACTTCAGCCAGTCAAGGTGGAGTGTGATGATCAAGGTGTCACTAATGAAGGTGCTGTGGATGGAGCCCATGTGGATGATTCGGGTGATGAGTTGGATATTGCAGCCTGTTGTGAGAGTGTGGATGGTGAGCTGGATAGTGTACTTGATAGTGCACTAGATGATTTGTTGAAGATGGCTTCCTTGGAGAAGGAAGACTACTTGCGTGCCAGTTGTGCAGCAGGAAAGGAGTGATGGTGTGATTGATGGTGAGCTGGATGCTCCTTTGGTTGATGGTGCGATAGATTTCGCAGGTGTGGTTGCTGAACATAAGGTGTGTGTTCCTTGTCATGCCCAAGAGGATGAGGTGGTTGTGAGTGATGAGGATGCATGTGAGGCTATTGTTGTTGGTCAGGGGGACCAAGATGCTTTGCCTGGGAGTTTGGGGAGCTTGGACTTGGAAGGGATGCCTGTGCAAGATGTGGAGAATCTTGCAGGATCGCCAATGGTCTTGAAGCTGGAGAAACTGCAGGAAGGCGACAACGATGAGTCTATAGTGCACGAGGTTGCTGTGTGTGATGTTGATGGGCTGAAGGAAAGTGAGTGTATGGTGGACACACCGCATGTGGATGCTCAGCATATGGATGAGTGGTTTGGTTATAGTTCGAGTCTGGGAGGTTGCCCAGAGGAAGGGTTGGAAGCCAGTGATGAGGGCAGCAAATTGGGCGACCATGAGATGGGGGTTGATGATAAGATGAGTGTTGTTTCGGTACATGACTATGAGTGGGAGTCAGATGTGACAGAGGGAAGTAGAGGTGAGGGATGGATGTTTCCCTCACAAGGCTGTGTGAACTGGTCTGGAGGAGGAAGTACAGTGGATGGTGAGGAGGCCATGTACAAAAAGCCAAGGGGGTTGCTGAAAGCGGAAGGCTATGACAGGGTGTATCCATGGTTGTTTGATGGAGGGGAATGCTTGAAGAACTGGAAGGAAGATGCACCAAGGTTTCTGTTTGATCCAGGGGGATAAGTGGTTTCTGATTGAGCAGCTGCTGGACATAAATGTCTCAGCAGAAGAAAGGGGGTTGCTAAATATGTGTGAAGTTTTGTGGGAACCTCAACCTCAACTTGTACATGTGTACATGAGTGTTGTTCGTGTTGTGGTGAAGTCATGGGAGCACCCATTGACTTGGTGTGGGCATCGTGGATGCGGCAGTCAGGCATAGGGTTTTGATGGAGGTGTATGTGTAGGGACAAAGTTGGGATTCTGGAAGCAGCTCGTCCGGAGCGTGTTATGCTGGCGATGGTATCAGCCGCTTGGTCGTCATGAAGTGTGTGCGCGTCCAAAGGATGAGTGGGCACTAGTCGGTTTGTGTTGAAGATATGGCATGATGGGCAAATAAATATGATGGGGCCAAGGCCATGGGCATATGAGTGTGAAAGGTGAGGGTGGCCATCTTAGGCAAAATAGAAAACAAATATATAATATTAAATGGCCAAAAAAAGAAAAGAAGGCGTGGAGCGTGCAGTGACTGCCAGCATGCAGTTTTCGAAGCCTTGCGAAGGTGGTGAGTCGGCAGTCTGTTGAAGAAAAGCAAAGTCGCCGTGTAGTGAGAGCGCGGCCCCCTGGGAGCGAAGAGAAGTCGCCGGGGTGTGAAGAGCAGAGAGGGGGGACTCTCTGGGATCTCGTTGGAGCGCAGGACAGAGGAGCCCGGTGTGTTCGTGGGTAGTTGCTGAGCAGGGGCAGCCGGGACTGTGGGGACAGCAAGGAGCCGACGGGGAGGAGGCCCCCGGGTGTGTTGTGTGGGCAGAGGAGCAGTCGGCGTAGCTGCAGATAGAGGGAGACGGCTGGAAGCCGTGTTGCAGAGTGGAGGGCTGCAGAGGAGCAGCGGGGAGAGAAGTGGGCTCTGAGACGAGAGGAGCTGACGGGAAGAGGAGAAGCCCCGTGTGTGCATTTGGGTGGCAGCTGGGGAGCGCCGCCTGAGGATCCGGCTGGGAGCCGATGTGGAAGAGAAGGATAGTGTTTGCGCAGGAGAGTTGGCAGTGAAGCAAAGGGAGCTGGTAGGGCATAGTCACTGACGTAAGCAAAGGGAGAAGACAGGCTGGTAACTGGCGTAGGCGGCTGTGTGTTCGCCATGTGAAGAGCAGCGGGGTGTTTTGGGACATGTGGGTTGACGGGCTGACCAGCGCAAGGAGAAAGAGAAAGGCTGGTGGGGCTTCGCAGTGAGAAGAAAAGGGCGCAGCTGCAGGTCTTGGCTGGTGGACGGGCCAGTGGGCTTTGAAGCGACCGCCTTGGGCACTAGAGTGCGGGGTTGGTGATACCGTAGGTACAGGTGAGTAGCCGAGGTGGTGGCCAGGCGAGTCGGCGGTCGGAAAAGGGAGAAGTAACCAAAGGGCTGAGGTATAGATGCAGTTGGACAGGCTGCGTGTGGTGCTGATTGTAGCAGAGAGTGGACCTTAGCCGAGGTGCAGTGCAGAGAACGAGAAGGGCTGCTCTGCAGAGAAGCGAGGAGGGAACGGATTTGGAGCGACCAGGAGCTGGAGCAGGCTGATTGCGAGCGGGTGCTTGGTGTAGCTGGTGTTTGGGATATCTTGGGATATCCGACTCTGTAAAGGTCAAGGTCTTTTCTGAAATATGAGTCTTGTTCATGCTCTCTGGTCTGGTGTTCTGGTGTGTTTGCATGCGTGTGTGGAAGTGTGGCATTCTATAAGGGCGTAGACAGCTTTACCGCTTCTGTGCCATCAACGGCATGTGAATCAGATGTGAATGGATGATGTGGTTTGATGTGTGAATGATGTAGGTTAATGTAGATTGATGTATGGATGATGTGGTTTGATGTGTGAATGAAGTGGGTTGATGTAGGTGGATGTATGAATGTAGATGTGGATGTGGATGTGAATGTGGATGTGGATGTATGAATGTGGATGTGGATATGGATGTATGAATGTAGATGTGAAAATGGATGTATGGATGTGAAAATGGCTGTATGGATGTGGATGTAGATATGGATGTATGAATGTGGATGTGAAAATGGATGTATGGATGTGGATGTGGATGCGGAAATGGATATATGAATGTGAATGAGGATGTGTGGATGTATAAATGTAGATGTGAATGTGGATGTGAATGTGGATGTGGATGTATGAATGTGAATGGGAATGTGGATGTATGAATGTGGATGTGGATATGGATGTATGAATGTAGATGTGGAAATGGATGTATGGATGTGAATGTGGATGTGCAAATGGATGTATGGATATGGATGTATGAATATGGATGTGAAAATGGATGTATGGATGTGGATGTGGATGTGAAAATGGATGTATGGATGTGGATGTGGATGTATGGATGTGGATGTGAAAATGGATGTATGGATGTGGATGTGGATGTGGATGTGGAAATGGATGTATGGATGTGGATGTGGATGTATGGATGTGGATATGGATGTGTATGTATGAATGCGGATGTGAAAGTGGATGTATGGAAGTGGATGTACGGATGTGGATGTGTATGTAGAATAATGAATGCGAATGTGTATGTGAAATGATGTTACGTCAATATGAGTGAATGGATGAGATGTGATGGCATGTGAATTGGGATGTGAATAAATGATATGTGATGTGAATGAATCTGAGATGATGAGATGGAAAATGATGTGATTGGATGACAATGAGTACACATATGAATGGAATGTGGAATAAGTAATGTGGACTGATGAGGGATAATGTGGAAAGACGAGAGTTCATTATAGAAACTGTATTTGTGACGTGTTTGTAAATGACTCTTTTATGTCAAGAATGCTGGGGAAGCATTTTGACCATCTTGTGATTAAGGTCGTGGAGACCTAACTGATAAAGTTGCAACAGCTGACAGAGAGTCAACGGAGGACGTCTCGCGTAGCATGGTCGGCCGAGGTCTTGATCAGCCTCGGTTCGATTTAAATGGTGAGCTTACGGTATGGTGGATGAGGGACCAAGGAAGCCGCCTATGAGTGAAGCGCTAGGTAATCTATGCGAAGGATCCTAGAGGGTCCCATTAGGAAAAATAAAAGCTCATTTTGGGGCCCTGTAAGAAATTCACTATTTTCTCTTTTCTATCTCTACAAAAGCAAGAAAATATGGATACTTGCGTCAGAAATGTCAGTGTGAAAAGGAATAAATATATTCTTTCACATGCTTTACATTCAATGTTCATATAAGAGCAACACTTTTCTGTGCAGAATTTGGTGATTCAGACACCGCAGACGCGTCCGAAACGGCCCAAAACCCCAAAAACGGCACTGGAAACGCTGGAATCGGACATCCGGAGGCCCGAAAACGGCCAAAAAAGGCCCCAAAAATGGATTTGCAGATAAACGCGATTTGGTACCTTTTTCCCGAGACAAGGAAAACGTGATTTGGTACCTTCTTCCCGAGACCTTGTCTCGGGAAGAAGGTACCAAATCGCGTTTATCTGCAAATCCACTTTTGGGGCCTTTTTTGGCTGTTTCCGGGCCTCCGGATGTCCGATTACAGCGTTTCCAGTGCCGTTTTTTGGATTTTTTGGCCGTTCCGGACGCGTCTGCGATGTCAAGATCACCAAATTTTGCACAGAAAATAATTTTTTAAAGATTCAAATTGGATCACCTTATTAATGTGACACGCTTATACGAACATACAGTACTATTTCTTTTTCTTATTTTCATCTTCTTTTGTTGAATTTTCAACGTAATGTTGGCCCACTCCTGATTGGTTGAGAGCATATTTTCTCTCTCTTCTAAAAGGTCCCAAAATGAGCTCCCTTTTTTCCTAATGTGACCATACGGTGCTTGGGCTCTGGGTCGTCGAAGATACCCACATGTACATCATGAAAGATATTGAATCAAGGAGTAAGAGTTGTTTTCTGAAATCGAGCATGGATCTGGTTGATTGACCTTGCTGGTCCTCATCGGATGAGTCCATGACTCTTTTATATGGATCTGTTGGTTGATGTTGCTGATCTTCCACGGAGATTCCATTTTGTTATGTGAATTTATTGCCGGTTACTATGAGCTACGAACTATCGAAAAGGCCCCTGTGTGAATAGGTGGTGAGCGTTCTGGTTGCCAATGATGCCATAAGTACACCGATGAAGGAATGACATCTACATTTATACATCCACTTCCACATCCGCATTCATACATACACATCCATATCCACATCCATACATCCACATCCACATTCATACATCCACATCCACATCCACATCTACATTCATACATCCACACATCCATTTCCACATCCACTTCCACATCCGCATTCATACATACACATCCATACATCCACATCCACATTCATACATCCACATCCACATCCGCATTCATACATACATATCCATATCCAAATCCATACATCCACATCCACATTCATACATCCACATCTACATTCATACATCCACACATCTATTTCCATATCCACATTCATATATCCACTTTCACATCCACATTCATACATACACATCCATATCCACATCCACATTCATACATCCACATCCACATCCACATTCATACATACACATCCATATCCACATCCATACATCCACATCCACATTCATACATCCACATCCACATCTACATTCATACGTCCCCACATCCATTTCCACATCCACATCTACATTCATACGTCCCCACATCCATTTCCATATCCACATTCATACATCCACTTTTATTTATCTCACTACTACATGATAGCCTAATACCGGCGCTTATACCGACGTCATTAAACGGGGTCTAAAAAAGCCCCGTCTCATCGGTATAAACCCCAGTATCTGCGCCAAAACCACGATGTCGGTATTTGCATCGGGCATTAATACCAGCGCTTATACCGGCATGCATACCGATGCGTATACCGGCGAAAATATCGGCCTTCATACCGGCAAATATACCAACGCATATACCGACAGATATACCGGCGACAATACCGGCAGATATACCGACAGATTTATCGGTGAATATACCGGCGGGTATATCGGGGAATATACCGATGCCACAGTAGAAATTTTCTTTAGACAGAATGGTGTTGCCTGGCTGCCTGCCGTCAACAGGACTCAATAGCAGTAAACAGACAGCACCATTCTATTCAAAATAGAGCACAAAAGACAACCGTGCTCGTTTTTTTATTTTTCAGATAAATAAGAAATTAAACATTACTCATGAATATTTGATCATATACCAATAGTTTGAAGGTCTTACATTATGGTGATGCCTCACAATTGATGGTCTCTCCTTCTGCTTCAAGCATCTCAAATAAGGCTACAAGGCCATATTTGTGAGCGTACTTCTCTTCTTGCCTACTTGGTGGGCGATTCATGGCCAACTCCTACATAAACGACTAACAATTACAACTTTTAGAAATCAACATTTAGCCCACATACATACATTTAGATAAACAAAATTGCTACAAATACTTACAAATTCATGGCGCATGGTTTCGTAACCACCACTCCCAAGATGAGAAGCCCCTACTGTTTGGAGTCTTGTCCTTGCCGCCTCTCTTTGTTGTTGAAACCTCTCTGGTGTCTCTGTGAGCTCCTGAGCTATGGCTTCCCACTCCCTATCAAGGCTTCTTTTCCCGAGCCGTTGAGGGAGATTTTAAAAATAACATTTAAAGCATCAAACGGGCTTCTTTTCCCCAACCGTTGAGGGAGATCAAACATAGCGTTCACATGCATGTCTTAGACATTAGATTTCAAGTCGAAAAAGAGACCAAAACGCCTTGGGTATGCGCCAAAAAGAAAATCTCTCTCTCTCTCTCTTGCAAAGTGTGTGTGTGTGTGTGTAAAGACAAATAAGCACATACATTAATTTCTTATGCACGCACATATATGCTAATATTAGCATATATGTCCATAAAACAACAAGCTTGCATACTCATTTAAAAATTACAAATTAAGAACAAATTAAAAACAATAAGCTTGCATACTCAATTTCAATTAAAAATTACAAATTGAGAACAAAAAGAGAAGTAATAAAACAACATAATTGGTAATATGCTTACCTCTCAAATGTGGATTGGATAGTGCGTGTTCGAAGCAGATCTGCAAAGTAGGACACACATGGAAGAAACAAACCTACACACACATTGCATACATTAGTAATAGATTCACATACACAAGCTCTCTCACTCTCTACATCTCTCACAATACACACATACAAATCTTCTCTCCATACATAATTAAGAAGGTAAGAAGAAGGATGGAGAGAGGGGAATGAGATATACACACACATCACACATTTAACCTAATCTCCATTTACCATAATCTCTCCACACACACACACACACACACACATAAGAAGATGAGGAGAGAGGGAGAGGCAAAACGCCATAAGAAAATGAGGAGATGGGGAGAGGCAAACTGCCCAAGGAGAGAGAGAGAGAGAGGGAGATCTACACACA
This sequence comes from Cibotium barometz, assembly GCF_041138505.1. Classification (NCBI taxonomy): domain Eukaryota; kingdom Viridiplantae; phylum Streptophyta; class Polypodiopsida; order Cyatheales; family Cibotiaceae; genus Cibotium; species Cibotium barometz. Next base: position 22,172,719 of record NC_141057.1, on the reverse strand, counting down.
CACTTCACTAAGTCTCTCCATACACACACACACACACACACACGCATACACAACAAGAGCGGGTTGAATGGAAGAAGGGGAATGCTTGAGGGAGATGGACGCATACCTTCTTTGGATGCAGTTCGACACCGTGCAAAACAAAGAACAATAGATTCTCGGTTGTAAAAAACTTACGGGCATCGATATATCCGTCGGTATATGCGTCGCTATATCCGTCGGTATATGCGTCGGTATACCTGTCGGTATAAGCGTCGGTATACGAACTTTTAAAAATTACCTGCCCGACTTTTCGCCTCCAAGTTTAGGACGTACATACCGACGTTCGACATTTGCGTCGGTGTTCTAACGTCGGTATGCCCTAAACCTAGTAGTGTCTGATTCATATCACTTCCATCCATCCATTTACATCTATCTGATCCTATCACATCTCATCACATCTATTTATAGAATGTAAGAGAATTCTAATTTTTTAATATAAAGATTCTTTACGCATCTAATTAGGCATAAAGACAACTTTAGTAGGAATAACACTTTCATAAAAATCCTTTTATGCATCTATTTAGGCATAAATTCAATTGTAAGGAAAATAACACTTTCGAATTAAAAATAAACCTTTTAAACCATTTTACTATGCATAAATTTCATTTTAATGAGAATAACACTTTCAAAATAAAAATAAATCTTTTATGCATCTATCTATGCATAATTTTGATTTCAATGAAAATAATACTTTTGAAATAAAATAATTCTTTTATGCTTCTTTCCATGCATAAAATCAAAATTGGTAAGAATAACTCTTTTGGATTAAAAATAAAATTCTTTATGCATCTATTTATGCATAAAATCAAAATTGATTAAAATAACTCTTTTGATTTTGAAAAAAATTTGTTACGCATCTTTCTATGCATAAAATCAAAATTGATAAGAATAACTCTTTTGGAATAAAAATAAAATTCTTTATGCATCTATTTATGCATAAAATCAAAATTTATGAAAATAACTCTTTTGAATTAAAAATAAAATTCCTTATGCATCTATTTATGCATAAAATCAAAATTGAAAGTTATTGAAAGCCTTGTCAAATTTATAAGTTAAGGAACCATATTCTACCATTGTAACTACGTTAATACGAACCTGTGTACACTTGTGTCTCACTTTGGAGCTTGTTCATACTTTCATTTTTTGATTTTGAAAATTTAAGAATGCTTTCATGAATCAATAATCCCTCAAAAGCGAGTTTATGACTTGTAGTAGTAGTAGAAGGACAAAGAGTGGGTTGGAAGGCTTTTTAAATTTTTTAGGGGCAAAATTTTTGGTGCCATTATGTGAAGGGTTAAGAGGAGTTAGTGGGAAGTCTTCAAAATCGAGGGTTATTTAACATTGGACGCTTGTTCTAGTGGTTGATGGGGGTGGCTTGTAACCTGAAGGTACTAGGTTCGATCCTCGGGTGGACACCTGATAGTTACCTTGCCCTCACTTTGAAGAGTATATGACGGGTCCACACACGAACTACTTTGCTCCGTTCTAGTAGTGGCCAATATAAAAGAAATTGAGGGCCGCGTGACGTTTCCATGATTGATGATCTTTTGCCTAAGGGGACACATTAAGGTATGTAAGACCAATTATAAAGCAGACACATCAATAGGCATGTACATTGTACGCCTCATAACAATATTAAAGGCGGAAGGACGGAGTACAAATGGGGTGAACGTCTACCTACAGGCTACACCTATATGAGCCTTACGAACACTTAAGGCCGAAGATGACAATGAACTTATCTTGGATTTTATACCTTGTTTTTCTTGCAGAAACTGATTGAGGCACGCGGTGTGGTCCTCTAGCAATGTAAAAAATATTGAGAAAAGGGTACAAGAGACATGAATGGTGGTACTGGGGCTGGGTAGAACGGGAAAGTGAAGCAAAAGAAAAAAGAAAACCTTCAGGTTTCGTTTTCAGGCGGTATGATCCCATTTTCCATTATTATTTTCAATTTATAAATAATGGAAAATGGGATCATGGATGCAATTTCCAAGTAAAGAAGCGTTCTTTAATTCTGCTATAATAAAAAAAAGCGGTGCTGTAATAATGCACGAGGCTCAATTTGTTTTTCCTGTGGAGATGTGTGGAGATCGTTCCTGGCTTGTTAGGTTTCTTCTCCTGATCTTCTCGGGATATAAGTAGATTAGAAGCATAGCCTGTATCTTCTCGGGATATAATTTCTTCCTGTGCACGTTACCGCTAAGAAGAATGGCAGCCGGTCAAGCTCCAGCTGAAGATGCCCACGCAACAGCAGTGCAAGCACAAGAGCGCGATCACGCGGAGACCCACTACACACACCACGACGATGACGACGGTTGCCTGGACCTGCTGCAACATAAGATTAATGTGCCCGCCCCAGCTCCTGCTGCTGTCGGCCCTCGCGGCAAGATCCAGATCAGACGAATCCATAACACCACCAGCCGCCAGGTCACCTTCTGCAAGCGTAGGAATGGGCTCCTCAAGAAAGCCTACGAGCTGTCTGTTCTTTGCGATGCCGAGATCGGCCTCATCATCTTCTCCGCCACCGGCAAACTCTTCGAATACGCAAGCTCCAGGTACAATTCCTGCAAATTGAAGCTTCTCATATATTCTTGAAGGCGTCTCACTGCGCTACCCTGGATGTATAGGAGGCTATTTGCTGAAGTTTTCAGTGGTCATATGTGTGTGCAAGCACCCACGCACGCGTATACATGTATATGCTCAATTTTCCATTTGTGTACGTACATCTTGCATGATACACACATGCATGTATGTGTATTTATATTATATATACATGCATGATACACACATGCATGTATGTGCATTTATATTATATATACATGTATTTATATGTATATTTACATACATACATACTTACTACTTACATGTATGTACGTATTTATGTGTATTATATTGTGACTGAATCGAACCCTTGAGGAAAGAAGATCAAGACGGCTTTTCATTTGAAGAAGGTGAGTACAAAAGATGTACGGAGGAAGACAAACCAATCGTTAGCTAGTTCTCGAGATCATCCTTCCTATCATGATTATCACAATATACCTTACCTTCATGTGCTTTGCTAGGGATTGATTTAAAAACTGGCCATTTTTTCCCACCTTCTTGGTTGTAGTCGTCGTTGTTTCAAGAAGTATCTTCACTCTAGACATGGCTCTAAATTTGCCTTTCTCTTTACCTATGTAAGGATCTTCCATAGGCATATCTCCTTATTTATCTAAAGGCATAGCTGTAAAGGCTCTACAAGATTCATAGAGGCAATGCAAAGATCGAAGGTCTTGAAATTTCCATCAAGGACTCTCAAACGCAATAACAATGGCCACCCATCCTTGTGATGCGTGTGCTAAATTGTAGGATAATCTCGTGGATACATTAGCATCACTTATACCAATGGCTCTAAAATTCTAGTTAAGTGTGTGTCTACCTAGTAATCATACCAAAAGGCTATAAAATAATTTGTGCGTATCAAATAGTTACCTTGCCCTTGAGTAAGATTGCAAATTTTCCTTTTTCAACAAACAAGATTCATATGTTGAGGAGCACTTTAACTTTGATATTTTAAGGAGCTAGAGTAAAAAACACTTGAGTCTAAGGTATATCATTTGACTACCCTTTATAAGTAGTATGATCACAAGCAATTTCCTAACTTGGCTTTCTTATGCTTAAAGGTAGCTTTCAATGCAAGTCCTTGATTAGGAAAAAGTCCAAAAAAATAAGAATCAGCTTACTTGATAGTAGCTATTTTGGATAAAACTTAAATTTTAAAAAGAACTTCAGATACTCTTCAAACACTTAATTCTTTCCAATAACTACTTTGGCATGTGTGTAGTGTCCATGCATTCACACACCCACATCTACATGCATACATATACACATGGAGATGCGTTAAAACTCAAGTGTGGTTTTCTATTTTGGAGAGTAATCAAAAAAATAGTAGGATAGCTAAGATGTATGGCTAGCCATGGCTCCTAACACAAAAAGTCATGGTTTAGCTTTGCAGAATGTTTTAAAGAAAATATGAATATGCTATTTAATTAGCCTTTTTTCTTGTGATCATTCTATATGTATGGATCATGAAGAAGCTTGAAGGCTAAGTGATAAGGAAACAAAAGAGCATAGTTTGATTTTGAACTTGATAAACTAAAAGTACATTAAGAAAAGTTTGAGCTCATTTTGGGACCCTCTAAGGATTTCACATGAGAATATTCTTTTAAAAACGAGGGCATGGAAAATTTTCAGCAAATTAGCTCTAAATCTGTCGGAGTTTGCATTTTCAGAGCCTACTCTCTGAGAGCTTTCCGATGATATATAGTATGATGGGGGTTGGACAGGGGAAAGGAAAGGTACCGAGAATATTCTTTTCTTCTTAACGTGGGTGAATCTTTTGGGAGAAGAGAAGAATCTTTTCGGTACCTTTCCCTTCCCATGTCCAACTCCTATCATGCTATATATCATCGGAAAGCTCCCCGAGAGAAAGTTCTGAAAATGCAAACTCTGACAGATTTAGAGTTGATTTGCTGAAAATTTTTCATGTCCCCATTTTTAAAGGAATATTCTCATGTGATATCCTCAAAGGGTCCCAAAATGAGCTCAAACTTGCTCTAATGTGTAATGTGTACTATTAATGACCTTGATTAATAAAGATATTTGATCTTCATCTTTGCAAGGTAGATCCTAACCTTGCTAGACATATAGAATGACAAAAAATTAATATGATTTTGCAAAATATTTTTGAGACTAAGCTTTGATGTGGGCGAATAAATCATGGTATCAATTGACTCACCATTATCTATATGCATATCCAAACTTTAGAACATTTAGGAATTGAAGTAAGAACCGTATTATCTATCCAACTTAATGGAACTTTGGGTCTCCAATATTATAAGCATATCTAAACTTTAGAACATTTAGGAATTGAAGTAAGAACTGTATTATCTATCTAACTTAATGGAACTTTGGGTCTCCTTAATATCTTTGATAACCTAGCTTATATAAGCCCGAGGGGGTCACTCGTACATATGTAAGTGTAGCACGTGGGTTCAACAAAAGGGATTTTTAAAATCCATTTTTTACACATTTTTTTATATAGAGAAGGGTACCATTTAAAGGGAACATTTACAGGTTGAATAGAAAAATGTATGTTTTATTCATGAAAATTTCATAGATAAGGGATTTTTAAAATATTCCTTAAACGCACGTGATACAGAAGGTTTACTTACATTGAATCTCCCGAGCATATAAGTTGATTTTTATTACATTAATGATACATTTGTTTTCTACAACTAATATTTTGATAATGGTATCAAGAAAAAAATGTAATATCATGAAGAGTCTCGATTATTACTTTTAAAAATTCTAAAAGAAATTTGAATTTCGGTTTATATTTAAAAGTTAAACTTTGAAAGGACTCATAAAAGTTCTATATTTTGTCAAAGTAAGGATGAAAAATAAGGTGAGACTTAAAGTTTTAGAGTGCAAGTTCCTAGTAGCCTCTAGTGACCATACATCTTTGATTTAAAATATTTATCAAAATAAGGCAAGACTTGAAGTTTTAGAGTGAAAGTTCCTATTAGCCCTTAGCATTTATGATATATGGTGTTTTTTAATGTTAACAAGTCTGTCTCTTCCTCCTTGTAGGTTTGTGAAGTATTATTAACATCTATGAAAAGAGCAAATACACGTCTCTAAAATAACATTTCTTATCTAATCTTTATCTAGAAATCTCTTGGCCAAGTTACTTTTTCATAGTCGAAACAAATCCTTTATGCTACTTATGCATTATTCCTCTATTTGATGTATAAAATTGATATATCCAAGGTAAACTTGCATTTATGGATGGATAAAATGTTGTTTGCTTGATGAAGCCATTTCCATGTGTTGGTGGGATAACCTTTATAGAATGATTAACGTCATTTCCATGTGTTGGTGGATGACCTTTACAGAAATGGCTTCATCAAGCTTTGTATGGATATATAAATGTACAACATGTCAGCTTATGATTTCCAAGCTTCTCTTGCCTTGTTTATAAGTTTCACCTATTTTGCAGGTTGGCAATATATTTTTTACATAAATACAAATCTTCTTCATTGTGTACGTGAGTTCTCACCATGATGGCCTCATATCCATCTAGCTTTGTACCCACCATGTGTAATTACTTACTTGATTTTCTTTTGGTTCTTACTATAGGTCTCCTTTAATTTCTTAATCTTCTTTCTATCCACTTGTTGTTGCTCTTGTATCTTGGCATCATTCTCCTTGAGATTTTAGTTGGTTGACTTTCTCTCTCAAGTCCTTAGCCTATTGTGCATAGACTATCCGCCTACTCTTGGAGAATAGACATACTAATATATGGAAAAGTATACGAGCCATCAATAGAGCTGGTACCTTTGAGTATTGTTTTTCCTTTGTTTATGGAAGTGCAAGATGGATTAGGAACCACAATAAATGGAGGCACAATACATAGAGGAGTGATGATTAGTTTGGTAGATGAGTTTGGATTACCAAACCGGTCACCTTGTTCTCTTGGTCCACCGCTAGATTAGTCTTCTGTGTCCTTGTCCAAAATTTTGCATTCTACAAGAGGTAAATTGAAAAGTTTTTTAAAATTTCTCTACGTTCTTATAAGCATCCATTTCCACCACTAAGAGCTCATAGGAGTTCTCATCCAAGAGGTATCCTCCCCAACCGCTAGGTATGCTTCCAGTAAGTGAAGTTGAGCCTGATCACTCTACATTGTGGATTTGAGTTGGTTGGTAAAAAAGATATGTTGTTGGAGTGTGTGTTCAGTATGGAGGTTTGCATATGTACATTAAGGCCATATCTTCTTAAGATCGTACTAGAGTATGCTACAATTTGTATTGTCACAACTAAGATCATCCTCAAGTATATTGATCGTTTAATCCATACATTTTTTATCAACTTTAAAATTTACAGTTGCTATCAAAGAACTAGGATATCTACCAAATTTTTAGGTGTTAACCCCACTCTTTGCGTACATTATTTGATGGTAAAAACAAAGCATTAGATTGTATGTACTATGAGGTTTACTTCTTTGACCTTAATGGGGCATCATAAAAGGTATTAGAGATTCTTTAGGCCCTCTTTTCTTTCTATGTACTACTATGTCCCCAATGTTGAGGACCTTAATGGGCCATCATAAGAGATATTAAGCTCTCCAATTAAGATTCTTTAGGCCCTCTTTCTATGTGTTACTATGTCCCCAATGTTGTGGAACTTAAAAGTATTTAGGAACATGCCTTATATCTTCCTCATGAGGCTCTGAGATTTCTTTGAGATTATTTGCCTCTATCTTGATCATGTTGAGTTTTCATCTAGTGGTGTGATAGAGCTTGGCTTGATTGGAGTTACTAAGTCCCTTGTCACCTTTTGTGGCCACTGCCTTAATGAAAAGAGTGATCTTATTGAGGGTATCTTAGTGTAGGTCTCATGTAAATAAACAACCTAGACATAACAAAGACAATGAAGATCAATTGGTATGCTGCTACAAAAGACTTGATTAGGGCTGATACACAAGAGCAGGTGATTGTGTAGAATACACGGCAGCAATCATAGTCATTGAGTGGATCAAGAGAGACTTCATCACCTAGATTATGTATGCAAGCTATGTAAAGCCTTGTATGGCTTGAAGCAGGCATCGAGAGCATGACATGATAAGATTGCATAATATCTTATCACCATTAGCTTTCATATGGAAAATACTAATCATGTACTCTATATAAAAAGAGTTATAAGAGCATTGTGGTTATCACACTATCTATGTGGTTGACGTGATTGTTGGGGATGACAATGAAGAGAAAGTTGAGAATATAAAAGGTCTCTTGAAGAAGAAGTTTGATATGAAGGATTTGAGTGAGCCAAAATACTTTCTTGGCATTGAGATCATCAAGACGTCTGAGGCCATAAAGACAGTATGCATCGTACATGTTTTCCAAACATGATATGGCTAGCTCTAAGTCCATTTTGGTACCGTTGGATCAAAATGGTAAGCTGAGTGCAAATGTAGGTGAGTTTTTGGAGAATGACACTATCTATCAGAAGATAGTGGGTATCTTGATCTATATGATGATCCACGCCATACATGAACTACATAGTTAGGTTAGAGAGCCAACTTATGTAACTTCCCCTCAGAGTCCGCATTTGTATAGTGTGACGTTCACACTACGTTATGTGACATCCACAATTGATTATGGCCTCTTCTATGAGGTTGGTATATAAAATTGTTGCACGTATATAGATACGCTTATGCAGATTGGTTAGTAGCATCTTGGACAGAAGATCTACCAGCAAGCAAGTTAATATTTGGTGTTACATGAAGCAACAAGAAGCATCCAAAAGTAGTAGAGAGGAAGAGTATAGGGATGCTACCATGGCCAGTAAGTCAATATTTTCCTTTGGGAGTGGTGGTGTATGAAGCAACAAGAAGTATCCAACAATAGTAGGGAGGAAGAGTATGCTACGATGGCAACATTTGAGGTATCTTGGTTACTTAACCTACTTGGAGACATAGTGGTTGTGTACTTTAGGTACGGTGTGGTACGGTATAGTATGCTTATGAGTACGTAAAGTGTGCATCAAGATAAGTACTTTAAGTACGTTTATTGTTTTAAATTAATGTATATATAATAAAAAACATATATTATAAACCATTCATAATTTGGCAACATTGGTACACAAAATTGCACAAAAAATAATTGAATTCAAACATCTATGCTCTACAAATGTCAAATGAGCTACGAGCATACAACATGAAGTCCTATTGAATGTGAAATCCTAGTACAAATGCCAATAGTCATATGGCCGCCACAAAATAATGACATCATACATGTTTGATCATAAATCATGAAATTACAAGGCTAGGTGCTAGTAGCTATAAGCTGAATATGTGACTAGTCTATGGTCACTACTAAAATAAATATTGATATGCTAACTACTAACTAGTAAGAGCGACCAATCACCACAAGGATACTGGCTAATAAATCAAGTCTCATGAGTCACCACTCACTCATCATCATCTAAAACTAAAGATGAGGATGATAAGTAGTCTCCATCCGTGAGGAGATTCCCATCAAAATCATATAGCGGCTCCTCCCGCTTCACCACATCACCTGGTACATCAGCACCAGGTATCTCCTCAACAATGGTAGAGGGTCCAAGTCTCTCCTCTGGAAGAGTCAGCAGCTAGTGCTCTCAATCACCTCTACAGGTTGCTCTGGTGGCTCTCCCTCTTGAATGTGCACCAAGAGTGTCATGTGCAAGACATGCACTGGCTAATCCCAAAGCTAATCCTGAAGAGGCAACCGATAAAAGAACTAGACTTGAATCGGATTTTGGAGAAATTGTTGTTGCTGAAATGGGCATGTGACTTGTGGACGACAATGGCATGTTGTTGGCTAGCGCATGAAAGCTTTGAAGACTTGTCGGCCTCAGTATTTGAGGAAATACTTTATTTGGGACCTAGCCAACTAGCAATCGGCTAGTCTACTAGGACTTCCGAAGGCCTATAAAAGGCATTAGTTGCTCATCGTTTAGACCATTCAGTCCAGCATTGGGCTGAGTCTTAGAGATAGGCCTAGATTAGGGTTTACACCTTTTCATAGAATATAATGAATACTCAGCTATCGCTCTCTCTCTCTCTCTCTCTCTCTCTCTCTCTCTCTCTCTCTTTTGTATGCGTTTTGCATCATCATGTTCCAGGTTGGTGTTTAGGGCTGAAAAAAGACTCCCAGATATTTTGCATGTGACACTACACCTTGGTGCCTTTAGAGGTGGAAGGTCAACTCTGCTGAGCTAAAGACGTGAGGGAAGTGGTCATGAGAGCTCGAGATTGAGCTTGAGTGACTCGTCTATCAATGTCCTTAAGCTCACTATGAAAGTATCTATATATCTCCTCTAGCTCATCACGTACTACGTCACTCTCCTTGACATGTTGCTGAGCTAAAGACATGAGGGAAGTAATCATGAGAACTCAAGATTGAGCTTGAGTGACTCGTCTATCAATGTCCTTGAGCTCTCTGTGAAGCTGTCTATATATCTCCTCTAGCTCATCACGTACTATGTTACTCCCCTTGGCATGCTCCTGAGCTAAAGATGTGAGAGAAGTGGTCATGAGAGCTTGATATTAATCTTGAGTGACTCATCTATCAATCTCCTCAAGCTCTTTGTGAAGCTATCTATATATCTCCTCTAGATCATCACATACTATGTCACTCTCCTCGGTATGCTGCTGTTTGCGACGCTCGAGCTCCTCAACATCGACCTACATATTATGTATTCACTAGTAGTTATTAGTGACTTTTTTTTAAAAGTACGTGTATAAAAATCATGGTACCAGTACGATACATATTGAAAGTATTGAACGGATGAGTATAAGTACAGAATGTAACTATGTTTGGAGATATGGAGTTGCATGTCATCTATTGCAACAACCTTAGTAGAATACAGTTGACTAAGAACCCAGTGTTTCATGCATGGATAAAGGTCCGTTATCACTTTACCAGAGAGAAGGAGATGTTGATCTCATATACATGAGCACAGAGGAGCATGTAGGTGACATTTTCACAAAACCCTTGGGAGTAGAGAAGCTTCATAGGTTTTGCACATGCTTTGAGTTTTAGAGATTGAGTCAAGCTTGAGGGAGAGTTTTGAGATGTGAATCTCAACATGAGATGGCACTCATGGCATGCGTGGGTGACCGTTCAACCTTTACAACATTGGTGCATTTGGTAGTTGACACGACAGATCTTCGCGCTGATAATTCTACAATTAAAGTACACCTACCTAGTCTAACTGAGTTATAGGATACTTGTCATGCCAACTCACCTACTTAGCGTGTTTACATTATAGACCGATTGTACATAGTACTGAGTAATTATGCTGGTTTTCATCACTTATCTTTTGTAGACCTATTTTGAGAGCAACAAGGAAAAAGGTTTCAGTCTCTTTTGAGACCTCTTCTGAGAGAAACAAGTAAAATATTTTAACCTTCCATCTCTCTCTATGTGTCTTATGCATTGTTTTGATGTGTATATGTGCTTGCAAGAGCTTAAGTCTCTCCTCTCCTAATATTTTCATATACAGTGTATACAAGGAGTATATTTATAGGTTTCCTTTGTATAGGGGTTATAAAAAATATGCAAGGATAAATGTTTATATACATTAGATCCTTTTATAAAAAGGAGTTTGTGTATAATAGAGGGTCCTTTAAAATAAGTGACAAATTTAAAAAGGCGATATATATAAGTGCTTTAAGGCACATGCTATGGACATTTCTTGAGAGTGACTGTGCCCTAAGTGATAAAGCATTCTCCTCCACCTAATGAGGGTGTTCTTCAAACACCACATCATGACAATGCCTCTAGGTTGTATAATTGGTAACTCTTTAACTCCAAACTATATCCCAAAGAGATACTATTTCTACTTTTGGAATCCACTTGGTCCTAGTTGAGTCTAGAACATGCAAAAAATAATTGGTAACCCTTTAAATCCATATTGTATCCCAAGAAGATACACTTCCTACTCTTTGAATCCCACTTGCTTTTAGAAGAGTCAAGAACATGCACAAAATAATATTCATATCCAAATGTCTTGAAATATGTAACTTAAAGTTTCTTACTAAAATAAGATTCTGAAGGTATCATGCCTTTACGTAACTCTTGTTATTAAGGATATGCATTTTAAACTACCTCGGTCCAAAAAAGAAACATGTATTCATTTTTCATTGAGCATAATCTCTACAACTATAAAATGTTGATGTTACCTCTCCTCCCTACTCTTTTTAAAACTTCTTCCACCTTTTTTTTGTAGTCTTTTTTGTATTATTCTCTCTACCAAGTTATGCCATATTTTGACTTTTTCAAAAGCTTTAGCCTTATCCCAAAGAAAATAGATCCACATCTTCCTATTAGAGTCATCGATCACATAGCAATAATAAGAATTAAAACAAGCCACCCAATGTGGTGGTTGACATTTTACCAACAAAGACCTACATGTATAAGCTCTACATGAGCCTTTGCATAATTCTTCCTTTCTTGTGGAAATACTAATGCTGCTTTCCCATCTTATAAGCTTCACATATATTTGACATCTCAAAAAATGTTGGTAGATGTGCCACAATCCTAGACCTTTGCATCTCCTTTAAGACTACAAAGCTCATGCGTCCAAATCTTTCATGTCGTAGCTTTCTTGTCTTGATATCAACTCGAGCTATGAAAGTTGATAGCTGATACAAGTCATTGTGTCAGATTCCTCTCCCTATAAGATTTCTCTCCCTATGACAGTATGCTTGTGTTTATGATGAGAAGTCAAGGTAAACTATGGACATAAAGATAGGCATTAGTTTTGTGTTGATGTCTACCACATAAAGGACATCGAACAACATATTAAAATCGCCATTTCTAGAAACAAAAGAAATTGTACGGTGTCCCCCACGCCTAGGAATCTGGCATCATTCTCGGCCGCTAGGATGGAATCTCCCTATAGACGTTATCATGTGTTGGGATGCTCCAATATCGATGATCTATGAACCATCGACAGATTCTGAGGAATATTCTACCTTTGCATAGACTTCTTCAATTATCATAAATAGCTCTAGTTTCGCTTCAACACTATTCTTGAACTCCTTCAAGGGCTTTAAAGTGGCTTCAAAGAGTCAATGTTCCTGATTTCATCACATGACTAGGCTTCACATTAGAAACACTTTGCATTTGATTTGTTCTTCTTAGAAGCATTGGGTTTATTGGAGCCCTTCCCCTTTCTTTTCGTTGTGTTTATAGAGAATGCACTATTACTATCATCTCTATATTTAAAACACATCTACTCCTCCATAAGCATTGCACCAAAGTCCTCAAAATTAAGAAGCAGGTAGCCCAGTTACATGTTCACTGAAGTCACCAAATTGTCCTATTTTAGGGACAACACTCAGATGCACTTGCACATTATTTGTCTATGATATGAATTTGTATACTACTTCTCCTTTAGAATGCCTTTTTACTCTGTAAATTGATTCTCAAGGTTTTGAATCCTTGTCTTAGTCCTTGTTTCATACTGGTTCTAAGAACTTGCTATGCTTCAAAAGCTATGGTAATATGTTGAATCATGATCATCATCAAATCAATGACTCTATTGACGATGACAAATAGCATTTTTGTGTTCCTTTGTCTCTATGCCAAAGCAAGAGAGGGATTTGACACTATGGTTGGTAGTGGATCTGCCAATGTGGCATGATTTGTACTAGATCTACTAGATCTTGAGTAGACTTTTCATTGCATAAACCCATCTTATGGTTTTCTACAGCTTATAGGAATCAATAATAAGACTAATCTTGAACTTCTATAGAGTTTAGTTTATCTCATTCAACTATCCATCATCGCATGGTGGAGGTATGAACAATTGTGTTATTTGAAAGTTTAGACATTTCTCTAGATATGCCTTCAAAACTTCCAAAAAAAGCTTTTCCTAGAGCTTACACCAAGTAAGAAAAAATACATAGTAGTAGAAATGAGAACTTTACAATACAAAGCATTGAATTGCAAGATGAAGTAGAGAATAATGCTTAGTGTCACACAGCTCATGCTCCTCCTCTTTAGGCTCAGATTTGTGGACACTTAGGTTCCCATTCATCCAGTCAGATAAGTCTCTCCAAACTTGATAAATTCATTGTAAAAGAGAACCTATTGTTGAGACTTGGACTTCTAAAGGGTAAGAAGATTGTGAGGCATGCTATGTCCTTCGTGTAATATTCCTGCTCATTTAGCTCATACTTGTTGAGATATTGAGATCAACTAGTGCTTTGGATATTGATGAGCCACCTAGGTGATAGTTTCTGCACTTCTACCATTCTCATGGTTGGTGAGATTATGGTTGATATGCTACCAACGGAAAACATACTGTTTGATAGCCATATTTAGATTACTAGAGTATGACATAGGTATAGTGCCAACTCATATAGCCGAGTTCACACCATGGACTGATCATTGTATGTTATAGAAGGAGAGTAATTTTCCTTATAGTATATACTCTTATCTCTTTATGTTAAATGGTTGTAGAGAAGAGAAGAAGATATAAGAAAATTCAGCCTATCCGTCTATCTTGTATCTTGCTCTTTGTTGTGTGTCCATGTTTGCTTGCAAGGAACTGAAGCTCTCTCTCTCTCTCTCCTTGTATTCTCTTTATGGTATCAAAGCTCTGGTTTGTGTAAGAGCTATAGAGGCAAGAATAAGGCAAGCAAAGAAGAGGTACATGGGTAAAGGTATGTCCATATCTCTCCATCTTTGATTTTGAAGCAACACCTTTGGTAGCTGTGAGAGCTACAGGAAGATAAGGAAGTCATTATATCAAATTAAGGCATTCTCCTGGATGAAGGAAGAAGACCATATTATGTGTAAGAAACTTTGTTAACTGAGTTATTACACATTTTGGCATGATTAAGGCACGCTTCACATCCTATTTTAACTTTGCAAGTTTCCTAGATACTCTCTTTAAATGTCGATATTGATTGTCTATGTCTAATTTTTGGTTTACTGCAAAGTTACAAACAAACATTTCATTGGAGGATAGTTCATGTAGAGAATCTAAGTGTTATCGTATTGGTGGAATGTATGTACATGTGATTCGTTCATATCTCGCCCGGAGGGGGGAAGAGAGAGGGTTCAATAAAAATATGTAAGATAGCATGTGAGCTCAACAGAAGGGGTTTTTTCTCGTGGAGTTACAAAAAATTTACATACATAAGGGAATTTTTAATTGAAATGGTGAAAATTTTGATACATAAGGAGAAGTGTTACAAAAGGATTGCTTTTAAAATTAAAAAATCCGTAAGTAGGGGGGTTTTTAAATATCCTTTCAATGCACGTGCTATATATGGGGTTAGTACAGTGACCCCCCCTTGAGGTTCACATATAGTGGCATTATAGTAAGTTTACATATAGTGGCAATATAACAATTTTATATATAGGTATTAGTGAATGTATGTATATCTCACTGGCTCATATATAGTGGCACAGAGTCTAAGTGTTTACAAGTGTTGTTGAATGTATGTGTGTGAACTGATTCACTTGTAGTGGCATTATAACAATTTTCTAGTACCACAATGTTAGAGATTGCAAGTTTTCTCTATAAGTGCATAAGTTTTTTCAAACACTATTTAATAAGCAGGAAATCATGTTTGACAATCCATCCCAAATTGTGAGCGAGAAGCTAGATAGGAATAGCTTCCAAGCATGAAAGTTCATTGATAACTAATTTCCTTATGGGAAAAAGATATTGGGAGTTCATCATAGATGATAAAAAGGAAGCCAAAGATTGGGGAAGAAAATACCACTCCTCGACAAATGCAAGCATATAAAGCATGGCTAGAAAGGTGTTATACTAGTTATTTGTGAGTGTGGCATACTCTATGGTTGTGTATATACAAGATACGTAAACACCTAAGGAGACTTGGGTCACCTTATTGAAGATGTACAACACAAGCACCCAAGCTCAAAAGTCGCATAATGTGACTAGAGGAAAGCTAAGTATAAATGATTACTTAATGAATGTTAAAGGGCTTATAGGTGCCTTTGCTTCTATTGGATCTCTATTAGATAATAATGATATGGTGTTCGTGACCTTCAATGGTCTTGGTAAAGAATACAACTAGTTTTAGAGCTCCATCAAGAGAACTTTCTTGATTTTCACCTTGTACCTACTAATGCTTCCATTTGAGTTCTGCTTCACTTTGTAGACCCACTTACATCCAATAAATTTTTTTACCCTCAAGAAAAGGTACCAATTCCAATGTCTTATCAATGCAACCATTTCTTTGTCCATGGCTTGCTCCCAATGTACATGCCCAATAATATCCTCAAAACATATGGGTTCAACTTGCATGGTCCCCTCCTTACTGTCCTTATGATAGGCTTAGCCTTTCTTGCACTAGGTGTTCTAATAACTTGAATCCAAAACTCCTCATCAAGGCTCTACTCTGAGCCACTAGACTCTTCATCAATATATGAATGCTCTGATGAAATTCCAAGCATACCAAGAGACTCATCGATCTTCTCTTTACCTTTATGTGATGCACTTTCTGAACCTTCAAGGCTAATTTTATGACGTAGCTTGCCAATCCATGGTCTTTCAACATGACCCACTACTAGAGGAATCTCCTAGTCCACTTAATGACTTTGATTATTAATATGTATTCTGTGCAACAACCACTTGCTCTTGTGTATCAGTCCCAATCAAGTATTTTATAATAGTATACTAACTACTCATCTCATCAAAGATAACATCCCTACTCACCCTGATCTCATGTAATAGGGTTATAATATATGTATCCATTTTCCTCAAGGAAATAACCAAAAAACACACATTTTTTAGCTTTGGGATCCAACTTACTATGTATCTCATGAGGAATGTTTACATGTACAATGCATACAAATACTTTCAAGTGTGACAAATCTAGTTTTCTATTAGTGTACTCTTTTTGAGTCACACCATGTATTGTCACATTGTGCAAGTCCTATTCATAATTGTAAAGTACACTTGCGAACTGCTTCAGCCTAATAATAGTGAGGCATGCTCTTCTCAGCCCATCAATGCGTGAGAAACCTTTGCAATATGCCTATTTTTCATCTCAATAACACTAATTTTTGGCATCTTTAGGCCACTCACCATGATAGGTCATGTAGTTGAAGGCTCCTAAATCCACTTACCATACATCATCACTGTTTGTGGATACATCCACATTGAATTCAATATATTCTACATAATAAACAAATACTCACATCTATCTTCAACATTATTACTTGAAGATGAATAATTATTTTGCATAATTGTTTTGTTATAACTTGCCACTTTTTATGTCACTATGCTTTTTGCAACATTCTACCTATAAAGTAACATGGTTTGTCATAATAAAAGCAATCCTTTGAACCTGATCCTGAATGTTGTCTTTGTCATTTACCTCCACCTCTTTGGCTCCCTCTCCCTTGAGACTGGCCTCTTCCACCTGTGTGTGTTTGTTGCTGCTACTGTTATGAGTCATTGGACTACTACTGTCCAAAATTCTAATTTTCAAAACGGTCGTCACCTTGGCCTCAAGACCCTGACCTCTACCTAAATTTGAGTAAAAGGCTTGTTATCTCTAAAGTATTCTTACTTTTGGAGGAACAATGTTCTTTTCCAAGCCTATTCAAACAGATGTTCACCAAGTTATCGTCATCCATAGCACAACTTCCTTACCTTTGTGTTTGTCTTAGAACTCTTCACCAGGTTTTGCCATGTAGCTATTAAAGTATTGGCATGTTGTATATGCCCTATCATATTATCTGTCAAAGTGATGGAAAGCCAATACATGACTTTCCTTGTATCTTGGTTTAAGTCTCTTTAGAAAATTCCTCATTTTCTCTTTCAACATAGTCCCGAAATCCTTTTCCCATCAAGAAATTGGTCATCATTGAACTTCAATGCATGAAAGTTATTCTTGTTAAACTTTTCACTGACAATTTGGCTGATGAAGTCAGACATTAATGTTTGCACTAACTAGAAATCTATAAACATGTAATTTCTGTATGTAACTTGCAACATAGGAGCATCTGTTGTAACTCCTATAGTGGTACATATGCACAATCTATGTCATAAAACATGACCAAAGTATAGGTACATACACCTACAATCTATATGTCACAATACATGACTACAGTATAGGTACATACACCCACAACCAGAAATACGTGAAATAATCACTCTCTGCATACCAAAAATGCACTATTGTACTCTATACCAAATTTTGAATCCTTAGAGCCTCAAAACTAGGCCGAGTGGGAAACAAATTATACACCTTTTGTTAGAGAGAGGCACTCTCCACCAACAATAATTTGAGATAAGATCATTTTTTTTGTCTCAAAGCATATCGAAAGGGTTAAACCTTTAGAGCCTCAAAGATATGGTGTAAAAAGGACCTCTCTAAGGGTTATTCACATGGAGCCTACAAGCAACTCATTCTTAGTTTAATTGTGGCTAGTTTGCATGATGTATTCTATGAAAGTATACATGCAAAGTCACATTGGTGTGAAGGTGTCCAAGGGTAGGCATACTTAGTTTTTTGGTGGTCATGCAGTCCACGTTTGTAATAAAGTAGGAACTTTATTCAATAGGGTTAATAATGGGACAAGTCCATGTATAAAAGAGGGGACTTGGACCATGGTTGTAACTTTTGATGATCATTTTTAGAAATGGAAACTTATGTTTCTTGGAGCTCATGGCTTCTCTCTTGGCTTGTGGAAGGCTATTTCCATTCTCTTGGTGAGAGACTAAACACACTTAGGCATCATGTTTACATGGTGATTACTCATATTTTTCATGCATTACATCCCTTCATTCCAATTGGTATCAGAGCTCTTGATTTTGATCATGGGCATGCATGGGTTGTTGGGAAAATTTGCTTGAAAATTTGAGTTTCTTTCATTTTTTTTCTCATTTTCTTGTAATCCTTGAGTGATTCTTGACAAATCTTCTCTAATCTTGCTTAATCTCATGGAGATGGTGAGCATTTCATGGAAATTGCTTGAATTTTGAGTGATTTTGGCCAATTTTGCCATTTTTGGATCAAATTTTGGGCCTCTGGACCAAAAATTTGGGGCAGTCGGGCTAAAACTTAGGGCAAGTGACTAATTGCAATTAACTTTTTTGCTAATCACGTTTAGTAATCATCTTCTTCTTCCTCAAGCTTTCCATAGCCATGGGATGCTCTTCCTTTACCCGTTTTGATGCCAAACCTTAGGGTTTTTGTAGAGCTTCTTGAGATCTTTCATTTGAGCCTCTTCTTGCAAATTTTTTTCTCAAGATTGGAGAGCTTTTGTTCATTCTTCCATGGCTATGAGAAACCCTAGTATACCTTGCCACATTGACCATATCTTTCATTGCTAAGCTTTTACATACTTCATAGGCATCATTGCTATTCTAATCATCTCATGAAGGAGGCAAAGAAGAGAAAACGGCGGGCTGCAGCATGCTCACGCCTCAAAATCGCGCTGAAATGTGTGGAGGGAGAGCTAGGTGGAAGCCATTCAAGAGGGTTTTTAGCACTTGTTTGGAGCAATTTTCAAGCTATGTTCAAGCACATGGGAGGTGTTCTTTGGCTGCAAATTTCACAGCAAAGAGAGGCCACGTTTTTTTTCTCCTACAAGAGGCTTCTTCAACAATTCCTACCATTGAAGCTTTTCGGATGACATTGGTGAGTGATTTGATCAATTTCTTGCAAATTTGAACCATTTGGTAGAGCTTGGGAATGGATTAGGGTTGGACACATTCAAACTCCCCTAATTTTCAGAAATTAACCATTAAAGCTTGACCATTCACATGCCAATATTGCTTCTCCATGCATTATTGATGGCAATGGTGAAAGGAATTGATTCCACATGAGCTTGGCCAATTCATAGATCACATTTTGGGGGATTTTCTTCATTATGTCTCATTTGGCATGCCATTGATGGAATAGCAAGCTTATGCAATGTTTTTGGAGTCCCTCATGCTCATCTTGATGCCATATGGACACTATGGATGCTATACATAGCCATGCCAATGCTATGTTTTACACATGGGCATAAGAGAGCATAAGTTTTGGAAGCATGCATTTGTCAATATGATGTGAAAGGGATTGTTAGAATGCAATTGCAAATGCCTTGATTGTGGTTAACAAAAATGCTTATGCAAATGCCATGGTGAGGGCATTGTGAATTGTTGGTTTGTGTTGGAGCTTTTGGATGATGGATTGAGGCATGAGTCCATGCTTTATTGATGAGTTCTAAATTGTAAAAGGGCATGAGTCATGCTCAATACTTGTAAGCCAACAAACTTGTTCTATCATTTGATATTATCCACATCATTTTGCACCTACACTCACCATTGCTACCACTTCAAGTTTCTATAGAATCTAGCAATGTGTGAGGGTACCTTGGCATTGGTTGGAGAGACCAAGGGGAGAATGGTTTGAACTCTTTGTGCCGTGATTGCTTGGTAAAGCGGTACAAAGGGGGATTAGGTACACCGGTGTGAAGAAATGGCCTCAACCTTCACCTTGGAGGAAAACTCGGTGAAGGGGTGAGAAGAGCTTGACCGGGAGATCGGCAAGCTTCAACGCGCGTCCTCAACAATCCTCACCATTGACTTTGTGGATGCATTTGGGCAATGGGGCCCCTTTTCCGTCATATTGTATGGATATTGCAAATGCTTTGATGGACAAAGAGTGCATATGATCTTTCATGACATTGTGGGATACAAAGAGTATTGCATTGTGATTTGAGAAGTTGCATTTTCATTTGAGATTTGGTTCCAATTACAAAGGAGACTCTGGCGGAATTTTTCCAACAAGGGAGCCAAACAAGCTTATTGATTGGAGATTTATCCCATGGATACACTTGAAGAGTTATTCACAACTACCAAGGGGAGAAACACCAATCATTTGTAGCTGGATTGAGCTTTGGGACCGAATTTTGGGAATTTCTGGGATTTTACAAAACCCTAATTCAGTCCTAGGGTTTTTGGGATTAGGTCCGAGTGATTACACGACTCTATTCTACTCCTTGAGAGTTTTCAAATGAGCCATAGAACCCCTTAATCGGATATCACAATCTCGCTCAAAGTAGTCATATTGACTTTCTGGTCAAAGTCAAACAGAATATACTTCCACTTTGACTGAATCAAAATGCTTTTAGGGGTAGGTTCTATCTTCCGTTAGCTTTCTATAGAGCCGTCAAAATCCTAATTTCGACATATATTTTGGGTTTTAGAGCCAAATTACTACTTTCAGCTGTCCCGCACAAACCCTAAAACAGAGAGTACTTGCCCACACCTAATTCTTAATGTGTTCATTTGGGAGGATAGTAAACACCATTACCTACCCATAGAACCTTCTTTTGTCCAATTCCGACATCATTTGGGCATTCTACCAACATCTTGCATTTCTTCACTATGCCGAAGGGAAGACCACGCAAGGGTGGGGATGTTGTGCAAGAAATGATCATTGGTGATGAGGACATGGAAGGTAATATGGATGCAAGGGATGCATTCATCAATGAAGACAATGGGGGCAATGTACATAATCAAATTTCTCAAGGGACACAAGCGGCGGTTAACCATGACACCCTCATGCAAATGCTTGTACAACGGATTGGAGACCTTAGACTCCAAGCTTGATTCTCATTTTGAAACATTATTCTCACGGATTGGTGTGATGGAGGACAAGTTTGGGAAGTCTCAAGCACAAGAAAAGCATGGGAATTATGGTGACTATGAGCAAAGAAAAGGCAAGGGCATCTTGAATGAGGATTCCATGAAGGCCGTACAAGAGGATCCATTGGGAGCATCCACTCGGGGATTCATGGCGGATGCACGGAGACCTCTTGTCAAGGACATGTTTCCTCCTTCTTTTCATTCGGGTTTGTCTCACCTCAATGCATCAAAGGGTCCTACCTTTTCTAGGGCAATGCATTCAAGGGAAGAGGATGAGGTGTTTGTGAATGATGAGGAGATTGCACTCGATTGGAATCAAATGTCCTTTGCCCAAAGACAAAGGGATGCTCACGAGAAGTGGATGGAATTGTTGAATATCATCAAGAGGGATTACAAAGACTTTGCACAATTTATGGAGTCATACTCGAAGATGCAAAGATTCAAGCCCTCTACCCAACATGATAACCCATCCCACATATCTTCCAAGGATGTCAAAGACAAAATCTCACTATCAAAGTTCAAAGGTGACGGGTCATCTCCGCAAGAGTTGGAGGAGTGGGCTACCAAGCTTGACACCTATTTCCAACTTTACCCAAAAAGTGAGCGTGATATGGTACAATTTTCCTCCTTACATCTTGAAGATTATGCTCATCAATGGTGGAGGCACTTGGTCAAACAAGGGAACACGCCATCAACTTGGGAAGGATTGAAGCGGGAGATGAACTTGGCCTTCATTTCACCCTTAGTACTCGACCGATACCATGAAGAATGGTATGAGCTTTCTCAAAAGGGGATGATGGTGAGAGGTTACATCAAGAGATTTTTGAAGCTTTCAATGTACGTGGAAGGCTTGAGTGAAGACATGAAGATGAAAAAGTTTGTGCATGGGCTTGAACACTTCATCAAGGCGGATGTGTCGGCTCAAAGGCCTAGCTCTCTCAAAGAAGCTATGAGGTTAGCCGAACTCTATGAGCCAAAGTACAAGAGGTCTCAGCCCATGACCTTCACCAAAGACACACTCAAACCAACCACTACTTCTTACAATTTTGGGAAAGGTCCTACCTCTACATTACCATCCTCTAATCCAAGAACTCCTACATCATTTGGGGGTGGACAGCCAAAGAATGGGATACATCAATTTGATGCCAAAAAGAGTAGTGACTTCATGAAGAAGAAGCCCTTTCAACCCTTCAAGAAGACTCAAAGAATGGATGATCCAAAGATTGAGGAGTTGAGAAGCAAAGGGCTATGTTTCAAGTGCAAAGAGAGGTGGTCACCCGGGCATGTGTGCAAATCAAAGAAGATTGTGGCCACTATGATCCTCATGGATGAGGAAGAGAACAAGGATGACTCTCATGACATTGAGGAATGGGAGGATTGCAATGAAGAAGCACATGAGGAGTCACTTGACCATTCTTTCATCACGGAGGATGGTGAGTTTCCGTTTGATCCAGGAGGTGGAGTTAAGGAAAGCCTGGGGACCATCAATGGGAGGGTTGCACATATTCTTGTGGATTCCGGGAGCACTCATAGCTTCATCAACTCTAAATCCATCAACTCTCTCAAACTCAACACAAAGAAGACACCTACAACGTTCCAAGTGCAAGTGGCAAATGGGGAAAGTGAGAAGACTAGCTTGGTTTGCCCTTCTACAAAAGTGGTTTTATCCTCTTCATACACTTGGGAAGGTGATTTGGTGGTTTTGTATATGGGTCCCATCGACATTATCATGGGGTGTGATTGGTTGGCTTCACTTGGTGACATTCACATGAACCTTCAACAAGGTTTCATGAGCTTTCTACATCATGGGCAACAAGTGGTACTTGCTGCAAATGCACCTAAGAAGCTCTCTTTGATCACTCCAAGGCGACTCAAGAAAGAGATTAAGGCTTTTGGCACTATCTATGTGTTACATGTTACCCAAGAGGGGATGGAAGGCAGTGGATAGCACATAGATGAGGAAATGGCAACTCTTCTTAAGGAGTATGAAGATATTTTGCAAGTGCCAAAGAGTCTACCACCTAAGAGGGAGATTGACCATGCCATAGTACTTGAACCGAATGCAAAGGTTGTCAACAAGCCTCCTTACCGTTTGTCTAAGGTAGAAAGAGAGGAAGTGGCTAAGAAAGTGCAAGATTTGCTTGCTATGGGTCTTATTCAACCTTCACAATCTCCATTTGCATCTCCCGTTCTCTTGGTGAAGAAGAAGGATGGATTCTTTCGCATGTGCATTGATTATCGTGACTTGAACAAGGTCACAATCAAGAATAGGTATCCCATACCTCGCATTGATGATCTTCTTGATGAGCTCAAAGGGGCAAAGTTCTTCACCAAGATTGATTTGAGATCGGGATATCATCAAATAAGGACGAAGGAAGGTGATGAAGAGAAGACAGCATTTAGGACGGAAAGGGGATTGTTTCACTTCATGGTGATGCCCTTTGGTCTTACAAATGCTCCGGCCACTTTTCAAGCATTGATGAATCGGATATTGGCTCCCCTTCTTTTCAAGTTTGTGCTAGTGTTCTTCGATGACATCTTGATCTATAGCAAGAGCAAAGGGGAACATCTATGTCATGTGAAGCAAGTGTTTGAAGTGTTGAGGAAGCACAAGCTTTATGCAAAGGAGAGCAAATGCACATTCATGGTCAATGAAGTGGAATATCTTGGACACTTGGTGGGTGAGAATGGCATAAGGGCTGATCCTAAGAAAGTGGCATGTGTCAAAGAGTGGCCAACACCAAGCAATACAACTCAATTGAGAGGATTTTTGGGATTATCTTCTTTCTATAGAAGATTCATGCAACATTATGCATCCATTGCGGCATCTCTTACCGACTTGCTCAAGAGGGAGGCTTTCTTTTGGGATTCCATTGCCAACAAGAGCTTTAATGAGCTCAAGGAGTTGCTCACTTCAGCCCCTATACTTGTATGTCCGGATTTTGCAAAGACATTTATGTGAGGGCGGATGCAAGTGGTAGAGGAATTGGGGCAGTTTTGTATCAAGAGCATGGAGTCATTGCATTTGAAAGCAAAAAGCTTACCGAAAAGGAGATGGGGCTTCATGTTTATGAGCAAGAGATGCTAGCCATACTTTATGCCATCAAGAAGTGGCATCACTATCTTTATGGTGCTCATTTCAAGGTGAGAAGTGATCATAGGGTGCTGAAATTTTTATGCTGTAATTTCTGGACAGCTTTGGGAAGGTCTACTATTGGGCCTATTTTTCTACTCCAACAAGCTTCATGGCGTATCCTAATGAAAGATTATGATGTGGGCTACATATGGCTGAGTGTACATATCATTTTCAGCCCAATATATGGAGTCTAAATGAAGGATTTTCAAGGGTCTTCATCGACTAGAAGGGCTGTCATAACAGTCCCACTCATACACTTTGGGCTTGAAGCTTTGTGGACTTGTATACATCCGGATTTTCATTGTATATGTGCTTTGGATGTACTTGAGAACTCTTAACCACTTCCCATTGATTACATTAGAGTCTCATACTTTGAGATTGTACATGTTATTGATTTTGAGGACAAAATCTTTGGGAAGGGATGGTTTGTAATAAAGTAGGAACTTTATTCAATAGGGTTAATAATGGGACAAGTCCATGTATAAAAGAGGGGACTTGGACCATGGTTGTAACTTTTGATGATCATTTTTAGAAATGGAAACTTATGTTTCTTGGAGCTCATGGCTTCTCTCTTGGCTTGTGGAAGGCTATTTCCATTCTCTTGGTGAGAGACTAAACACACTTAGGCATCATGTTTACATGGTGATTACTCATATTTTTCATGCATTACATCCCTTCATTCCAACGTTAGGGCCATGTGTATCCCACCATAACATGTCTAAGAGACACATGAGGTGTTGTCATAGTCATGTTAAGATATGATGGTGATCTTGAGTGTCACACAATTTTCTTTGTATATGTATGAGGGTGCTCTACTCAGGATATGAAGAGCCTTAAACTCAAATTTTTCCCAAAAGAGGCATGTATGTGTGTGTTGAGTTGCATCCATGAGAGAGACATGGTAAGTTCATGTGAACATAGTAGGGGAGTATGCAAATATAACACCAAGAGGGGTGTTGAAAATTTAGAAGAAAGTGCTCTTAGATTTGTGGAGTGTGACACCATGGGGGAGCGGACAAAATATGGTGTCACAAATTAATGTGATTTAGGGGAGTGTTTTAGAGGCACACTCGCACACATAATATGCTAAATTATGTGGTTGAAAGTCTTTATGTTAAAGTTGAGCGTGACAAGATATTTGGAAAAGTGGAGTGTGTGGTGTGAACGCATGGTGTAAAGATGGCAAGGATAAAAGTTCCACATTTCAAAGATATTTGGCTTGAGGTTATCTATATTAGAAACCTCTCACTTTCTATGGTTGACACAAGCTATTGCAATACATTATTGTTGAGTGCTCTTATTGGTGTGCCCACATCTCTTAATCATGGATTATCTTGATTATTTTAAGCCTTCCTAATTTGATCTCTCTCTAATCTCTATCATTATGTGCAACACTCTACTAACTTAGGCTATCCCTAGCACCTTAGATTCTCAATAGAAAATAGCAAAGAGAATCAAGGCTTGGATTTCATAATGATTCCATGAAACAAAGAAAAACCATGGAGATTTCTCTACGTATGTATGATCATTAGATGTAAATATTTGTTTCTTATAGTAAGGCTGTTATAATGTCATCATTAGAGAACAATTCTTCAGATTCATATAATCATCAGGATGAAACATGTAAGGTATAAGATTTCAATACATTCAGATGTATCTGTAATCAACTAATTAAATTAAAGGTTGGGTTTATGTTGTCTACACTAAATGTAAGATTGATTGCTAAAAACTATCCACTTATAATGAAACAACATCTATGTATCATGCAGTAAGAGAGAAAATTCCAGTAGTACTAATGTCCCATGGGTTCCCTCTTAACTCCTTGAGTCACCTGATATAGGGTCTAATGAGAACTAAATCTCCTTTACTTAATCTAGAAATGGGTATCAAGCAACAGAGTTGGAGGCCTTCTGGATATTTACAAAATAGCAATGTATCTTTTTCTTCCATGCCCTTTTCCCCTCAATGAGGCAGGGGAAAGGAGTAGAGTAGTTTCTCCTAAAGTATGCCTATAGTTATGAGAGAGAGAGAGAGAGAGAGAGAGAGAGAGAGAGAGAGAGAGAGAGATTAAATTTAAAAATTTTATTTTGACAGGATGCAAAAGATATTTGAAAGACATGAAATGTGCTCAAGGATAAAGAGTGGAAATGTTATAGCGTCAAATACTGAGGTACAAAAAATGTTACTTATACAAAGTGATTATATTTTATGAGTTTTCAACCAGAATATAAAGTATATTAAATTAAAAAATATATTTTTCCCCGTTGATATGAATTTGTTATATCTCCTTCTGACCCTTTCTAGAACTCTACACATTGACTGTTTATTACGAAAGAGTATAATGTAACTTATCATGGGGAAACTTACCTTTCTCTCAAGTTTAAGCCTCTTGAACTCTGTAAGCTCAATTAGGTGTTGAAGCTCTATTCTCCTACAATTTATCTTCTAAGTAGGAAATTTACTCCTCTCAACATGGATCAAGAATAGCATACCTCTACTCTAATCTCTCACACATATACAACGAGCTACATAGTAACTAGATAGCATAAAATCATGATTAAAACTCATAACACAAAGGGGATTTGTGTCTCGCATTATGATAAAATCACTTGTATACAACTGGTACTTATTTGTGTTTGGGTACCCCCACAATTGCACCTTGTTCATACTTGGGTACCCTAAACTCAAAAGTCAACTAAATAGACGTTTGCAATGGGTAGCCTTTCACAAAGATTAAATTTGCTGATATTGCCATTACATGGATAGCTTGGACATGGCTAGATTCTCACAAATAATAAATTTGTCTATACTACCATTACATATAACACTTATCACTTTCTCTCATGTGTAGTAGAGTGTAACTATAAACCCTTGGGATGAGGTTAACATCCCCCTTACTTAATACATATAATGTTGTCCTTAGAAGTTTACCTATTGTTTGAAAGGAAAATCATCAAGAGTGTGTGAGCAGTAGTTCATGTACTTTTGCAACATGGAAGGAGTTTATTTAAAATATGGAAGGTTATCCAAAATCCTATGTTAATCATATCTTCAAAAGTTTGTGCATGTATGGAGGTGCGAGGAGTGTAGTGGATGTTAGTAATACTTGATTACTCTTTGTTCTAGACCTTTGTTCTTATCAAATTATAAGTTATTCAAGAAAAATGACTCAAATTTTTATTTAGATTAGTGGCCGATACACCACGGATATCTTTAGAAACCTCCAAGTTGCAACAATAACTTGATTGATTATACTCTTCCATGCCTTAATGATAAAAAGGATACGTTGTCATAAGAATTGGATGCTCTTGAAAGGCACAAGTTGGAAAAATGGGAAGTTGTAACAAAAGCATGAATTCTTCTCCTTCTCACCACAAAACTCCAATGTTGGTTTATACCTATGTTATATTGGCATGTAGCATGGATCTAATCCCCTTGGAGCATGCATCTAAGACTTATATTGGCTTCATTTTTTAGGAAATACTTATGTCATTCTATATTTATGTTGGCTATATTTCATAGTTTTTAATGAGATGAGGATTCTCTTTATCTTGTTCATATCTATGTACCATCATCTCTATGTCATCCCCTTATGTGTGTTGGATTCTTTTGCCTCCACATGTGATAGTTGCACATAATTATCTAACTTGATTTCTAAAATATACTTCTAATTGTGTGTTGGCTAAATTTTAATGCTTTTCCACATTCTCCCTTAAGGTTCCTTTTTCACTGGTAAGTGGTAGCTCAATCATATCTAGCATTGTATGACATTCAAGGTTTCTACTAGGCTAAAAGTGTATGTGGCATCATGAAAGGATGTTACTCTAAACAAGGAATTGAGCCTTAACTTAGGATTTAGTATAATTTATTATACCAATATGGACCATGCTCTTGTCCTCATCGAAAGGTGTAGCTAGCATAACTTCTCTTTGACTTTTTTGGTTGTTGGAGCTCTTTGACTGTTGTTGCTAATGCCCCAAATTCTCTAGCTTGACCTTTAAAAATCTTTATATTTGGTTATGCTGCCACTAAGTCCTCATGCTCTAAAGGATTAGTAGGAGAGGGACAATTGATAACAGTGAGGATGAGAGAGAGAGTTAATAGGCCTTAGGGGACTCACTTAAAAATATGTAAGTCTACTATGTGCGATCATTAGGAGGGGTTTTTAAACCAATATTTTGAGAAACATTTATAGAAATGTACTTGCATAAAGGGGTTTTCAATGGTATTTTAAAAAGAACTTGTAAGTTTATAAAGGAAAAGAGATCATTATACTAAGTCAAAGTTCACAAAAGGGTATTTTTTAATACCCTTTGAATATATGTTATATGTAGGTCTTCCTCAAAGTACACTCTCCCATGGAGTCAATGGTGGGGAAAGCATCAGTAGTTCTGACCATTTGCATAAGTGTGTGTACATGGCCCTCTAAAAGGTTTTGTACAAAGCATTAATAAATAATACATCACTCAACACCACTCAGAGCACATCAGAGCGCAGACTCTGATTCATCACGACAGCATAATGATTGCACAAACATTAAGAAAGACATGATAAACACTGAGCAAAGACATAACAGAACTTCTCTTTCATTCATTAGGTATCAGAATCAACGTTTCATTCTTCTAGTCCTTGGATGCAACTATCAGGGTAATAATAACTACTCGGTTTAGATCCCAAAGGGTACATCCACATGTAACTAACCCCCAAGCCCTTTGACTAAGGTCTAAGAATTACATAAGAAAGCCTTAACACTTGGCACAGCTTGGTGGCTAAATTTTTTCCCAAAAATTTGACCTAAACCCATCAATCCCTGATCAGCAAAATCTGATTTCTGCAGTAGACCTCTGATCATGTAAAGAGAGTGTCTAGAACAAAATAAATTTTCCCTAAAAAGAAAATGCCTAATGTTTGTCTGTTTTTTTCTTTTTAACTCTAGTGTTGAAAAACACTGTGGTTAACATTCCGAGCATCACTATGCCTGACCCAGTTGGTCAGTCTGAATCTCTAAGACCTGCTCCGGCTGAGCTTCCACGTCCATTTGAACCTCCTTTGCAATGTTGATCACCGCCTCAGGGTCCTCATCATCTGGTAAGTCTTTATCCATACCCATCAGCAAGCTCACATGTTCATCAGAGCTCTTTGTTTGAACAGCTCCAGATGTTTGTCCTTCAGCAGCATCTGCCTTCTTCCTGTGTCTGAAAAAGGGCTCTAATCTTCTTCAGCTTCCCTGCAGACGATTTCAACTTAACAAGCTTAAAAGGATTAGAACTTGGACTTTCTATCCCCATCATATGAGACTCTTCTGGCCTGATTATACTTTTCAGAGCAAAACCACTCGGCGTCTTATATTCCAGCATATCCTCTGTTTCATCCACCTTGCTCTCAAACTTGGACTTTTCAGCTACAAGCTTTACCATCTCAGCTTCCAATTGAGCAATGCGCTTCAAGTTCACCTCTTACTCCATTGTGTTCACAATGCCTTTGAGGTTCTGATATGGCTTGAAAACAAACTGCCCAATTCTTTCTCTGATCTCTTTCCATATCACTGATCCCTGTTGGATCATTTCTGATTTAATTCTCCCCACATCTGCTTCAGAGATCAGAACACCTCCTACAGGCAGTTCTTCATGCTCACTTAATATTTGCTCCTTCATCTGTTCTAAGGATTCCAATCTATTGAGAAGCATCCTATTCTCTATTTCAAGCTCCACCTGTCTTTCAAGAAATCTTTGCATCTTTGACTCTACACTATCCTTCAAAGATGTGTCCATTCTTCAAACAACTTCAGAGACAATCTATTCTTAACCAACTGACTAGTCTGTTGAGATATCTCCTTAGCTGAAGAAACTTTCAACTTAGCCATGTCAGTATTCAGAGCTTTGATCTAATTCTGCAACATTTCAACTTCTTGAGCTTTTTCTACAAGCATTTGTATAAATTGATCATTAGCCTTCTGCAACTGTTCTTCCGCATAAGCTCTATTTTGATATTTCCTAATCTTTTTAGCTTGCTGCAGAAAAAACTTCCTCAGAACTACAAGAGTATCTCCCACATTTTCTGAAGTGACAGTCCAAGACTGCTCTGAACCAGATTTTACTGCCAATGGAGTCACCTTCGAACGCATCCCTTGCATCTTCAATAGATCATATCTTTTGCTGCCTCCTGCCACATGTTCCTTTTCACTCAACTGCATCTTCTTTGCCAACTTTGTTTGAGAAAGAGTTGGAGATTTCCCTATCCCAGAGACTTTTGTCCCTAAAAATGGTTCATCATCATCATCTATTCCAGACTGCAACACAGAAGTTGTAGCCTCTTCCAAACTATAACCTGCCTCCAAGAGACACCCTACTATTTTCTGCTCCTCCTCTGTCAGCTGTCTATCCCTAAGTTTCCTCTTCAGAGTCAGAGCCACTGTATGTGAAGAAAGTCTAGGGTCCACAGGCTTTGAAGGTATAGCTATTTGAAAAGAGTCATAATCAAATAAGGCTTTAAGGAAAGGGCCTAGCCTGCTCTTACTAACTGCTCTCCTTTTATTCTTCTCTCCCACTTCAATCATAATCCTCTGATGTACCACAAAGGCCCAATCCACATCTACTCCTGCCTCTACTGTAGCTAAAGGAGTATAAGATTCCTTTGACATATAATCAACCTTCTGGAGTAAAAGAACACGCTCCATAAACCATCGCAATTGCTGCTTCCTGGGTGGCTTCTACTATCTTCAAATGATAATAATGTCTGGAGCCCATAGGATTCCCAAATTCTCTCTCCATATCTACATCAGAAACTAAATTCAAAGCTTCCAAACCTGGGTTAAAAGGTAATTCAAATACCTGAGAAATCAGAGCTGGGGTTACCCTTGTACCTCCTTTGAGTACTCCCTCTGTCTGTGTGGGAGCATATATATTGTCTTGCCACTCAGCCCAGGCTAACTTTGCATACCCGATCAACCCAATTGAAGTAAGCCACTGAACAATTGCGTTATTCTCCAAATCCATGCTGTACAAAGTTCTCCATCAGGCTACCCACAGCAGTAGAAATATCCTTCATAGAAGTCTCCTCTTGTTGCTCCGTCTCTTCAGAATCCGAGCTAAAACACTGCTCCACTTCTTTGCTTGGCACTGAATGCTCTCGCAGGGACCGTCAAACTGATGTGGTCTCCGTCTTAGGTCGCCCTTGCTGCATAGCCTACTTACCCTTCACCATGGCTAACCTCTGCCTAATAGTATTCAAAGCAAGAAGGTCCGGCCTAGTGGTAGAACTACGGGGCATGTGAGAAGGGAAATAAGTAGAACAAAGAGAAGAAGAATGAGGCACACAGTACATAGCACAATGAGGCTTCTGGAATGGACGCCTCTGAAACGCAGATGTCACCTCTCACAATCTCCCCTTCCATACACTGCTAGAACGGGCTGGATGAATTCGTGCATGCCGTCCCCTCACTGGTGTAGGTTTATAGGGATTCTCATGCATCATGTCGGCCATTACCGCAAATAATGTCGGACAAAAAGTTAAATCAAGCCAATTGATAGCCGACTCGTGCGAAATGTATTCCCCACCGTTCAAATTTAAAAATCCAAGCGGACTCTGATCCACACACAAGCTCTGAATTTCCTCTGTTCTCTGATCTTTTACTCTGCCTGACTGAACATGTACTCTGAACTACAGGGGGATTGCCCACAAATGGCTTAAGTCTAAACCCATTCACCCCCTTTGGTACCAATGTTCCAAAGGCATCTGAGAGCATGAAGGTTCCTTGCCCCAAGTATTTTTCAATTCCGTAGGGCCCAATGTACCTGAGCCTCAAAGCATGACCCAATCTCCCACTTTGAAGACTTTGAACTTTACATTCCTATTTACCAAAGCTTGTCTCCTTTTTTGAATGATCTTTGAAACATAAGCACTCATTGCTCTGTCTTCCTCCAACTGATTCAGATTGTGCTGTCTATAGATCATAGATTCTCTGAGTGGGAGTTTGCTTTTTGCAGCAACTCTCAAGCTAGGCACCACAAACTCCATGGGTACCACTGCTTCTAACCCATAAACAAGCCTAAAAGGAGTCATTCCAGTGGTTACTTCAAAAGCTGTTCGAAATGACCATAAAGCTAAGTCCAATTTCATATCCCAATCAGACTTGTTGTCCTGAACAATCTTCTTGATGATTTTAAGCAGGATTTTGTTTGAACTCTCAGCCTGTCCATTTGCATGAGGATGATAGGGAGTGGATTTCTTATGCAAAATCATATGGGTTTGAGTCAGCTCTCAGATAACATCATTCAAGAAGTGTGTTTCCTGATCACTGAGAAGCTCAATGGGACATCCAAACCTTGTCATGATGTTACTATACAAGAATTTGGCCACATTAGCTACTTTATTGTCTCTGAGAGCCACTACTTCCACCCATTTAGTACAGTAATCTGTAGCCACCAGAACATAACTCTTACCTGTCTTGCTCTTTGGCTTAATAGGACCCACAAAATCTAATCCCCATTTCTAAAATGGATCTAAAGGTAGCACAGGGTGGTCTGACATCCTATCTTTAGAATTGGGTTAGCCCACTTGCTGACAAACCAAACATTCCTTGGCATATGTGTGAGCATCCTTAAAACCATTGGCCACCATAGACCTGATTGTAAAATATTCTTCAAAACCGTTGGCCACCATAGACCTGATTGTAAAATATTCTTTCCTGTTATTTTCCCTGAGAAATGACCTCCAGATAACCCTACATGTGTCTCTTGTACCACTACTGCTTGTTCAAAATCAGGAACAAATCTTCTTATTATCTGATCTATCCCCTTTCTATACAATGCTCCAGTAATGACTAAAAATGGCTTGCTTTTTAGCACAAACTTCCTTTTCTGATCCATACTCATCTCTTTTGGTAACAATCCATCAGTGAGAAATGTTGAGATTCAAGCTCGGTGTCAGTGTGAGCCAGCTATGCTATGTGCTGGCATGTTAGGTAGGAACATGTGTGAGACATAAATGACCGCGTTGTCGTGCCATGGCACGTCTATGGTGTGAAACCATGCATGTGAGGCCATTAAATGCAAATCCAGATGCATGGGATTAAGTGCCATGACTTGAGTCATTATATGATGCCCATGTACATATGTTCATATTGTAAATGAGGTTCAATAAGACGAGCTGAAGCTGAGCCAGGTCTCAAAGCCTCAGTACACGAGTGTGGTCTACGTATGGTTACCAAATGCAGGGCACTGACTCATTCGAAAGGGAGGCCGCTTTGGAGCATGGGGTAATGATCGTATTTTGGTGAGAAGTATGATGCTGATGATTCTAAGCTTGTGGGCAGCTCTGGTTTTGGAAAGGTCGTGGGCGCCGTTTGTCCACGAAGAACACAAGGGGAAGGAGAGGCCATTGTAGTAATGTGGTGACCATTATTGGGGTTTAAAAATAATAAAAAATATAATACAAGGTGGCCAATGTGATAAGGGACCACGTGGAAGCCTTTGTAGCTGCCAGCGGGTTCCCTCCAGAAGCTGGCGAGAAGCGAAAGCTGGCGCCTTGCTGGAGTCGGCCTGGAGAAAAAGAGAAGGCCTCGTTGATATGGTGCTCTTTGGTGATTGTGAAAAGACAGGGGCGGCTCTGGTGCGCAGGTAGAGCTGGCTGGAGCCTTGTGACAGACGCGGAAGAGAAGGAGATCGCCTTGCTGCTGGGCATAAGGCGCACAGAAGCGCAGCATAAGGCGGACGATTGCAGTAATAAGGAGGGGCTTGGTGTGAAGCAAGAAGAAGACAAGAGGCGAGTTGCTGAAGGGGGTACGAAGAGCCGGGCTGGGAGTGCAAAGGGGTAGAGAACAGAGAGTAGAGAAGTTACTGCTGGGGCGGCCCTTGGTGTGCGTAAAGAAGGTGGCCACTTGGTGATTCTGTAGAGCTGAGGCGAGTGGAGAGCTAACGT
This sequence comes from Cibotium barometz, assembly GCF_041138505.1. Classification (NCBI taxonomy): domain Eukaryota; kingdom Viridiplantae; phylum Streptophyta; class Polypodiopsida; order Cyatheales; family Cibotiaceae; genus Cibotium; species Cibotium barometz. The sequence continues at coordinate 22,138,404 of NC_141057.1, read as the reverse complement.
GAAAGGAGCATAGCCGTAGGTGCATGGCTAAAAGCTGCAGCAGACAGCGTAAAGAAGGAGGCCGCCGCCTTGTTACGCAAGGCCGGGCTGTTGAAAAAGCAGGGTTTATGAGCAGAGACAAGGGGGTCATCTACAAGCGCAGAGCCAGGCTGGTGATATAGCAAGGACACGCAGCTGACGAGAGAGAGAGAGAGACACCTTGCTGAAGGCTGCAGCAGCAGACGGGTCTGAAGAGGAGAGTAGCCTGCCGGTGCTCGAAGACCGCTTGGAGTGTAGCTGCAGGCGAAGAAGGTTTGGTTTATATTCTTATTGTTGGATTCAATAAGCAGGTTTTCAAGAGATCAAAATCTCATCTTCATATGATGAAGCTGGCAAAAAGTGAAGTATGTTATGTGAATGGTTACATGTATATGGGAATCTTTTGAAGATTGTGCTATGCCTTCATGTGTTATGTATGAAGCATTTGGATAAAGGGTTAGGAGATCTATGCTTGGAACTGGTCATGTTCTTGACACATAACTTATGTGCAATCATCAAGTTGAATTTGGGGATGTTTTGAAGTGAATTGGCACATGTACATGCCATCCAAAATGGAGATGTCTTATGCCTCTTGAAGAAATATATATTCTGTTTCCTTGCTGGGATTTGAAGCTACTCTCAGAGCCAGAAGTCTCGCACTTGCCTAGCAATACCACTCATGTCACGACAGCTTTGGTGAACCCGACGTGAAACTGCTGGGGTGAGAGTTAGTGGTGAAATACACAGTGCAAGCTATGGCTGAGAATCCTGAGGGACAGGGGGTTCATTTTGACCCCGGGGTTATGCAAATGTTTAAGATGTTTACTATGTATATGCAACACCAGCAAGCAGCTCAGAGGGGGCAAATTTCCACGACTAAAGCACTACAGTCAATCGTGAAAAAGGTGGACCAATTTGATGGTAAAGACATCACAAAGTACCTGTGCAATTACACAAAGGAATGGAGCTAAACAGGGTGACTGAGGAGGATATGGTGGTTCGAAGCTTTGAGTTGGTATGTGTTCCCGAAATAAGAGAACGCATAAGAGGATTGTAGGCAACACATGCTGGCAGAAATTGGGAGGAGTTCAAGCTTGCTTTGAAGGATGATTATTTCATGGAGGATTCCGAGCGGGTGACCAAACGAACTTTCTTGGAGTGGGTTACAAAACCCAAAATTGGAATTTCTGCCACAAAGTTGCTAAGAGAGTTTGAGAAGCGCTATGCCCAGCTGTCAAGGATAGAGCGCACAACCTTAGACAGGGAAAAAACAGAGCTCTTCTTACAAGCAGCTGGGAAAGATCTCCAAGAAAAACTGGAAATTCTCCTTGAGGATAAGGATACAGAGCAGGGGCTAAAGAATGATTGGAATGATGTCGAGGATGCGGTCACCATGCTAGCAAAGCGGCAGCGAAGGAGGGATAAAATGGTGATGAGCTCGGCAACTCCTATAAATGTTACCCCTGAGAATCTACCAAAACCTGCTGCTGCAATCCCAAAGGTAGAAGGGCCGATGGATGAGCTTATTAAGGGCATGCGAGACCTAAAACTGAAGATGTCGAGGATTGAGGAAAAAGGGCTACCATTAGGGCAGGCTTCTATGCAAAGGCCTCAAAGCAAAGAAGGGTTTACATTCAGATGTATATGGTGTGATGACCCAGAACATGCGAAGAAAGACTGTGCCAGTTATAAGGAAGCTCTCAAAAACCAACTTGTATTTTTCAAAGATGGAAAAATCCACCTTATAGAGACTGGTCTTCCGTTAAGTACAAACTTTAGGAAAGGAGGGATGAAAAAGCTGGTTGAGGATATGGCTGCCAGCCATGCCATCTCTATGGTTGAGGCAGCAACCTATGGGTTAAAGGCCAGCCAATCAAAGCAGGAATCTGAGAAGGATGAAGACTATGAGAATGAAGATTTTTGGCCATCAACAATGGAGCTAATTGCATCAAAGAAGGTGTCTAAGCAGGCTTTGCATGAGGCAGGAGACTGTATACGTCTTGAGACTAGCTGGGAAGAACTTGTGGATTCTCTATCTATTCATGCCTATATTGCAAAATGCCAGAATAATGAGGCACAGGTTGAGGAAAAGCGTAAGACGGAAAATGAGGAAGGAGGGCCATCAAAAAGGGTCACCCGTGATAGTGGAAAGAAGGACCCTGGGCCATCACATGTGCCTCTGCCGCAAAACCAGCCTCCACAGGAAGTATCAATGGAAGAAGCGCTAGCAAAGATGAAGCATGAGAAGGAGAAGGGTAAAGGGAAAAGTCTGCTCTACAAACTCCAATCTGATATTGAAGCCGCAACTCTCAAAAAGGTGCTAGAAGAGAGGATTCTAAATAGTAAGGTGGAATTTACACTAGGGGAAGTCTTGGGAATTGCAAAGAAAGAATTCCATGATGAGATAATTGATATTATACGAAGGAAAAGGCAGTCCATAATTGAATCTATTCCATCACAGGGGGAGACAAGCACTTCTAAGACTCATGGAGTACAGGTACAGCAAAAGGAAGAGAGAGAGAATGTGGTGGAATGCAGTCACTCTACTGGAGGGGCACGACAAGCGCGCTTTGTGGATGAGGGTGATGAAAAAGAAGTTCTTGCAAAAAGTCATTACTCCAGGAACCATTGGGCAAGGGCCACCACAGAAACCCTTGTCAAGATAGGAGACTTGGAAGAGCCGTATGTTGCCTTAATCGATCATGGGTCTGAAATAAATCTTATGGCTAAAAACCTCTACAACAAATGTAAGTGGCCAATGGATGTAGATCATGGGTGGATGATTAAGGCGGCTAATAACTCATCTGGAGAGCTCTATGCAGCCTGTTCAAATGTAAGGATAACTATAGGGGATGTGAAAGATGACCAGAACTTCTTCGTCCAGGAGATGTCATCGTATCCCCTTATCCTTGGGCAACCCTATATTACAGCTGTGAGGATGGAGACAAAAGTCTTAGATGATGGCTCAGCATATGCAAGAATAAGGAGCAAAGATGGCAAGAAAGCTGTTCAGTTCTTGACAGTTTGCATCAACCATGAAAGGAACCGCGAGTCTCTTCGAGAACAGTCACTCCCAAAGATAAACATAGAATTCATGAACTACAGGGAGATGAGGGATTTTGGCCAGGTGCCATTGTAAAGCGGGATTGCAATGGTACAAGGGGCAATGAGTTCTCGCAGGACTCAATCAATGTAAATAACTTTTCAGCAAACTTTCAGAGATTCTCTAGCTATGGGTCAATAGTCTTTGTAAAAAGCAAGGATTTGAAGCATGGTATGCGTCGATATGTACAAAATGTACAAAAAAGTCTTGAGCAGTGTGGTCTTTTGGAGAAAAATGAGTTTATTTCAGGTGTGCTTGACGAGGTGTCATTTGTGGATACTATGGGTGAGCTTTTTGCCATGGAAAGCGCATGCTTACAGGGTGGGAATGAGATGGTAAAAGTGTCATCTGTGGGGATGTATGATATAATCTGGGAATTTGAGGGAATGGAATGTAATTTAAACATGTATTGTGAGATGGATGCTCGTGTTGATACAAAGTATAAAACAGTTGCAAAGAAGGTGAAACCAGTTGCCTTGCCCCTGCCACCAGAAAGCAAGGAGAAGATAGATGAAGCCTCTATGCAACCGAATCTCAGAGATCCGAAGAAAATTGGGCATAAGTTTACATAGGAAACCCTAAAAGAGCTTAAGATCGGTGACAAGGATTTCTTGTTACCCAGTTGAAAAGGAATGCTTTGAGGAGATGCTTGTAAAACATGGGAAGGCCTTTGCTTTTCAGCCGCATGAGATAGGCTGTGTTGATCCAAGCGTAATAGCGCCAATGGTGATCTTCACTATTCCACATGTGCCCTGGAACTTGTGGCCGATTCCAGTACCAAAAGCTCTCTTGCCAAAGCTGATGGAATTACTAAAAGAAAAGATCACGATGGGAATTTTGGAGCCATCATGCGCTCCATACTCCAACAGATGGTTTACCGTGCCAAAGAAAAATGGAGCATTGGGCTTCATTAAAGACATGCAACCTGTAAACAAGGTCACAATAAGAAATGTGGGAGCAGGTCTGATTGTGGACGAGTTTGCAGAAGCATTTGCAGGGAAAGCTATATACTCTATGGGTGATCTGTAGTCGGGATATGATCAGTTCCAGCTAGATATACAAAGCAGGGACATGACCACAATGAAAACTCCATTGGGTTTGGTAAGGATGTGCACCTTACCACAGGGAGCCACCAACTCAGTGGCGCATATGATGAATGGAATGAATAAAGTCTTACGAGACTTCATATCACAAATAACTATGCCTTTTCTGGATGATGTGCCCATAAAAGGCTGTGATGAAAAAGATAAAGATGGGGATTTGGATTCAAAAGGGTGCCGCAAGTTTGTGGCAAATCATATATTGAAATCAGTGTTTGGGGTTGGTGAAGTACTAATCGTGGGGCATATTTGTAGTACTAATAGGCGCAGACCTTGTCCAGCCAAGATAGATGCGATACAAAGAATGAATGAGATATGCATTAATGTTACAGAGGTGAGGAGATTTCTTGGTGCATGTGTCTTTTATGTTATATGGATCCCACATTATGCACATGTAGCAGATCCTCTCTACCAACTTTTGAGGAAAAATCAGAGATTTTTATGGAGTGCAGCACATATTAAAGCTATGCGGAAGCTGAAATGTCTGCTCCAATCATCACCTACTCTAAGGAAGGTAGATTATGAGTGTGGCAAGCCTATGATTGTAACAGTTGATACTAGTCTTACTGGGATAGGATGGGCCGTAGGGCAAGATGATGAGGATGATCACAGGTATGTAATCAGGTTTGGAGCAAAGGTACTGTATTCGCCAACAAAATTTTCCATAGATCGAGGGAGTTATTGGCAGTAGTCACTGCTCTAAAATGTGAAAAAGAATATCTTATTGGAGCATCCGTGCTTGTGGAAACTGACTGCTTGCCACTCCTTGGGATGATTGCAAGCTGTACCACTCCAGATATCGCTATGCTCAGGTGGATTGCTTATATCAAGTCACTAAATCCTGAGTTTAAGCATATTGCAGGGAAGGACAACCTAGTTGCAGATATGCTATCAAGAGCTAGGTATGAAGATGAAGAAGGGATGATTAGTGACATTGATGATGTAGGCACAAAGTTCTATACTACTGCACATGCAAAAGGTGACCATGCTTGCTTATCAAATGCACTTGAGTCTTTAACTGAGGAAATGTATGAAGGAGATTGGTTGCTTATTGGCCAATACTTGAGTACCTTGACAAGGCAGGAAAATTGGTCTGACTTAGAATTCAAGAGGATCTGCAGAAAGGCATATGGGTATTTTCTAAAGAATGGGTACATGTGGAAGTATCCTAAGCAGAGGAATACTATGCCGCAGAGAGTTATATGTGATAAAGAGACTCAAGGGAAGCTCATGAAAGAATTCCATGAGAGTCTCTGGGCTGGACATCGAAGTGTGTGGGCCACCTTTACCTAAATAAAGGAAAGATATTGGTGGAAAGGAATGTACAAGGATGTATCTCAATATGTGGAAACATGCATGGTATGTCAAATGTACTCGAATGTGCGACATCGTGATGGCCTGCAACCAACCTACCCACCTGCCATGCACTACAAATGGGTAGTGGATCTAGTTACAATGCCCTTGGGAATTTGGCAGATGCGGTACATTGTACTTACAAGAGAAGACCTGACAAATCAGGCAGAAGGGCGTGCTCTTAGAACAAAGAGTACGGAAACAGTATGCAAATTTCTCTTGGAAGATGTGATTTGCTGGTATGGTTGTGTTGGAAAAATAACAGCTGACAGGGGTAAGCTAGATGCTGAAGAAGCAAGGGAATTCTTTTCTAGAATTGGCATCAAATTGGCCCTAACATGTGCTTACAACCTTGAGGGCAATGGTAAAAGCGAGCGAGGACATCCTCCAATCATTAAAGCTTTGACTAAGGCATGCAGAGGAAAAATGCGGGAGTGGCCAAGGCTGCTACCATATGCTTTATGGGCTGACCGTACAACTCATAGCTCAGTGATAGGATACATGCCTGCAGAATTAATGTATGGTCAGAAGCCGGTAATGCCAGTTGAGGAAGTAGTCCCAACTTGGAATGTATTACCCTGGGTGGAAGAATTAAACAGGGAAGACCTCCTTGCATTGCGAATGAGGCAGTTGCAGAGAAGGCCTGAAGATGTAGAGCTTGCTAAAGCTCGTTTGAAAGATGCAAGGTTGAAAAATAAAGAAAGATTTGACAGAAGACACAGACTCCGACCAAAACCCATTGAAGAAGGTGATTGGGTCCTAATGTATGATAGTAGTCTTGACAACCAGTTCACTGTGCAAAGGAAGTTTGCAAAAAGATGGTTTGGCCCTTACATTGTCAAGCATGTGCATGGAAATGCCACGTATACCTTGTGTGAGCTTGATGGAACAGAGATAACGAATCTTGTAGCAGGCAAAAGGATCAAGATATTTAAAAGAAGGCATGACAGTGATCCTTTTGATTCGCAGGAGACTCAAGATGAGAGGCTTGATAGTGATAGCATGGATATGGTTGAAGAGGAAGAGGATGATCTTCCTGGTAATGTAGAAGATGAAGATGACATTCAGATATATGTGGATCTTGATGATGACTTGGCACATACCAAAGGATGTGCAGGTTTAGAGGGGGTGGATGTCATGCCATGGCACGTCTATGGTGTGAAACCATGCATGTGAGGCCATTAAATGCAAATCCAGATGCATGGGATTAAGTGCCATGACTTGAGTCATTATATGATGCCCATGTACATATGTTCATATTGTAAATAAGGTTCAATAAGGCGAGCTGAAGTTGAGCCAGGTCTCGAAGCCTCAGTACATAAGTGTGGTGTATGGATGGTTACCAAATGCAGGGCACTGACTCATTCGGAAGGGAGGCCGCTTTGGAGCATGGGGTAATGATCGTATTTTCGTGAGAAGTATGATGCTGATGATTCTAACCTTGTAGGCAGCTCTGGTTTTGGAAAGGTCGTGGGCGCCGTTTGTCTAGGAAGAACACAAGGAGAAGGAGAGGCCATTGTAGTAATGTGGTGACCATTATTGGGCTTTAAAAATAATAAAAAATATAATACAAGGTGGCCAATGTGATAAGGGACCACGTGGAAGCCTTTGTAGCTGCCAGCGGGTTCCTTCCAGAAGCTGGCGAGAAGCGAAAGCTGGCGCCTTGCTGGAGTCGGCTTGGAGAAAAAGAGAAGGCCTCGTTGATATGGTGCTCTTTGGTGATTGTGAAAAGACTGGGGTGGCTCTAGTGCGCAGGTAGAGCTGGCTGGAACCTTGTGACAGACGCGGAAGAGAAGGAGATCGCCTTGCTGCTGGGCATAAGGTGCACAAAAGCATAGCATAAGGCAGACGATTGCAGTAATAAGGAGGGGCTTGGTGTGAAGCAAGAAGAAGACAAGAGGCGAGTTGCTAAAGGGGGTACGAAGAGCCGGGCTGGGAGTGCGAAGGGGTAGAGAACAGAGAGTAGAGAAGTTGCTGCTGGGGAGGCCCTTGGTGTGCGTAAAGAAGGTGGCCGCTTGGTGATTCTGTAGAGCTGAGGCGAGTGGAGAGCTAACGTGAAAGGAGCGTAGCCATAGGTGCATGGCTAAAAGCTGCAGAGTAGACATCGTAAAGAAGGAGGCCACCGCCTTGTTACGCAAGGCCGGGCTGGTGAAAAAGCGTTGTTGATGAGCAGAGACAAGGGGGTCGTCTACAAGCGCAGAGCCAGGCTGGTGATATAGCGAGGACACGCAGTTGACGAGAGAGAGAGAGAGACACCTTGCTGAAGGCTGCAGCAGACGGGTCTGAAGAGGAGAGTAGCCAGTCGGTGCTCGAAGACTGCTTGGAGTGTAGCTGCAGGCGAAGAAGGTTTGGTTTATATTCTTGTTGTTGGATTCAATAAGAAGGTTTTCAAGAGATCGAAATCTCATCTTCATATGATGAAGCTGGCAAAAAGTGAAGTATGTTATGTGAATGGTTACATGTATATGGGAATCTTTTGAAGATTGTGCTATGCCTACATGTGTTATGTATGAAGCATTTGGATAAAGGGTTAGGAGATCTATGCTTGGAACTGGTCATGTTCTTGACACATAACTTATGTGCAATCATCAAGTTGAATTTGGGGATGTTTTGAAGTGAATTGACACATGTACATGTCATCCAAAATGGAGATGTCTTATGCCTCTTGAAGAGATATATATTCTGTTTCCTTGCTAGGATTTAAAGCTACTCTCACAGCCAGAAGTCTCGCACTTGCCCAGCGATACCGCCCACGTCACGACAGCATGTCCAGCTGGTCATAGTGTGTGGACATTAGCTAGGGTTACAACTCATAGTGTTGTGTGTATTATGGATTATGGCATTATGCTTTGTGTGAGAAGGGAGATGGCTTCCCTCTATGGTTAGGGTTTGCAATATACATCAGGGTTTGCTCCTGTGTGTGTGTCTCCTCCCCCTCTACCGTTCTTTCAACATGGTATCAGAGCCTTGTGCTGTCTATTAGGGTTTATGAAAGAGTGAGTGAAGAGGGAGAAGAAGCTGTGAAGAGAAGCTGTGAAGCTTGCCATTGAAGCTGTGAAGCTTGGAGCACACCGACTCTTATCAAATCTGAGAGATTGGCCTACCGGGTAAGGTCTTCTAAACATCCTTGAGCGGATTGCAGGTGATACAGGCAAAACAAAGCAATTTAGAGCAACTCAAAGCAAAGCAAATTTCTGGTTTTTGGAAGCTTTCCATAAAAGCTTGGAAGCATTGATGTACGATGGAAATACATGTAAATCTGGCAAAGCAAACATGTATCTGACAATGAGGGATGTATTGGCAACTCCTATGCAAGCCTTAAACTAATTTTGGAGCAATTTGGAAGCATTTGAATGTGTGAAAAACTCTGGTTTTTGAGCTCTCACAAAATAGAGAAAAGGAGGTGAAGATTTGATGCATTTGGAGCGTGTTTTTGGCAAAAATCCAAGCATTGACTGGTTGCACACATACCCAAGTGTGTTGGGGACTTGAATACATCATCAAATAATATTATAATCACTCCCAAATCACTATACAGCAGGCGGCGTAGCTCCAACAGAGAAACAGGGCAGAAAATTGACATTTTTGAAGCGAGGAGATCAAATTCTCATTGGTTGCTTGATACATTTCACAATTGCTTTAGCAATTGGTTGCTACACACATTGGAGAAGAGGGCTATGTGATTGGATTGATCAATTATTATCCATTGAGCTGGGAATGAGCTGATAAAACAGGCGAGCAATTTTAATTGATTAATCTTTAGTCTTAAACAATTGGACAAATTCCTCTTACATGGAGTTGATGGACACTATTGCTAAGCTGATGAATGCTTGGTTGCTCAATTTGGACAAATATTGAAGAAATTAGAGTCATTTTACTACTGGTTTTTCTGGTTTTTCCCAAAACAGAGAAAGGGGTTTTCAAAAATTGATATGTACACATGTCAGATGGTGTTGATACTCTACATTGAGGTTGTTTAGGTGTCAATGCAAGTTTCCCATACTTGATTGCACCACTACATTGTGATTTGGAGCCGTAAAAAGCGCATCAAAGCAGGGTATCTCGGACTGCGTGAGTCAGTTCATCTTGGATGCATATACAGGTTGATTTTCTACATCAAATTTGGAGATTGTTGGCTACATTGGAGTATGTGGAACACTCTTTGGAGTGTGGTTGAGCTGAGGAAGGCTCATTTACAGATTTGAAGTGTGCAGAAGGTGTATGCATTGAGCAAACATGTCAGATAATCCAGTACAGATTGTTGGTGAAAAGCTGGATAGCAAGAACTTCCAAGCATGGAAGTACAGGATAAAAAGTTTCTTGAAAGGAAAAGGTTTTTGGAATCTCATTACAGGTGCTGAGCTAGAGCACTATTGCTCATAAGCAATGGTCAGAAAGAGCATTCAAAGTGCTGCATTATCTGTCTATGTGTATTTCTGATGCTATGCTCATACACATACAGAATGCGGAGAATCCCAAAGATGCATGGGATACTTTGGTCAAGATGTTTGATACAGACACGAGTGCTCACAAGTCACAATTGCGACAGCAGATACATAATGTGAAAAGGAATAAAAGGAGCATCCATGATTACGTGCAAGAAATAAAGAAGTTTGCAGATGCATTGGCAACAATAAATTCCCCCATGCCTGATGGTGATTTGGTGGATATTACCTTGCGTGGTCTTGGCAAGGAATATAAATCTTTTGATACATCCATCTCAGTGAGGAGTACAGGTTTACCAGACTTTGATGAGTTGGTTTCACTCTTACTTGTTGAGGAAATCAAGCTCAGTGATTCATTTCTGGATGCATCTACTAGCCATGATGATAATGGCAGAAATCAGGCTTTCTACTCGTCGTATAGAGAGGTTTTAGAGGCCGAGGGAGATTCACATCACGTGGACGTGGTGGTAATGGTCATGGATGGCAGGACAGGTCATCACAGCAGAATTTTCAGCCTTCATATGGTGCTCGAGGTGGTCGTGGATATGCACCTCAGAGAGGCAGAGGTAACCCCCGTGGTAGAGGACGTTGGCAAGGCCAACAAAATTGTAAGGGTACATCCACACGTAACTAACCCCCAAGCCCTTTGACTAAGGTTTAAGAATTACATAAGAAAGCCTTAACAGTGTGGAGAAGACTTCTTGAGACTCTAGCAACTTGGTCCTTCTCTCACAGAAAGGGGTGATGAGCCCACTTTGCACTACATACCACTTGTGTAGTTATTCCCTCCACCATCCCTTGTATGAGATAGCCTTACATCATTTCTCCTTTTTCTTCTTTGATCCTCGTTCCATACAGAGGCAAGTTTTTATCTAGGATTTTGAGTTTTTTTTCTATTAACTAATAGGACCTCGTTTTTGGAAAAACAACGTGCACCCGCTGAGTAGTGGGAAAATAGAGGGTTACTAGGTGAATAATGATGAGGAGGAAAGAAATAATAGTTACTAATATTTTCACTTACATGACCATTACAGGCCTCACCTTTCTTAGGAAGGTGAGATGGAAGAAGTCTTAAAGTTAGAGGACAATTTCAACGAGATAGGTAAGTTCTCTCTCTCTCTTTCTATTATTATGTTTCATCTTTATGGTCATAGGGGAAGTGTTGATAGAATCAAATAATATACGTACTTCTTGCTCATATTGACATGTGATTGTGGGGTATATGATCAATATAAAAGTAAAAAACTAAATATCATAAAAGATTTTCTAAATAAGTATATATTCTATGATATAAAGCAAGAATACCCATAGGATAACATAATAAGAGGGAGGAGTAAGTCTGATAGGTTTCATAAGAAGATATTATGGAGGAGTAAGTTCTGATAGGTTTCATAAGCTTTGAGCTAACCTTGTGTTTTGAATAAATCATCAAAACTTTGTTGTAACTTTTGGAGGGAGGCTACTTTGGAAAGGTTGGTGTTGAAGATAGTGGATTGGGCAAATGAATGTCTAGCATCCTCTATCAAAGATGGCAAAACTTTATAGCAATGTACACCAATATTTAAAATTTAGGATAGGCTGTAGAGAGTATGAGTACATACGTTAAGTCAATTGCAAAAATGAGTCTCTAGCATCCTCTCCCTATATCATATCAAAGATGGTAGAATTTTGTAGCATTGCATATTGATATTTAAAATTTAGTATAGAGTGTAGTGGGTATGAGGACATAAGTTAAGTACTTTATTGTGGTGTAGAGGATATGAGTTCATGGATGTAGCATTAAAGAGGTGTATGTAAGCATGAAAGATAGATATAATTATCATAGGGTCTCACACCTCTTACCTAATGAGGGATATATGTCCTAAGGTGAAAATAGAATAAGAGAGAGTGTTCATGTAGGAATAATAAGAAGACATTTTAAGGAGGATACCTATTAATGAGCCCTACAATAACTTGGTATATGAAATTATCACCTTCTTATTCTTGTGGTCTTGGTTTGGCTTGATCTTATAGTAGAATAGTCAATTGTTGTGCTTATGTGTGTATAAGGAGTGGGAAGATAAAATCTTCCTGTACATGTCTTACTGCTAGCAGTTCCTTGTGATTCTTTATGGTAATCTCAACTTGATTTTTGGTTTGTTTTGCCTTACTTTATGATTTTGTAAGTTAAATTTCTATCTTAGTTATCTCCTTCTTTGTAGCATATAGCTTGTCATTTAGGTTCCTTAGTACCTTTTGGTGGCATTTTTAGCACCACTTGGTGGCTTAGTACTCTTTTCAGTATTGCCATCTCTTCTTACCTTTGTAAACCTTGTTTTGAAGTGCGCCTTATTATGTAATTCCCTTAAAGTTCTCTTTTGCATAATCCCATGATACAGGAAGTACTTTTATATCTTAAACTTATTTGTTTGGCTTATTTTTCATTTCTTAAGCTTGTTTTTTCAATTGTGTAGTAGATTCTTTATTTCTTCTGTTGCATTCTTTGCCATTTTAATCTTGTCTTGCATCTCATGAGTTGTTTTGGTCTCCTATAACCTTACAATCTTTTTTGAGAATTCTTCGTGTAAATCCTATAGTTTCTATTTTTGGGGAGCCATCTCTTGCAAATCCTATAGTTGCTACTTTTGGAAAACCATTTCTTTTTGTAAATTCTATAGTTGCTACTTCAGCCACATTAAAAGATAAGGCATTGTTACACTATCTCTCTCCAAATGCAATGGATAATGCTTCCCTTAACATGTTGTAGGAAACTTGATGGCATCCAAGCTCTTATCTTTGAGAACTCCATGTTGTTCTAGTGGTAGCTAGCACCATTCCTTTTTCTCCTTCCTCAAACTATCATTATGTCTCTCCTCATACCAGGACACTTACTCCTCTCTACTCTCACACTCATGAGCACAAGCATAAGAGAAATGTGTACCAAGAATGAAGCTCTCTCCCCTTAACTCTCTCTCTCTCTCACATCATAGACACAAGAGAGCAAGGAGATAAGGCTAAACTCAATTTGGTACAAAGGGGGATTGGGTCTTGCATTATGAGAATTTGTTATTTATACAATTGGCCCTTATTCACAGTTGGTTACCCAAAATTATAACATTATAACCATTCCCATAATTATAACATTTATAGTACCATTTCATGACACTTATTGTGCTATATCTCTTTTGTAATGGAGAGATGCTAAGTTAACCTCAAATTGGGATTAATATCTCCCCTACCTATTGGAGATTCCATCCTTGGAATCTATTTTTGTAGGGCCGGTTGAACTAGATATTCTTTGTAGAAACTCTTTTTGGACCACAGGATGCAAAGAGTTCTATGGAGAAAGTAGAGAGACCTCCAAAAGTTGGTATGAATCATATTCTCAAAACTAGTATGCATGTATGATGGTAGACAATGTAGCCTATGCTAGTAGTACATGATACCACTATCGGAAGGCCCTGTGTTAAGATCAAAGCATGTCCCCTCTTGGTTATAGCTGTAGACATCATCTTGGATGTCAATGAGAAGAAGATCAATTAAAAACATTACAGATAGGCTACTACAACTAGATCTAGGATTTCCCTCCATGCATGCACTGTGGTGAGCATAAACTACCATTGTTTGTTGAGAGTCTCAAATTTGTTATGCTCAAAGTAAGGAAATTTGTAAAGGAAGTGTGAATCCGGAGCTTGACTTTACTTGAATTCTCTTTTAGTGAACCTTTTTTTTCGGAGCAATATAAATATATATTAATATACCAAGAAGCAGTTACATCTCATATGCCAACTTGACAACCCTCAATTCCCATTCAACATGTTACAAATCATGTTCCATCTCTCATCTTCAAATACAAAAAAAAAAAATTCCCAAGAAATATGAAATCCGAGCTGAATGCATGCTTTGATCAGAACCAATGAACCTTATTTTAATTGTCATGTATAATGGATCTATGCAAAGGTGCCATGGGGATACCTTGTAGATGTCAGCACATTGCCTTATGGCAAGGAATGGCACCTCCGCCAAGCTTGCTGTTGGATACCAAAGTTTTCCACTGGAATTTGGCCATCAGTGTTCATCTAGATTTCTTCATAATCTCCCCTTGACTCTATTGAATGCTCTTGCTTTCATCATTTATAAGCATGGGAAATCATAAATGTGTCAATGCATATTTCAAGAAAATTAGCAAGCCATGGGTTACGAGCCTTGAGATTCTCACCACATTTGTACATAATGAATCATGTTGATCCAACTACCCAAGCTCTGTTGCTTCTGGTTGGTCCTTACTAACTAAAGGATATGGTAAACCTATAGCAACTCGGTTGCCATTGCATATGCTTCTACTTGTATAGGAATTGTGGGATCAAAAGGGGTTATTTGTAAGAGTTCTTGGTGCATGAGATGGGGTTTAAGTAATGGATTTTCTCATACTCTTCTATTGGTAGATCTAAGATTGGGTCGATGCAGTAATAATCCAGAACTTCATGACTTTGTTGAGTAGTAGGTTCGGCCTTTGGTTTGCCATCCAGGGGTTCCTCGAGGTCGAGAGTATTGGTGGGGAAATCAAAGGAGGAAGAGGGAAAATCACTCTTAGTTAGTGGTACATTAGTGTCATCCTTGTTTTTACTATCATATATATTAGATATATAAGAGTGATTGGACTAAACACCAAGTAGGTGTTATAAAGAAATCATGAATTGCATGGAAGTCTTCATCCTCAAGAAATAAAGGGTATTCAATGTGTACTTTCTCAAAATCATATACTAATGATGTTAGTAAAGTATACAGATGTGCACAAATGATATCAAAAATTTTGAGAATGCCAAGGGTAGTTAGATTTACTACTATGGAGGACAAGATATTGGTATGTATCCGAGGCTTCTACTCACCCATGTGTGAGTATACAATTAAAGATTTTAGGGAGAGGAGCAATAAAAGAGTTAATGGTAGTAGGTTTCATGAGCTCTAGGAGCTCCTCACATTCATTAAAGTTATTTGGGTGTATGAGCAATCTACACCAATTGATTGAACATTAAGTACAATAAAGTGTAGGGGACATATATATAAAAACCCTTCCTTAGCTTAAGAACCCCCATAAATATATCCATTATGACTATGGGATCAACCTATCTTGTGGTATTTTGTTAAATTAATGCCAAATCTCCTTGGGTTAGTTCCTCACTTAGATTTACGTTGTATTGATAGAGAGAGAGAGTGTTAGTGAAATAAATAACAAGGTAAAGGTCTATGTGTAAGAGCCCCAGGAACCACTGCGGAAGGTCAACCAGGGGAGATTCTCTTTCGACTAGCTTACGGAAAGAATTATCATTGGCTTTGATCAGCTCCCTGGGGTAGCTTAGTTGTTGTTGGAGAGCTGCTACACCTAGGTTTCTTGGTCAGCTAATACACTGGCTACCTCTATTTCTCTTTCTTGGTGGGCTTCAGTGAGTTATAGGTTCTGAGTGGCAAGGCCATATGTCTTCTTTGTGAGAATTTCCACCTCTATTTCGCTTTGTTGGCGGCGGGATTCACTGAGTTGTAGGTTCTAAGTGGTGAGGCCATCTCTCTCCTTTGTGAGGATCACCACGTCGACCTATAGACCTTCTCTGATTGTGTGTGCATCCAAATTTTGTTTATTTAGATGTGAGATTTAATGGCTTTGTGTATCATGATTACCTTTTTAGGTTGCAAGTCCTACAAGGATTCTTTGAGATCTCGGGCCTGTACTTCATAATTCTCACAACCTTTAAGCTTTTTCTTTTAGTAGCCTATAACTCCTCCTTTTCTTCTAGTGTTTTTTCAAGGTCATAACAACTATTTTTGTGAGGCTTTCCATCTAGATTTACAACTCTGTATGGTGGTCTTTTTTTGTGAGGCTCTCCACTTGGATTTGCAACCATGTATGGTGGTCTTTTTCATATATTACCTCCTACCTATGGTACTCCAACTGTGCAAGGAGTTCTTATACTTTTGTGTTAAGATCCTGGTGTCTCCTTATGCTTAATATCAATGTCCTTGAGCCATTACTTGGGCATTTACGTTTCCTAGGGTACTAGCTTGTCTTTTGAACATGCGGTTGGTAGAGGCTTACATGTAGAAATTTCTCTCCATCATTTGGGTTGATAAGATATTAAGGTCCAAGACATAGGCCTCCATCTCATAGTTTTCTCTTTCACGTTGTTTCAAGTACTCTTTTCTTTCACCCTTTTTCAAGTACTCTTTTACCCTATTGTACTTGTTTGGAGGTAGTGAAGGAGACCCTTCTTGATCTCATGTATAAAAACCCTCCTTGATGTTGTGTCTATATCCTGTAGCTAGAGGGGCGGAGTGACTTAAATGATTCTTCTTTTTGCTCTTCTTCTCACTTTGGTGCTTTGCTACCAATTCCACCTCATTGCAAGAGCTGCTTTGAATGCTTTCAATCTGCTCATTCTATGACTCGGGTGTAGACACTTGGGCAATTAGTTCCTCCAACTAGAAAATCTCATCTAAATCCCAAGGAGGTGCCACTTTTTTGTGTTTTTGTGGGGCAGAGGAGGTAGGATTCCCTTTTGCTTTTGTATGATGCATAACACCTCAAACTCCAGGATGGGCATGCTAGGGAGAGTGGCCTCTTCATGTATTTTCATGGTTGTGGGTTCTTGCAGAGATGGAGAAGGCAGTGGGTGGTGGGTTTCTTGAAACCTTGCCTACCATACTTTCCTTCTCCTTTTCATGAGGTGGGGCCAAGGATGTTGGGAGAATAGAGATCGGTCATTAGGGGTTCGTATTGACTCTCTTATTCTTTGCATGTTCTATTGGCGGGGAGCCCAACTCAAGCATTGCCATCAAATCCTTTTACTCTACTAACACTACCGAATGCTCTTGTAATCACTTCTGGAATGCTTCTTTATCCATTGCTTCTTTATCCAGGGAAATCTCTTTGATTATTGGGAGTGGGGCTCTCTAGAATCCGAGCAGTGTGGTTAAGCACCTATGTGAGGATATACTGGTTGACCACTTTGCTTCCATGCTTGACCAAGTAATGGGTGAAGTCCCTATGCAGAATGCTAGTCCAATCATCTTTGTCACCTTTGTGCAGCCTGTAAACCTTGTGCACTATTGTATATGTCTGGCTTGACTTTCATAATCATTTATGGCACACTCAGCATGCTTTCTTTAGCTTTGGATCCTTGAGGGTAGAGATTTCAAGACCTTTGAACATTGTTAACTTTGTTGGCTGGGAAAATATCCAAGAAATCTAGCTTCTTTGAGAAGGGCGTGGGATTAGGAAAAACGTTCGGTGCATGGCTTCCTGGATGAGTTTTTCTATCATCAATATTACCTTATTTGACCCATCTATGTTGGTGGTTGTTCCTCTTTTGGATCCTTGCTAGTAAGAGGTTAGGAATTTGGCACGACCTTGGTGTACACCTTGCACTGTACTTCCTCTACCCAATTTTTGACCCCTATTTGGTTAAGCTTCTCTTTTATCTCTGTGTTATTCACACTAGTTGCACACACCTAGGAGAGTGGTACTTAAAATACACATTTTTGTTCTCCACCATTGTCTTGGTATGGCTGAGTATGGTGCTGTTGCATTGATCCATGAGGGGCTTGAGGTAGCTAGTCTTTTGATGGAAAGGTTTGGCTACTTTTTCTTTGGCCTTCTTATTTGGGATTATACCATCTCCCTTTGAGGATAGTGGTGACCTGGGGTCCTTATAAAAGGGGTCAAGATTCACATCCTTACCTGCCATTCTACTGAAACAAAGAGAGCTTTATCGGTTCACTGATTGTCAAGAGTACCATTTCTCTTGTTAAGAGTTTTTTTTGTTAGAATTTTGTGTTAGGATAAGTTGTGAATGTTAGCATAGAACTATTTGAGGGTATTAGAGGATGAATTATAGCTCTCTAGAATGACTTTAGTAGACTATAAAATCATGGTTTGATATACCTCATGGTCTTCACCCATTGGGAAGCAGAACAAGGATTAAGAATTGGGACTATGCATGATGGTAATTGATTCGTGGTTTTGTACATGATTGTTGGTGACGTGATTTTAGATAGATGACATGGAAATCATGATGTATTATATAACCATGATTGGTGATGTGGTGCCATGATTGGTGATCAATCACGGGGTGATGATTCTACAGACTACAGAATCATGGTGAAAATATTGTGGATATTTTTCTTAAAACAGTCTCTTGGACAATTAGAGTGGCTAACTGATGCTATAAAGCTAAGCTATGCTTGCATGATCAGTGCTGACGTAACATTCTAGGGCATGATTAGTGACATGGCACCATGATTGATGATGTGGTAATCATGGCATGTGCAAGCCTTTGGATTGGTGACTTGGCATTGTGATTGCATTATCAGTGCTGACGTAACATTCTAGGGTATGATTAGTGACATGGCACCATGATTGATGATGTGGTAATCATGGCATGTGCAAGCCTTTGAATTGGTGACTTGGCATTGTGATTAGTGATGTAGGAATCATGGTTGTGATTCCATGGATTGTAGAATCATGGTGATAAATTGAATTCATTGGGCATCAACAATGAGAACCGTTGGCCCCTTGAATGGAAAGGGGTAAGTTTTGAGTTGGCTTGGTTTTGGTAGCCATGGTTATGCAACCACAGTGATGGAGGAGGATCGTGCTTTTGTAGAAATCATAGTTTTGCTCATGAGATATTGATAGTGAGGGCTAGAAAGAGGTCACCTAGGTTTGTGCTACCAAATGAATGTACATTAAATACAAGGATGGGAGGGGAAGAGTGAGAGAAGATAAACACCAACTCATACTCACTAGGCCATCATTAATCATGCATGTAGATTAAGAGACACATTAAGAACTCTTATGAAGGATATAGGGGAAACCAGATGCTCCTACTTGGAGATGGCTATGGGTGATGGTAATGAATGTATGTGAAGTAGCAGTTGCGTAGGCAGAATCGTTGATGGAGGAAGCTTGAAAACTCAAAAATGGAAAAGATAATGAAAAAAATGAAGAACTATTCACTACTTATTGCCTGCGGGATTATGATTAATGCATGTGACATGTGGTAGCATCTTGATTCTTACTAGCATAGAAGTGCAGGCCGTGATCACGTCTACTACCATTACCGTGATCACATCAACAATGGCTATAATCATGGCAAACAATAGTAGGCGAGATCACGGTTCTTCCAATCATGTCAAGTGAGATGCATCTGAATAAAACCTAATTCAAGCACAAGCTATCACAACACGTCCTAAGGGCTTAATATATTTTAGTTTTCGTTAATTTTCTATGGCATGATTCTATAGGGTTCAAAGTCATGGCCATGATTTATGTAGAATCACGGTGATAGGAATGTGAGTTTATGAACATGTGAGGTTGGAGAGTGGAAGATGATGCAATGTAGGAGTAATTTATGGCTTCCAAGATGGGAGCCAAAAATCATCGGTGTGATTCTATAAAATCACTATGGTGAATCCGATTGAATTGTGAGTGAAGTGATTTCTACAGGGTTGTTAGTAGTGTTAGAACTCAATTAGCAACTTAGTCCTCCGGAGCTTGTACTACAAGATCGCCATTATATTTAGTAGCTTGATACTCCATTGGTTCAATCCATTGGGATAAAGCTCTCAATGTATAAGGAGTGTGTTGATATAACACTTATAGTTCTTCTATGGAACATAACAACTCTTACTTCATCCATTGAATCAACCAAACCATAGAATCTATAGTAGGTTCTTGTGTGACCATGTCTTGTTTGGACATGTGTTCTTGTGTGCATGCTACGATAGCTTTGCCCTTGAGACAGAGAATTATGTAGCTCACCTATTTTATCCCTATTTGATTGGCATCTTGTGTGATGTCACGTTATAAAGGTATTTGTGGCTTTTGTCTACCTGCTTATAGCTTCCCAGTCACCTCTTCAATGGGCACCAATTTGTGTGGCCACTTGAGGTTAGTTTTTTGACGTGGTTTCTTTTTTGGCACCCACACCTTTTTTGATACTTGGCTTGGGAGGGTTGATTTTCTAATAGGGATCCAGTTTTGCCTTTCCTATCCTTTCCAAATCTTTTTAGCTGGTTTTGATGTAGTTGTTTGGGTGATTGGTGGTGGTCAATGACAAGGCTATTACATAGATGGCTTCCATATCTTTCTGATCCTTTCATAGTATCCATGTGTCCTTAGCACTCATTTAGGAACCTAACATTGATGTGAACATGAGGCCTCTGGCTCTTAAAGATTTATTGTGAGTTGGTACTATTATCCTTGCTTGACACATTGGCATCCTTTCTTTGGGGTACTCGTGGTGCGTCTGGAGAGGGAAGACATAATAACATCTTAGGTGGCTATGCATAAGATATGTGAAGCATGCCAACTTGGTAAGCAGGCCAAACATGCTTTCCCACATGAAAAGCATGTTAGTGTACAAGGCCATTCGATGTCATGCATTCAGATATATGGGGACCAACCAAGACTTCAACAATTGCAGGTTGTAGGTACTATGTTATATTCATTGATGACCACACTAGGAAAGTGTGGGTTTATTTCATGAAGGAGAAAAGTGAGGTGTTTGCTCACTTTCAGAGATTGAAAGCCTTGGTCAAGAAGGAAAAAGGCATGCAAATAAAATGCCTAAGATAAGATAGTGGGGGAGAATATTTCTCCAATGAGTTCAGTGATTTCTTGAGAAAGCAGGGAATCAAGAGGCAGTTTACGTACAGGTACACTCTGTAATATAATGGTGTTGCATAAAGGAAAAACAGGCACATTGTAGAAGTGGCACGTGTCTTGATAGCTGAAAAAGAATATGCCACATTACTTTTGGATAGAAGCAGTAGCAACTGCTGTGTACATTATAAATAGAACATCCATTACAGCTGTTTATGGTATGACTCTTGAACATAAGTTTACATGCATAAGACCGAATGTGTCTCTCACTTGAAAGTGTTTGGGTGTATTGCATATGTACATGTTATTGATGAGGTGAGAACAAAGTTGGATCCAAAGGTAGAGAAATGCATCTTCATTGCGGTTATGCTATGGACCAAAAAGTTTATAAATGTTATAACCCTACCACTCGTGAGATGAGTAAGCAGAGATGTTGTCTTCGATGCGATGAGTAGCTGGTATGCACGAGTAGTGAAGACAATAGAAGATGCAGATGTAAGAAGTGCTGATGTTACATCACATGTAAAGTAGCAATCACTGGTGAGTGGACGTGGGGAGTCCTCCAGCAGTGGATCCAATGTTAGCCCATGGTCAGGCAAGTTGAGAAATGACATAGGTACACATGCATCACAGAAAGGGAAGGAAAAAGGTAGATCAACCTTTTGTGCTTCATCTGTCAGTAGGTCACTCATATGTGGATGGTGACTCTAGTGGCTCTGAGAAGAGCCTTGATGAGGAGCTTGGCATTCTGTCTATGGTTACTCTTGGTGTAAGGAGAACCAAGGTTGTTTTGATGAGGACACCTGACAATGATTTAGGTGTACGCAGGTCTCTACGAGGGTTAGATACCTTATTGATAGGTTTAGATATGATGGATATACATCCCATCATTATGCTTGCATGGTAAAAGCAATACAGGAGGTTGAGCCCACTTTCTTTGAGCAGGCAATTAGGAAAAAGAAATGGGAAGATGCCATGGATGAGGAGATGGAAGCATTGGATGCAAATGCAACATGGGAGTTAGTGCCTTTACTTAAGGAAAAGAAGATAACCAGATGTAAGTGGGTGTATAAAGTCAAGCACAATGCTGATGGTTCAGTGAGCAGGTACAAGGCAAGATTGGTTGCCAAGGGCTTTGCACAGACTTATGGCATCGACTATGAGGAGACATTTAGCTCGGTTGCAAGAATGGCAACCGTGAGAGTTGTCATTGTGCTATGGCTGTAAGCGAAGAGTTGATCTTTACATCAAATGGATGTAAAGAATTCTATCTTGCATGGTGATTTTCAAGAAGTGTACATGATGCAGCCACCAGGTTATGAGAGTGATGCACATTCAGATTTTGTGTGCAGGTTACGCAAAGCCTTGTATGGCTTGAAGTAGGCACCCAAAGCATGGTCAAACAAGATAGGGGAGTATCTTGTTACTATTGGATTTTAGATATCCAATGTAAATTTTTCATTATATGTGAAAAGGACAGACAGAGGGATCATGCTATTAGTCATCTATGTGGATGACTTAATTACCACTGTTGATAGTGATGTAGACATACATGATGTCAGGATGCTTTTGAAGCAGAAGTCTGAGATGAAGGATTTGGGTGAGCTGCGGTATTTCTTGGGTTAAGAGGTGGTGAGATCACCTCATGGCATTTTGCTATTGCAGAGGCAGTATGGCTTGGACATGTTGTTCAAGTATGGTATGATAGGCTCTGCAAGCCTATTTCATTGCCATTGGAGCATAACACAAAGCTTTTTGCAAATACAGGTGAGCTTTTGGAGGATCCCACTACATACATGCGCATAGTGGTAGTTTAATCTACATGACCATTACAAGGCTAGACTTGAGCTATGCTGTTGGACTTGTGAGTCAATTTATGTAGGCCCCTAGGAAGCCACACTTGTCTATCTTCTCCAGCCATTCTACATGCATGTTTGCTTCTTTGTACAAGGTGGATGGGAAGCCTTTGTACCATGGAAAGAGTGCAAGAACAAACCAATGTCATGGGGCTTTACCCAACCACACTCGGGAGCATAAAACATCTCAATCAAGAAGCCAATATGTGATGACCTAGCTCACAATTTCATCGGAAAGGTGTGTCACTCACCTCATGAATACTTCTGCTTATATTCTCATAAGAGATGATGTTGCTGCACAACCACATTCCAAATCTCCACTCTTCCTGCACTCCAATGGAAGCTCGACCCTCCTCTCACTCAATCTCTCTCTCTCACACATACACTCATGCATACACAATGAGCATATAACATATTTAATTGAATTAGAAAATAAAGACACAAGAGAGAAAGAGAGTAGAGAAGAAGGGCACTCTATTAGCTCCATAACAGAATGATTGGTGAGAATACAAATTGATTCTTGTCTTGGCTTCCAGCCTTCATACCTTGGTCGATCGGTTTTCTTCTTCTTCTTAGATTTTTCTACTGAGGCCACTAATAGTTGCTTAAAAACATGTTGGTTTTGGGTTTGTAGGCAGGTGATAGCATGAAAATATTTGTGATGTAGGTTTTTTAGAATCTGCCTTTGAGTTTGATTACTTATCCGAATCATGTTTAGGGGTGTGATGATGGGTCCTATCTTTGGGCTTGTCACCACAATATTTTTGGGGCACTCCTTAATCCATTGGCAGTGGTAACATATTGAAGAGGCATTCTTCTAGCTGTGATGTTAATGGAATGAAGGGATGTAATGCATGAAAATATGAGTAATCACCATGTAAACATGATGCCTAAGTGTGTTTAGTCTCTCACACCAAGAGAATGGAAATAGCCTTCCACAAGCCAAGAAGCCATGAGCTCCAAGAAACATGAGTTTCCATTTCTAAAAAAATGATCATCAAAAGTTACAACCATGGTCCAAGTCCCCTCTTTTATACATGGACTTGTCCCATTATTAACCCTATTGAATAAAGTTCCTACTTTATTACAAACCATCCCTTCCCAAAGATTTTGTCCTCAAAATCAATAACATGTACAATCTCAAAGTATGAGACTCTAATGTAATCGATGGGAAGTGGTTAAGAGTTCTCAAGTACATCCAAAGCACATATACAATGAAAATTTGGATGCGTACAAGTCCACAAAGCTTCAAGCCCAAAGTGTTTGAGTGGGACTGTTATGACAGCCCTTCTAGTCGATGAAGACCCTTGAAAATCCTTCATTTAGACTCCATATATTGGGCTGAAAATGATATGTACACTCAGCCATATGTAGCCCACATCATAATCCTTCATTAGGATACGCCATGAAGCTTGTTGGAGTAGAAAAATAGGCCCAATAGTAGACCTTCCCAAAGCTGTCCAGAAATTACAGCATGTATACTTCTCCTCATATTACCCAATTTGCTCAAGTAAACCATACCACTTGGTCACGGAAAGTCATCCACAAGTAAGCCATGTTGTTGGACATACTCCAATGATTGCCAAGTAGCCTCATCCATGGGTAATTGCTTCCATTTGACAAGGTATTCATCAATATTTCGATTCCTCAACTCTCTTGTCCTCTTACCAATAACCCTCTCCGGCTCATAAATGATCTCACCTTCTTCATTCATGGGTGGAAGCTCTTCCATCTCTTGAGGCAAAGATCCCATAAACCTCTTAAGGTTAGATACATGAAACACATTATGGATCCTTGTCGAAGAAGGCAAATCCAACTTGTAGGCCAAATCACCAACCCTCTTGATAATCAAGTATGGTCCATAATACCTATGAGCCAATTTTGAGTTGGTTACACCTTTGAGAGTGTTATGCCGACTCTTGGGAAGCTTCAATAGCACATAATCACCCTCTTCAAACTCCACATCCCTTCTATGAACATCCGCCTTAGCCTTCATGACATCTTGAGCCTTCTTCATATTGTCCTTGCAAAGTTGAAGAAGCTGTCTCATTCTTTCCAACTCTTCTTTTGCCAATGGATTGACCACTTTGTCTTCACGGAAGGCTATCGATGGCACATGTACTTGATATCCATAGAGAGCCTCAAATGGTGACATGCCAATACTCAAATGCTTGCTTGAATTATGGCAAAATTCAGCAAGATAAAGCCACTCATCCCAAGATGTTTGCATGTCATGACAATAGTGCCTCAAGTACACCTCAAGCCATTTGTTTGTGCACTCCGTTTGCCCATCCGTTTGAGGGTGATAGGCTGTAGATGGAGTGATTTGAGTACCCAAGCTCTCATATAATGACCTCCAAAAAGTCCCCATGAACTTGGTATCTCGATCACAAACTATGTTAAGTGGCAAGCCATGTATCTTGAATACATGTTCCAAAAATTGCTTGGCAATATGAGATGCTCCATAAGTGGTCTTTGAAGCAATGAAATGGGCTGATTTTGTAAGCCTATCAATCACCACAAATATTTGATCCCATCCATGCTTTGTCTTTGGTAGACCCGTGATGAAGTCCATAGAAATGTGAGTCCATTTACCATCCGGAATAGGTAATGGATGAAGTAAACCACTTGGGAGTTGATGGCTATCCTTATTCTTTTGACAAGAAGCACATTCCATCACAAACTTCTTCACATCTCCCCATATACCTTTCCAATAAAAACTCTT
The DNA here is from genome assembly GCF_041138505.1 of Cibotium barometz. Taxonomy (NCBI): domain Eukaryota; kingdom Viridiplantae; phylum Streptophyta; class Polypodiopsida; order Cyatheales; family Cibotiaceae; genus Cibotium; species Cibotium barometz. The sequence goes on along the minus strand of NC_141057.1, from coordinate 22,113,168 downwards.
GCTCACTTTATCATAGGTTTTGAGTACACCAAGATGGCCCGAAAGTGGTGAAGAATGCATCTCATGAAGCACCTTTGGTATGTAGAATGAGGTAGGAACCAAATACACCTTATCCTTGTACCACAAGAGACCATTGTGAAGCTTGTAATGAGGAAACTCTCCACCATCACCTTGCTGTAATTTGGTATAAATATGAGCAGCACCTTCATTGATGAGGTATTCCTCTTGAATCCCCTTGATCCATTCACTATATACCTCCATGATTGAAGTTGTAGCGCATGCCCACATTCTAGACAATGCATCCGCCACTACATTGTCCTTCCCGGGTGTGTAGGATATCTCAAAATCATATCCTTGAAGTGTGGCCAGCCATCTCTTTTGCTTTGGAGAAAGATTTGGTTGGGAGAGGAAAAATTTCAGCACCCTATGATCACTTCTCACCTTGAAATGAGCACCATAAAGATAGTGATGCCACTTCTTGATGGCATGAAGTATGGCTAGCATCTCTTGCTCATAAACATGAAGCCCCATCTCCTTTTCGGTAAGCTTCCTACTTTCAAATGCAATGACTCCATGCTCTTGATACAAAACTGCCCCAATTCCTCTACCACTTGCATCCGCCCTCACATAAAATGTCTTTGCAAAATCCGGACATACAAGTATAGGGGCTGAAGTGAGCAACTCCTTGAGCTCATTGAAGCTCTTGTTGGCAATGGAATCCCAAAAGAAAGCCTCCCTCTTGAGCAAGTCGGTAAGAGGTGCCGCAATGGATGCATAATGTTGCATGAATCTTCTATAGAAAGAAGATAATCCCAAAAATCCTCTCAATTGAGTTGTATTGCTTGGTGTTGGCCACTCTTTGACACATGCCACTTTCTTAGGATCAGCCCTTATGCCATTCTCACCCACCAAGTGTCCAAGATATTCCACTTCATTGACCATGAATGTGCATTTGCTCTCCTTTGCATAAAGCTTGTGCTTCCTCAACACTTCAAACACTTGCTTCACATGACATAAATGTTCCCCTTTGCTCTTGCTATAGATCAAGATGTCATCGAAGAACACTAGCACAAACTTGAAAAGAAGGGGAGCCAATATCCGATTCATCAATGCTTGAAAAGTGGCCGGAGCATTTGTAAGACCAAAGGGCATCACCATGAAGTGAAACAATCCCCTTTCCGTCCTAAATGCTGTCTTCTCTTCATCACCTTCCTTCATCCTTATTTGATGATATCCCGATCTCAAATCAATCTTGGTGAAGAACTTTGCCCCTTTGAGCTCATCAAGAAGATCATCAATGCGAGGTATGGGATACCTATTCTTGATTGTGACCTTGTTCAAGTCACGATAATCAATGCACATGCGAAAGGATCCATCCTTCTTCTTCACCAAGAGAACGGGAGATGCAAATGGAGATTGTGAAGGTTGAATAAGACCCATAGCAAGCAAATCTTGCACTTGCTTAGCCACTTCCTCTCTTTCTACCTTAGACAAACGGTAAGGAGGCTTGTTGACAACCTTTGCATTTGGTTCAAGTACTATGGCATGGTCAATCTCCCTCTTAGGTGGTAGACTCTTTGGCACTTGCAAAATATCTTCATACTCCTTAAGAAGAGTTGCCATTTCCTCATCTATGTGCTGTCCACTGCCTTCCATCCCCTCTTGGGTAACATGTAACACATAGATAGTGCCAAAAGCCTTAATCTCTTTCTTGAGTCGCCTTGGAGTGATCAAAGAGAGCTTCTTAGGTGCATTTGCAGCAAGTACCACTTGTTGCCCATGATGTAGAAAGCTCATGAAACCTTGTTGAAGGTTCATGTGAATGTCACCAAGTGAAGCCAACCAATCACATCCCATGATAATGTCGATGGGACCCATATCCAAAACCACCAAATCACCTTCCCAAGTGTATGAAGAGGATAAAACCACTTTTGTAGAAGGGCAAACCAAGCTAGTCTTCTCACTTTCCCCATTTGCCACTTGCACTTGGAACGTTGTAGGTGTCTTCTTTGTGTTGAGTTTGAGAGAGTTGATGGATTTAGAGTTGATGAAGCTATGAGTGCTCCCGGAATCCACAAGAATATGTGCAACCCTCCCATTGATGGTCCCCACCAACCTTAGTGTGCTTGGGTTCTTGCAACCCGCCAACAACTCTTGCGAGATAGAGCATATGCAAGCTGAAATTTCTGCATTTGTAGGCATGTCTCCATCCACAAGGCTTTCCTTAACTCTACCTCCCGGATCAAACGGAAACTCACCATCCTCCGTGATGAAAGAATGGTCTTCAAGTGACTCCTCATGTGCTTCTTCATTGCAATCCTTCCATTCTTCAATGTCATGAGAGTCATCCTTGTTCTCTTTCTCATCCATGAGGATCATAGTGGCCACAATCTTCTTTGATTTGCACACATGCCCGGGTGACCACCTCTCTTTGCACTTGAAACATAGCCCTTTGCTTCTCAACTCCTCAATCTTTGGATCATCCATTCTTTGAGTCTTCTTGAAGGGTTGAAAGGGCTTCTTCTTCATGAAGTCACTACTCCTTTTGGCATCAAATTGATGTATCCCATTCTTTGGCTGTCCACCCCCAAATGATGTAGGAGTTCTTGGATTAGAGGATGGTAATGTAGAGGTAGGACCTTTCCCAAAATTGTAAGAAGTAGTGGTTGGTTTGAGTGTGTCTTTGGTGAAGGTCATGGGCTGAGATCTCTTGTACTTTGGCTCATAGAGTTCGGCTAACCTCATAGCTTCTTTGAGAGAGCTAGGCCTTTGAGCCGACACATCCGCCTTGATGAAGTGTTCAAGCCCATGCACAAACTTTTTCATCTTCATGTCTTCACTCAAGCCTTCCACGTACATTGAAAGCTTCAAAAATTTCTTGATATAATCTCTCACCATCATCCCCTTTTGAGAAAGTTCATACCATTCTTCATGGTGACGGTCAAGCACTAGGGGTGAAATGAAGGCCAAGTTCATCTCCCGCTTCAATCCTTCCCAAGTTGATGGCGTGTTCCCTTGTTTGACCAAGTGCCTCCACCATTGATGTGCATAATCTTCAAGGTGTAAGGAAGCAAATTGTACCATATCACGCTCACTTTTTGGGTAAAGTTGGAAATAAGTGTCAAGCTTAGTAGCCCACTCCTCCAACTCTTGTGGAGATGATCCATCACCTTTGAACTTTGATAGTGAGACTTTGTCTTTGACATCCTTAGAAGCTGTGTAGGATGGGTTGTCATGTTGGGTAGAGGGTTTGAACCTTTGCATCTTCATATACGATTCCATGAATTGCGCAAAGTCTTTGTAGTCCCTCTTGATGTCATTTGGTAACTCCATCCACTTCTCATGAGCATCCCTTTGTCTTTGGGCAAAGGACAATTGGTTCCAATCGAGTACCACCTCTTCATCAATCATGTGCATATTGGAATTAGATGGACCCGAGTGAAAAGAAGAATGAAACATGTCCTTGACAAGGGGCCTCCGTGCATCCGCCATGAATCCAAAAGTAGCATTCTTGGTGGCATGCTCATGCATTACTTTGGGAGAAACCTCTTGTGCCATAGGTAGCTTGCCTTCCCTACGGCCTTCAAAAGCTGTCCCATATTGCTTGCCTGCATGTGAAACACCATGACCACTATCAAATGAAGGTTGGCTCATTGGCCGAGCCACCCTCTCTTCCAAGACTTCCATCCTTGTGGCCATAGTATCAAGTCTATCATTGACCTCCACCCTTGTAGCCATCGTGTCCATCTTCGCATTCATTTGCATCAGCATTTGCATGATCGAATCGATGGGGATGGTATGTGACGCTTGTGGGGTGGGCTTGTGGGCACTTCCAACATTCACTTCTTCATGCACTTCCCTTGAAGTATGCCCACAAGTATCTTCCGGAGCATCTAAGATTCCTTGCTCCATAATTGCTTCTTCTCCCTCTACCTCGTCGGGAGTCAAGGTGTTATGCTTTGGTCGCCCTCTTGTCCTCGTTCCCATGGAAAGTATTGGTTTCAAAGATTTGGCTCTAACTTGAGGTAGGGATGTCCGATTGAAGTGGTCTAGAGCTTGTTGGAGATCTAATGAGGTGTACTAGACCACTATACAAAGACCCTTAAGAGGTGAGAAGTGCTACTATTCTCTGTTTTAGGGTTTACAGGGTTATAGGCTGAAATAGTATTTTGAGCATAACTTGAGCTAGAAATATCCGAATGCAAAACTTCTTAGCTCAAATCGAAGCCCTCGATGAGTACTACGAGCCTATGTGATTAGATCTTGAAGACCTTAAAACCCCTATGACTGAATTAGGGTTTACTGTTTCTGCAAAAACCCTAATTTCTACCCCAAAGAGATATCGAAACGGAAAGGTTAAGGGCTCGTTGGGTAGCTCTAAGGAAGCACTAAGAGCTCGTATGATCACCTTTAATTCAGTCCAAAAGGTTTGGGACTGAATTAGGGTTTTGTAAATCTGCAATTTTCTTGCCCAAGTGACCCTTTTGTGCCCCCAATGATCCTTGCTTGTTCCCGCACCTTTGTTAGCACCTTTTGCACTTCCTTTGCATCCCAAGGTCTGCAATTAATGTTTCACCAACCTCAATTGCCATGCATAGTCAAGATTTTGGAAGAATTTCGCCATAGTCTCCTTTGTAAATGGAGCCAAATCTCAACTGAAAATGCAATTTCTGAAATCAAAATACAATGCTCTTTGCATCCCACAATGCCATGAAAGCTCTTATGCAATCTTTGTCCATCAAGGCATTAGCAACATCCACACAATATGATGGAATAGGGGGCCCCATTGCCCAAATGCATCCATAAAGTCGATGTGAGGATTGTTGAGGATGCGCGTTGAAGCTTGCCGATCTCCCGGCCAAGCCCTTCTCACCCCTTCACCAAGTTTTCCTCCAAGGTGAAGGTTGAGGCCATGTCTTCACCACCATGTACCTAATCCTCCACCGTATCGCTTTCCCAAAGCAATCACGACACGGTAGATTCAAAACATGCTCCCCTTGGCCTCTCCAACCAACGCCAAGGTACCCTCACACATTGCTAGATTCACTAGGAAATGAAAGTGAATGCAATGGTGAGTGTATGTGTTTGGAATTTACAAATGGGATGAAGGTAAAATCACTTACATGTGTGTGGCATGACTCATGCCATTTACAATATTCTCATGAATCATTATGCATGAATTCATGCTCATTCTCATAACTCCATTCATCAAAACAATCCAACATCAACCATCAAATCACAATGCCCTCACCATGGCATTTGGCATTTGCATAAGCATTTGTAAGACCAAAGTCAAGGCATATGTAATTGCATTCCTAGTGTCCATATGGCATCAAAATGAGCATGTTTCCATGGCATGGTATGAGCTTGTCAAATGGCAATCCATAGCATGGATATGGCATATGAATGGTGTATATGATATGTGAATGATGCTTCAATTCCAACCAATGCTACATAGATTTGCCATTAAATGCTTCATTTCTGAAATTTAGGGTTTCTCAATGTAATGAACCCCAATCAACTCCCAAAGCCCCAATGAATGCTTCAAAATTGCTAGAAATTGATGAAGGCACTCACCAATGGCATCCCTTAAGCTTCAATGACTGAAATTTGTTGAAGGAGGCTTCATATTGATGAAAAACGTGGCCACTTTAGCACTGACTTGCAGCCATGTAGAAGGTAACCAATGCTCATGAAAATGGCATGAAAAGTCTACCAAAACATGAGATAAAACTTGCATATGATCCATGGTAGGCATAGCAAGCAAAGAAGCTCCATTTCCACCATGAAAACGGCGCCGTTTCGCCGTCAGGCTGCCGCTGCAAATCGCGAAAACGCCTTGCCTTTGAAGCACCAAAGCTCCCATACAATACTCATACCTTGCTTATGATTGTTTCCCCCATGTTTGCTTGCCATTTGGTGAAGGTTTGGTTGAGGAAAACCATGGCTAGGGTTGCAGGAAACTCCACAGAAGCAAAAACGTTTTTGGATTAAGTTTCCTAATCACGATTAACCATTTCCCCCAAATTTGGTCCAAACTTTTCAAAAAATTTGGTCCATACCCCCAGATTTGGTCCAGAAAGGGCAAAAATGGCCAAAATCACTCAAAATCTAAGCAATCTACATGAAATGCTCACCATCCCCATGAGATTAATCAAGATTAGAGAAGATTTGTCAAGAATCACTCAAGGATTACAAGAAAATGAGAAAAAAAAAATTAAAAGAAACTCAAATTTTCAAGCAAATTTTCCCAACAACCCATGCATGCCCATGATCAAAATCAAGAGCTCTGATACCAATTGGAATGAAGGGATGTAATGCATGAAAATATGAGTAATCACCATGTAAACATGATGCCTAAGTGTGTTTAGTCTCTCACACCAAGAGAATGGAAATAGCCTTCCACAAGCCAAGAAGCCATGAGCTCCAAGAAACATGAGTTTCCATTTCTAAAAAATGATCATCAAAAGTTACAACCATGGTCCAAGTCCCCTCTTTTATACATGGACCTGTCCCAGTATTAACCCTATTGAATAAAGTTCCTACTTTATTACAGTTAATGTCCCGATCCCTTCGCATTGTAGCAAGTTGGTAAATTAGCTTGACTCCCCCTCTCCCATCCACTACAGGATGAAGTTTTGTGGGGTCCTCAAATAGCTGGGGGTGGATTTGATATCTACCTCATATTCTTGGTAATTAATAGGCTCCTCAAAGCTTACTTGATTCAGAGGTGTCACCCTTGGTGGAGGAGGTTGTGGTCCCAAGACAGGTGGAGGTAATGGCATAATGGGTGCATGGTGCATGCCCTTTCATAAGAGTTGTTGCATGGGATGTTCAACCATTTCTTGATTTGTTACAAGACCGAGGGCTATCGTTTGTTGTGTTGCCATAAATGCTAGCTATGGTCTTGTTGTATTGGCAATAGCCTATAGGCATATTCAAAAATCTCGGGCTTTGTGACTATAGCGCCCACAAAAGCTATAGTTACCATTGTAAACGAGCTCTTAAAATTGGACATTTGCGAGTGGTATGTCCCTAACGGCAAATGGAACACCAATGTAGCTCTCTCCTTGGATACATGTACGCATTGCTCAAAGCTTTGGTAACCTTCATTTCCTCTTATAGTCTTTTGAGAAGTGAGTCCAAGTCATTTCTACTAGAGTATTACCTTTAGCTACAGGTTTTGCAGTGGTAGTGCTACAACCGCTAGTAGCTGACACAACAAACTTAGAATTTGAAGCTTTTACTCCCTTTATCATCAAGTTATCCTCAAGTTGGATGACATTAGCCGTGACGTCCTCCCAGGTGGTGATACCTCTAATGACCAAACCATTATGGATATGTTCATGTTTAAGCCTATGGATAAATAGATCGAGCACTTGACTGTTGGAAAAGTGCTCATGTACAACACAACAAGAGTTGAAATGCAGTAATAAAATCTCTCACTAACTCATCTTCTTCTCTCTCAACTTTGTGCAACTATGAAGCCATACTCCACAAAGCTCCCTCACACACAAACTGCTTTAGCAATAACCTTCAAAGCCTAGTAAAGTTTAGACGTTCTTCAACTCTCAAAGTCTGATACCAATCATCAGCCTTGCCATCTATTGTAAGGCTAAATGTTTTGGTCTTTGCAAGATCATCCCTCTCACCACATGAGGCCTTGTAAACTTGATCAAAGACCTCGAGTTCTAGGATCACTGACGTCTCCATTGAACTTGTGTGTAAGCTTCGCGATTTGTGCAACCTTCCCAGAGCTACTCTATCCGTTATCTCTCATGACGTGTCCTATACTTTTAGATACAGCTCTCCCCAATGCTTGACTTCAAAGACGACTTTTACATGTCTTGACTTTGGCAAATTTGGTCTTCACACTTAACAATTGGTAAGACCACTAATAACCAATAATGTTGTGTTGTTTAGTATTGGAGGCATGAGGCTGTGCGAATGAAGAACCAACTAGAAGTCCTAGAAGAAATGCACAGGTAAGAACACTTTTCCTGCATTGAATATATGTTTGTGCCAAATTTGTCATCTCAAATGCTTGTAAGCATTTCATGGTAGCTTGTGTCATATCCCATGACTTGAAGTAGGTATACAGCGTATATACTATCGAGAAGCAGTATACTAAATTTTCTCTGTTTTTTTCTCGATTTTTAAAGAAATATGTCAGGTGAGAATCTAGACAAATTGCAGATTAGGAGCTTGCAAAAACTTGAAAACAAACTTCAAAATGGCCTATCTCGTGTGAGAGAAAGAAAGGTAATTGTCGATACTTTGTTAAATGGATACGACATTTCTATCCTAAACTAAATACAAATTTTTTTTTTTTCCTTGAACAGACACAACTGCTCATGCAACAAGTTGAAGATTTGCGTACAGAGGTGCGTGTTTCATGCATTTTTCTTTTTCTGTAGGATAGATATTTTACAAACTAATTTTGTAATACGATAAGAACACACATAACAAAGAGTTTAAATGGGTTTTGGATTGTAATTACATTCAGGAGAACTTGCTTCGAGCGGAGAATGAGTCCCTAAGATCCAAGGTAATCAAACCCCAAGGCTCAATATAGCTTTTATCGCACTAACTTTGTTGATTAATGAATTGCACGCCCAAACCGCGCCTTAATTCGGGTGATTACTATTGACTCATTGGTTTGTTCGCAACTTTCTGACATAATCGTCATTCAGTTGGCTGAGATTCATGCATGGCAAGCGCCTGCTGGTGTGTCTACGACAACAGGCCCCATAGACAGGGTGAGTGCAGCTAAGGCGTCCTCAAAGGAAGAAGAATCAAGCATCATGAGTGTTGCTGAAACCACCCTTCAGCTGGGTTACTCTTCCTAGATAATAAGGATGATTATTGCTGCTGAAACCAGGTCCCTTCATGCAAACCAAATGTGCGTATATATATATATATCTTGCTCCGGCAAGAAATCAAAAACTTTCATAAAATCTCTGTATCAAAAACTCTCTTCTGAACAAATTGGTTTATGTAAAAAAAAGTGTGAGACCAGGCACGATGGCGCGTATAATGAACATGACCTAATTTCCTAAAAACTTCTACACAAAAACCGGTCTTAAAAGAATATCGTGTTGAGGTCGTGTGTAAGGCTCGTTGTTATCAACAATGGTTCTAAGGTGCCCACCATAACTATTCCGAGAGCCTAGCCCAACCTCCTCACTTGTTTAAAAATCTATCAAATAGTTTGTATGCCACTATTGGTTAGGCACAACCGTTGCTTTGCTAATCCCCAACCTCTATGTATACAATCTTCAAAAGGCCACACTTCAACCTCTAGCGACAATATCCATGAGCAAGGAAAGTTACGCAATGTTGTCACAGTTTTTTGAAATGGTAATACATGACCAAGAAATCCATGATTGGCTAAGTGTGAGCAACATGGAGATGTTGCAAGCATACAAGAGAAAAGATTATTATCCCTAGCATGGCCGCTTGATCACGATGCATACATACATCACATCATCTTTGTTGGTCACGGGGGCAAGCATTATACAAGCAAAATTGTATGAGCAATACAACCGATGGGAAAAAAGGGTCCATCTCTTTAAAAACATAAGTGAACTTTAATGACAAAATATGACATATTTCACAAGGAAACCGTGGCATAAGTTTCTCTATCTTGCAAAGCAATAAGATAGATCATTTGAAGTGCCAAAAAGACGTGAGCAGACATGTTGTACCAAGACATAGTTGTTAAAAGACACTTGCTTCATGGCTAAAACAAGGTGTGTGTAGACAATATTTGGATAATACAATTATCAAAACATATGTGCTATGTTCTCCATCACACATGGCATAAGATCATTGCTTTCTCCATCTTGCATGTCAATACACCAACCATCTCATTATTTACAACATCAAACACAACCATCATCTTTCCATCTCATTGCAAGAAGGCAACCCAATTATCAAACGATAGACGTTTCATAGCCTTAACATGTGTGGTCAAACTTAATGTACAATGCACGATTCTCAAAAGATAGTTGATCCATAGTCCTAACATGTTTGCCAATACCAAATTTATCTAGTACAATTATCAAAAGATAGATCATTTGAAGTGCCAACAAGATGTGAGAAGACAAAATGTAGCTATTGCAGTTGTTAAAAGACATATGCTTCGTGGCAAAAACAAAGTGTGTGTAGACCAAATTTGGTTGATAAAACTATCATTTGAAACAATACAATGTTGGTCTTTCCAATACAATGTTTTCTGGTTCTCGAGTATGATCAATGTCATTCTCACATAAACACACATATTGGATTTTCTCGACACCTGAACAAAGCCTTGAAAACAAGGAGCTGGGACATCCAATAACCCAACTCTTCCTTTTTTATCAATCAAATCATTGCACTTTTTTCCCTTGTTGCGCAGGTATCTAACCTCACTTCCTAGATTGGTCCTTGGAATAGCCCACCTTGTTGGGTGAATGTCAATTTCAGTCCTTGATCTCTTTTGTTTCTCTCTTTGAGATGGCTTAGGCCGTCTTACCCTTCGAGTCACATACTCATACTCTGGACGATGTGAGTCTCCATCCTTGATGGGAGTATGGATGCTTTGATTGTTGCAAAAGGGTTGTCATAAAATCACCTTGACAAGCATTATACAAAGAGATATACTTTACTCCATCATTTGATGCCAAGCAGCTACCATGCACAGACGTTGCCAAGTTTGTTCTTGGCACCAAAAACTTCTCATTGGTCTCGATTGCCTATTGACAAGAGAACCACACACAATATCTTTATCAACAAGCATACCAAGTCCACATTTTTTAATCTACAAGTGTACAAATTCTAGAAACTACTATTACCAAGCCACTGTTCATACCTTGATCATGTATTCACCCTAATGTGCCACTCTGGCATGCCGCCATACTAGCCATGTCTCTAACATGGATAGTTTTGTCTTGTCAGCATGTCCTTGTCTCAACCAAGCCCGTAAAGAATCTAATTCTGTCTCAGCAGCTTCTTTTGATGGTGCAGACTTCCACCGTCGGCATCTTGATTTAAACTCTTCCTGACTGTGTGGCGGAATGCATTTTTTGTAGTGTTGTTGTAAGATTTGTTCCCAATGAAATAAGAGAGATCTTTCCTCACCGGTCCTCATCCCATTGTTGGGGCCACCATTGTGGACCATCCTCACTGCATGCCAGTTTGTCTGGGCCTTATCAGCCATGAATCCTCTAAATTTTGGCTTCTCGTATCCCTCCTTCTCCATCAAACTATTAAGAAGGTTCCAAAATAGGGTGTGATCTTCTGTATCCTCGACCTTAAAATCACCAATAGCTATGGCTTGCATTTCTTGAACATATGGATTTTAGACATTGCAAGCCATTGTAGTCCAGTCATGCAGTAGCTACCTAGCTCACCTCCTGGTCTCATTTTTTTAACAAGCTCTGCACCATTCCCAGGGCTTGAGTGAACATCTTAAACACATGGCACCTATCAAACCGTGAGAATTGTCCCAGAAACACCATGCTTTGGAAATAATCAAATATTAAATTCTTCTTGAGCTTGAAAATAGCATCATAATCTCTCACTGATTACCTTCCTCCACTTGGGCTTCCTTTGTCCACCTTGATAGTTCTCACTTGTCTAATATAGGTGCTAACTTTACTAGTAAGTCATTGATTTCTTTGTCTCAAGGTTTGGCATCATTCTCATGCTTCCCAAAAAGTGTTGACTGCATCGCAATCTCGTTAGCTAACTTTTGCTGCATTGATCTTGGTCTTCCACTAAAATCTTTTGACACCATCTCTTTCACTCTACTCTGAACCTCAACAAAATCTCGTCTAGTCACACTGCTTCAGCAACAAGGTGCATGTGACAGCCAAAATGTATAATCCCCCTATTGACTCCTTTACAAGTAATCTCATTTAGAGAACAAAAGATAAGCTTTCATGAGCACTCAACAATACAAGTGGGTGGACAAGAGACAAAAAAGCTTTTTAGAGACCCAAATTTATCAGTTTTGCTACCAAAGGGACATACTTTGGCCAAACGACCCACCCAATGCAGCTCATTTCTTTGTTTTGATCTTAACAATTTAGTGCATAATTTATTCATGCATTGCAAATGACCACCACACTTTCTGTATTGTACAATCCCTGGAAACCATGCCACATTACTTGTGATAGCATCAGTCCACACATGTCCCATTAAATTTGCTATCAGTGTTACCAATTGTTTTTTTGGGTGAAGACAGGGCAACTCAAATAGAATATTTCCATCATACCTAGCCGGAAGCTCTTCTACTTGGCGGATCTCTCTTACCAAAGAGAAACTTGTTTTTAGAGATTTTTTTTCTGGAAGGTTTCTCAATATGTTTATAATGGTCATACTAGAAAACTCCTCACTCACCAAAATTTCTTGTGATGTTTGTGGACTTATTCAAATTTGAGTGAGTGGATGACTCCTTCTTAACAATGATGGTGGTTATCTGGCTACTTGGTATTTCTCTATGCACCACAAAGTATCTTTCAAACTGTATATCCACGTGAAACATTAATTTATCTCCCCTTTATTATTGGCATCTCAAATGAATGGCCATCTAATTATACACCAACAAGTTGATGCAATAGAATACTGTCTTTTGTAAATCCAAATAGTGCTGCCAACTCCTCTCTAGAAACCTTGAGAATTCCCTCTGTAGTGGCAAGCTCTATTTGATTAGTGCCTCTTTGAGCTCTATTTGATCAGTGTCTCTTTGAGCTCTTATCACCGCAATATTCATCTTGTTCACTCTAAAGTTAAAATCTAACCAATCGTTCCAAGCATGAAGCAATTCAAGCTACAACCAAAACAAATTGTAAAAAAAAGCTTTACTTAGCTCTCGACTTAGCTCACCCGCAATATCCCTTTCACTTTTGTGAGTGCTTTGGCTAAAATATGAAAGAGATCAGTGTTTGGAAAACTTCATTTGAAATTAGGAAAATAATTCATTAAATTATATTTCAAAATTTGCTCTACAACCTCCCAAAATTTAGAGAAAATTCAACTTGGAGATCTTGATATCATTCGATTCGGATATCCTGATAGAATTCAGTTAGAGATCCTTGAATAATTTAATTTAGAGATAATTTTGGATTTTAAAAGTTATCGCAATCGTGTTAGCATTGAACTCACCTCAATCCTTGAAAAATGCATTTGTAATGATCCTCAATTAATGAGCCATGCATGGACATGAGTACTTAGAGAGCCATTCAACTAGATCAACTAATATTAACTATTTGTAAACTATTTGAAACAAAGGTTTATTTAACTAGGTTTCCGGTAAAAAAACATTTTGAACCCTAAGTTTTTCTCTTTGGCTAGTTCATCCTCCTAGACCATTTCATAGACTTTGATCTCTTCGATCTCCTCTCACACACCATTTCGTCGGTGAAATTGTCCTGCCATCACAAGTTTGTGTTTTGTTCTTTGATGGTTGTCTACATTTTCTTCTTGGATGAGGTAAAGAGGCTCCTCTCCCTTGACGGTTTATCGACGAAACCTTCAAGGGAGTGTAAGAACTTCGTGACACCTTGTTGACACCTCATTTGAAAGGTAATATTGCCTTCTTTGAAAGGCAAGTATGCATTTCTCAACTTAAATGTTCTTAATACAATTTTGAGCAGTGTAAATGAGACTGGAGGCTTTAAGCCATGACGTGTTGGTGGATAACAAGATACTGTTACGGTTTGTAAAAGAATGATGATGATGGCCGTTACTTCCCCACGATGATGGTGGCCACTCACAGAACCTGTCTCCTTCACGCAAGATCACAAAACCTGCCTCCTTCACACGCGAGCTCCCAGTAGGCGTTTTTTCACCTCTCTATCACGTGAATGCTCGTTGTTTCGCTTGAATGTTCTTTTTTTTATTTCACGGTTTTGCCTTTCTCATGTGAGGTCCCCTTGAGAACACCACTCCCTTGCCTATGTCATGCTCCCTTGAAGGGGGGGCAGCCCTGTATAGAGATAGCCACCCATCTCATGGCTGAGCATAAGAGCTGCCGAGAGCTGTGCCATGCTGGCCTGCCATGCGTCGTTGCCACCTACCTCGTTAGCTGCCTTCTATAGCTGCACCTGTAGATGCTGCTTCTTCTTCAGCTGTTAATAATATTATTATTGCTCTGATTCTACACCTCTCCCTTAACGGTTTCACTGGCAAAATTGTCAAGTGCATTGAATAAATGCTTCTCCTTTAAATGTTGAATAAACATTAATTATGGTAAGGTCATTCAATAAACAATGAATAAACGCTTCTCCTTTAAATGGGCTTCCTGTATTACCAAGATCACCACCAAGCCTCAAAATAGATAGATTGCTACACATATTAAAGTTGAAGATAGTTTCACCAGCGAAACCGTCAAGGGCGTTGTCTCCATTTAGCCATGTGATGGAAACCTAGCTCAGCAAGATGGGATGATTCTGTTTTTGTTGGTTCCATATGTCTTTTAAGAATTATGCAATCCTTTTGTTGGCTTCAAGAATTTTGCCTCTTGCCTCTTGCCTTCCTAGATGGTTTCTCTAGCGAAACCCTCTTGTGAAGCACAATCCCTTGCATTCCCTCCATCTCTTTTCCCCTTCATCTCTTTCCTCCACTAGCACAGTTGACTCATTTTTACTACGTGTTATGATTATAGGTGTTGGAGTCACACCCTTTGTAGGTGTTGGCAAATTTTCTTACTTATTTTGTGGTCCACAACAAGCTCCAAAGCCATGAAGAGAGGCAAGGTATGGCAAAGTTATTAAGGAAAAAAGATATGTATGGTTCCCATGTCTTTTTTGTTTATGATTTTGTGTTTAGTTATCATGATTTTTATGTATAGAAAATGTTTTTCTTGCAATCGTCTCAAGCAAGAAAGAGGTAAAATACACCTTCCACTAGGGGTGGCAGAAAAAAAAAGATTTCAAAGGAGCATAAGGTAGAAGCACTTGGTGGTCAATAGAGAAATAGATGCAAATTATTCTGATGTTAGTGCTTTGAAGGAACACGAGGTAGTTGCACCTGGGGTGAGTAAAGAAATAGACACAAATGCAAAAGAGGTTGAGGGTAGTGAGAGGAAAGATGTGGAGAACAAAGACAAAGAGGATGTTGTAGATGATATCATTTCTTTGTCGGTTTGCTTGTAGTAAGATACCTCCCAATTTAGCCAAAGATAAGCTCATACAGGCAACAAATAATGCAAGGAGGACTATCAGCAAGACTTAGAATCAAAAGATGGCAAGAGTAAGTTCTAATTGCCATGTGTCACCATATTTGTAAACTATTATATGTGTTCTCTTATTTGGAGACTTTTGTGTATTAACTAGTATTTATTTTAGTTGTTTCAATGCTAGAATCTCTCGATAGTTAATCTTGCAAATGGATTGGAGTGGTTTGAGATTTTATGAAAGCTTCCATTCGAGGATGCTAGGTTTAAGATCACTATCGAAAAGTTGTATTCTATTTCTTCTACTTGTTGTTCAATGGAGCTAAAACTAAGGGTATTAAAAATATTGGGGCAAGATGAGAACTTTCGGTTGAGCTATGGTATGCCACTTGGGGATCATCACTTTATTCCTTGGTTGGCAAAGGAGGTATGGATGGATCAACTTTTGGAAGATGCAAAAAGGTTTTTACAACAAGTCTTAATAAGAGGACATTATTTAAAAATTCTAAAGTTAGTATCCACATTTGCATGTTGTTTCCTTATCTTTTTCACTCTTTGAGACTGGTCTAGGTGTTAAGAAAAATTGTTCTTCATCGAGTTCCAGTAATTGCTGAATTTTGTGCTTCTCTGAGTCTTCAGGCCTTTACCTTTATGTGACTACTCTCTTGATACTAGGAACTAAGAATTCCATGGGCACCACTTCCTCATTCAACGGCAGTAATTGCTGAATTTTGTGCTTCTTTAAGTCTTCAGGCCTTTACCTTTATGTGACTACTATATTGATACTAGGAACTAATAATTCCATGGGAACCACTTCCTCCAAACCATACAACATGCTAAAAGGTGTGAGGAACGATGTGTTTTTGTAGGCTACCTTGAAAGACCATTATGCATAGTGCAGATTCCTGTCCCAAATCAGTCATGTTCTTATTCACTATTTTGATCAAAATTCCTTTCATGATCCTATTGGTTGATTTGGCTTTGCCATTTTCTTGGGGATAATAAAGTTTAGACTTTTTGTGCAAGACCATGTGTTGTTTAGTCAATTTCCTAGTCACATCAGTTGACCACATACCAACTCGATTGGGCACCCGAACCTTGTCATGATGACTTCATATAGGAATTTAGCGATTGAGGTTAGCAATCTCCCATTATATATTCCTCTACCCATTTGTTGTAGTAATCTCTTTCCGCGAAGATGTCCTTGTTTCCTATTTTTT
Organism: Cibotium barometz; assembly: GCF_041138505.1. Taxonomy (NCBI): domain Eukaryota; kingdom Viridiplantae; phylum Streptophyta; class Polypodiopsida; order Cyatheales; family Cibotiaceae; genus Cibotium; species Cibotium barometz. Next base: position 22,096,788 of record NC_141057.1, on the reverse strand, counting down.
GGGCTACATGTTTGAATGGTCAAACAAAGTCCTATATCGACTTCTTGAATGGTTCTAGAGGTAATATTTTCTAGTGGGGCATCCAAATTGCATTGAGTTGTCCCACTCTTTGACACATGTCACACTCTTTTACAAATTTGTGAGCATTTGTAAGTGAAGTGGGCCACACCATAGCCCGGCTTTGAACACCTTGTTTTCTATTACATCTCCAAAGAAGTGAGCTCCACTTACACCTTAATGCACTTTGACCAAGGTAGCTTATTATTCATGATCGGTATTGTTGTGACCTATAGCTCAAAGGTGGCAGAAAGCACGTGGCAACCCACTTCGTACGTTGTGAGCACCACCTTGGTATCACACATGTGAAGATGGAGAACTATAACCACCACCAAGCATTTGTTGCCAAGATCAAGAAGACTTAGTGTAGAAGGGCAACCAGTCACTATGTACAGTGACGAGAGAATACTTCACTGATTGGCATGAATAGAGTAGATACTGAGATAGATGAAGAGTGCTATTATTGTAAACTCTCAAGTGTAGTTGACAGTTGTGTTATGGAACTGGGGAGTGCAATTGTACTCAAGGAATGCTAGCACTCTTGGTCAATTTATCTATATTGATCTTTCATATCTTTGGAATGGAACTAAGAGCAAGCTTGCCACTCATTGTTGTTCTGAGTGTCTTCTAGGTCTAAGTCCGGTATATCACTGTTGTTCTGAGTGTCTTCTAGGTCTAAGTCCAGTATATCACTATTATGCAAAATATGTTGTGTGTTCATGAGAAAGTGTGTGAGATGTTTAGTGGAGTGTGCAGAGAGTGATCTGAGAGAGTGAGTGAAGGGAGGTTCTATGGAGTTATGTTTAGTGTGGCCCCATGACCATATGGAAGTTAGTGTTCCTACCGAAAACTCTGATGGGTGACTATACGTCTCCCACAACATTGCCTTACGGGTCTAATACCATAGACTATTGTCATGCCTTTCGTCTATGAAGGAAAACAACGAGACACATGGACCAAGGAGTCTAACATGTACATGAGTCGGTGGGTGGCGAACCCATAGAGGCGCAAGTAACTTGACAGATGGGATCCCCCTCATGAGGTGCACCATCGACCGACCGTGATCTTCTGTGAAAGGTTTAAGTAGGAGCGTACCTCCTGGGACTCGAAAGATGGTGAACTAAACTTGAGCGAGGTGAAGCTAGAGGAAACTTTGGTGGAGGCTAATCAAACCATCTAGTAGCTGGTTTCCTCTAAAATCTCCCTCAAGATAGCTGAAGCTTCTCACAATTGTATTGGGTAAAGCGAATAATTAGAGGCATCAGGGGTGAAACACCCTTGACCTATTCTCAAACTTTAAATAGGTAAGCAGCTAGGGTTGCTCTGTTGAACCCCAGTGGTGTGGAATGGCAGCTCCAAGTGGGCCATTTTCGGTAAGCAGAACTGGTGACCTATTCTCAAACTTTAAATAGGTAAGCAGCTAGGGTTGCTCTGTTGAACCCCGGTGGTGTGGAATGGGAGCTCCAAGTGGGCCATTTTCAGTAAGCAGAACTGGTGATGCAGGATGAATCAAAAGTGGAGTTACGGTGCCAAACTGTGCGCTAACCTAGATTCCACAAAGGGTGTTGATTTATTAAGACAACAAGACGGTGGTCTCATGAAAGTCAAAATCCGCTAAGGAGTGTGTAGGAACAACCCACCTGCCAAATCAACTAGCCCCGAAAATGGATGGTGTTGAAGCGCGCAACCTATACTTGGCCATCGGCGGGACTGTAAGGCCCCCAATGAGTAGGAGGGCATGGGGGTCATGGCGTAGCTCTGGGAACGAGCCCGAGTAAAATGGCCCCTAGTGTAAATCTTTGTGGTTGTAGCAAATATTCAAATGAGAACTGTTGAAGTATGCATTGAAAAACCCCAAATTCAAAACCATTGGTTGATGATGTTGCAAGAGTACGCTTAAAGGAGGTAAGCAATACCTTCACAGCTACATATGCTAAAGGCATATGTGACAAGGTAGGGATTAGCTCCAAATCCTATGCTATGATTTGTAAGCAATTGGATGTAGTGTTTAAGGCTGTTCTTAACAAGAGACGAGTGGTGCCCATCCCTAAACCGTTCCATGTAAAGTAGGCAGGAAAAGATCTTAATGCAAAAGTCTTAGACACAAATGGTGAGCTAATGCATTTGGAACATACACAGATACTTAAGTCTGGATACAAAGGAAGTTCCCTTAAAATTGCATGTAGACAATAACTTTATATTGAATGTATGTAAGCTACAAGCAGTAATGGTAAAGTTTTACAACATGTCTATCGAAGAGTGCAGAGGTAATGTTCAATTTGTTTTGAAACTTGATGAGAGTGAAGTCGCTAAGGGCCAAAAGCTTGAATGTGTTAGCTTGACACTAATGAATAGGGCATTGGATCCCAACATCAATTCAAAAAATCCAAAATATTTCAGTGTGCAATCGAAGAATGAAATATGGTGGCTTGCTGCATTTGAGGTACCAAAGGAGGACCATGAAGTACTTAAGATTTTTTTAACTTAGCAGAGATACCAAATATTATACGATGGCAAAACAATGGTGAAGTTTTGCATGTTAATGGATTTGGTGAACACAAGGTAGAATGGCATCTTGCTAGCGATTTGAAAACATTGAAATGTATGTTTGGTGTTTCAAATTCAGCATCACTTGAGTTCCCTTGCTTATATTGCATGCAATCTAGAAAGAAAGGCAACGATGGAAAGAAACAATGGATTGCAAGGAGAGGACAACGTGGTGCTCCAACACCTCACCAGTGTGTTCAAAGGAATGGAATGTTAGTGCCATTAGATCCTAAGTGAGATCTTATTTTAGAAATACCCTTAACAAGGGTCCACTTTTGCACCTTGCATTGCATAGTAAGGATAATAGAGATGTTGGTGTTTGAGTACGTGTGTTTTGCCTACAAGCTACAGCCAGCTTCAGATGCTGATACAACATGTAAGAAGGTAGAACAAGTCTTGTCTAATGTTGGATTGCACTAGGGGCGAAGTAGAAATAAAAAAGGACGAGAAAAGTCAAGAAAGAGCGTAAAATGCAAGAAAAGTGATGAGCTATGGTGGATCAAATGCAAGAATCAACATCATTAACAAGTGATTAGATAATGATTAAGATGAGATTAGTGGGTAATTAATTGATAGCTTAATGTAAGCATGGATACTAAAAAACCAACAAAAATCTCATTAGGCCAATGCCTCAATTTATACAAGTTTGTCCATGATCTTCTCCAATGATTTGTTCCTTGATTTGTGCCACCTCCCCTAAATCTGGGACAACACCTCATCCTTGATTCACTCCACCTCTTTTGCTTGATTCTCTCCACCTCTTCACTTTTCCCAAAGCATCTCCACACATTCTAGATCTTTTCATGCTACCCTTTATTCTCTCCCAGTAGATACCTCTCACCTTTTCACTGCTGCTACTCACTCATTTACAGACTCTCTTTTATAACCTCTTGCTAAGGGCTTACTCCCGCACACACCCATTCACTTGTATATTTTAACACCTCCCCTCAAGTGAATAATCCTAGCACACTTAGACCCTATGCCAAGTTTCCCTCTTACTTGGTAGCCCGCGACCAGTGCCTCAAGTCCCTAACTCATAGTCCTTGACACTCTCTCTCTATGTGTCCAAGCCTTACTACAAGTTCTCGTGACCTTGAATAAAGTGCTCACACATACATCTAGCACATGGCCTACATCATTGGTGGCTCAGAGGTGATTTAACTCTATTGGGACAGGCTACAGTGGGTTGTGGGGTTTCTCTCTCTTTCTCTCTCAAAAAAGATGATCTGACTCTTTCTTAGTAGTCTCCATGAAGTTTGCCAATGCCGATCCTTCTTGCTGGGTTTTCTGAGCAGTCTCTTGCCATGTGTCCTGGCTTCCCATAGTTTTGGCAAGTGAAGGTCCTTCCTCCTCTCCTGCCTCTTCCTCGTCCTCATCCCCATGAGAATCCTCCTTGGATGTAGAATGCTTTTTCCTCTCCAGTTATTGAGTCCACCCCTTTCTTCTCCTTGACCTTGGTCTCTTGTTCTAGTAGGTCTCCTTCTACCTCGTGTAGCTTTAATTCTGGTACATTCTTTAAGGTTGCCACGATGTTTTCATACTCTCCTTTGTCCTTACTCTTCAGAAGCACTGCTAGTGCCTCATCATCCTCTACCTTCTTACCAATGGCTGCTAGTTGTTGCTTAATGATTTTATATTTGTTTAAGTGTATGGTTAGAGGTTAACTTTCCTTCATGTCAAGTTTCTAGAATTGTATTAGCAGATTTATCTTTGAATTTTTTGCTTGAGTGCCAAATAATTTATTTAGTTCATCCCATGCATCTTTTTCCCGTTGTATCCCTATGATGTGGTGAATGATTTCATCATTTAAAGTGAGTGCAATAAGTCCTAATGCTTTCTCATTCCTGCTCTTCCACTCATTCTCCCCAATCACCTCTGGGCATTCATCTCTTTCCTCAACTACCCCCTATAGAGTTTTCCTCATGAGCAAATACATGGTCTTTGTTTTCCATGTATGAAACTGCTCCCCATTAAATTTAGCTATTTCTTGTGCCATGCCCATGATGATGTGAAGGGGGTATTACCTCTTGATCCAATTCAAGATTCAAGGGCAATAGATATATCAGCATACTTTTACAAAAATTACCTAAAGCCAAGTGTAGTTGATCTCTGTACTGAATGATTTGAGTATCAAACCATCTCCAAATTGCAATCTGGAGTGAGGGATCTATATTAGATACCCAATGGTAAATTTGAACCCTCAATTGCACCGAGATGCAGTGATTAATGTTGATTAATCATTGATTAGTAAAATAATCCCATGTTTTGTGTGTAGAAAACAGAGTGTGTGAGGAGGCCAGATTTGGGGCATTAGAGTTCAAATGAGCTCAAATCCTTTCAAAAGGCATCAATAGTAGTTATTCTAGTAGAGGATCAAGCCAAGAAACAAAAGATTTGACCAAACATTGAATGTTTAATCTCTGTTTTACCAAAGTCACTTGCAGATTCGATGCAGATCTTGATGCCACTTCTCCTTGAGGAATTTTAGAAGTCTAAGATCACCAGCATGTATAGAAACCTTGAAAACACTTAGGGCCAAGAGGAATTAGACTAATTCCATTGGTATAACTGCAGATCTCAGTTTTCCTTTAGAAATGGGGTGCCAACAAAATCACAAAAATTTGTAGGTCTAGGCCACGATTCATCGTGCTGCTTCACTTAGCTGAAACGTTGGGAGCATGACTAGGTGTGGCTAGAAGAATTTTCCCTAATGTTGAGGATGGAGGGAGATCAAGTCCCTCTTCTAGCTCGAGGTACAGAGAATAGTTGAAAAAGGCTTTACAATGATTATCTCCTAATTATGATTAATAGGCTAATTAGCAAGATAATTAGACTCAAAAATTGGATTATCCCTAAGCTTGGCTCTCATACCAAGTTAAAATGCAAGCAAAGTGATGAGCTATGGTGGATCAAGTGCAAGAATCAACATCATTAGTAAATGATGATAAGGACGAGATTAGTGGGCAATTAACTAATAGCTTAATGTAGGCATGGATACTCAAAAACCAACAAAAATCTCATTAGGCCAATGCCTCAATTTATACAAGTTTGTCCATGATCTGCTCCAGTGATTTGTTCCTTGATTTGTGCCACCTTCCCTACATCTGCTGGGGAAACACCTCATCCTTGATTCACTCCACCTCCTCTTTTGCTTGATTCTCTCCACCTCTTCACTTTCTCCAAAATATCTCCACACATTCTAGATCTTCTCGTGCTACCCTTTATTCTCTCCCAATAGATACCTCTCACCTTTTCACTGCTACTCACTCATTTATAGACTCTCTTTTAAAACCTCTTGCTAAGGGCTTGTTCCATACACACCCATTCACTTGTATATTTCAACAATGCAAACCGTGTTTTGGGAGAACGAAGGCTAGGAAATTCTTATCTCCACCACGAGATGAAGATGGTAAGTTGCTTGTAAAACAACCAGAGAAGTATGAAGCATGGAAAAAAACTATACATGGCTATCCCTAATCGGAGCAATGGGAAACATACGTAGATAGCAAAGGAAAATGTGTGAATTGCACTTGATAAATTGGCACCACTTTTACAAAAGATGACATTCAATTTTGATGATGCCAATGCATTTAAAGAGGGGGTTGTAAACTTTCATAACTCAATGACAGAGGCATGGACTTCAAATTGCATTACACAGTGGTATCCATTTCATTTTTACGATTAAATTGTGAATTTAATATTTTGAGTTTAATTGTGGATCCTGTGTTTTTGAATGCAGCGCTCATGGTCCATACTTTGCTTAACAAGGAAGTTTGACGATCTGGTCCACACAAGGCATAGAGCAATCTCATTGGCAAGCTCAATGATGTGGATTCTCAAAAGCAATGGCACATGGAGGTGGAATCAATGATTCCAATCCTATGAGACAGTTACTCCAATGGTGGTATAGGAGAATAGAGAAGAGATGAGGACAAATTAATAAAGTCCAAATCCAATGATACAAAAACTATTCATAGGGCAATATATGAAGTGAGGAAAGCAAGATATGAAAATAGCATGGCTAAAGAACATCATGCAGAATGGTTTGACAACCCAAGAGAGAGCGAATGGAAATATCGATAGAATTGTAATTATGAAATAACATTTTATGTTTATGAGAGTATTGGAGCAATCCAATGTTTTAAAGAAATAGGTGTTTGCTAAAGTCAACATGGATAACTTTTTCAAAATAAGTGTTTACTAAAGTCAACATGGATAACTTTTTCAAAATAAGTGTTTACTAAAGTCAGCATGGATAACTTTTTGATAGTGTTGATATTTTTTAAAAGTAAGTGTCAATAACTGATAGTAAGTTCCATTTATAAGTAAAGGCACTTCTTTCATTTCTCTCCATTCCTCAATTTCTCTCCATTCCTTCTAGCTTGTGAGTATGGCATGTGCTAAGCAAAGAGAAAACAAGATTCCTTCCAAGACACCATGGTTCATTCATTCGGATCTAGTGAATGTACTAACACCGACAATGATGATCAAGATCCTCTCGCTGCTCCAACTAGGAAAGCTACTTCCACTCCTCTAGCTAGAAATACTCGTCCACCCACACAGAAGAAGAGAAGATGGAGACTAGGCACTGCTGCTCTTTGTGAAATTCGAAGGTTCTAGAAGAGTCCTAAGTTGATTATACCCAAGGTGCCTTTCTTGAGGTTGGTGCAAGAAATATTGCAAGATCTACAAAGGGGAAATCACTACAAGTACTTTTCAAGAGATCAATCATACAATGTGGAGTGATAGTCAACCCAAGTGCCTCTTGTTCTTCAAGAGGCGACTGAAAGTTACTTGTAGATCTTCCACTTTGCCTCGATGCAAATTGTAAGATTCCTCCCTCCGTCTTTTGAAGTGTGCAGGTGTAAGAACCTCCCCTTCTGATCTTTTAACTATTCCCCTCTCTGAAATAAAAGAAAGATCCTGTTTTACCCTGTTTTGGCCTGGAGAGAGAAAATGTCTAGAGAGACGTAATTCAAAATTGAGATATTTTTGGATATAAAAAATCCTCCTGTTGTCTAAAATGATTTTCCCTGAAACAAAAATTCAAAAAGAACTTTCCAATGTGCAATTGGAATTCATTGAAAATAGGTATAAAGGACCTTAGCCTAAAGGTCCAGATTTTTTAAAAATTTTAGATTATGATCCAATTAAGGTTACTATGGACCAATAATATTAATCCAAATGTAGGGAGGAGATAAATTGAAAAATAGAAGAAAAACCTCCCAAAAAATGAGTAAATGATCACAAAAGATGAAGAGTGGAAAGAAAAGAATTAAAAAACTGAATTTTGACACCTCAGTGTGGGGATCTCCCCTCATGAAGTAAGCCCCTTTTTCTCATTACCCTCAATTTTTAATCAATAAAATGAGATATTTTCATCTCTCCTCTCTTCTATTTCAAAACTAGATCCAAAAAGTAAGCTGAATTGACCCAAAAATGGTCAAAAATTGACCAAACTGATCTGAAAAACTCTAGAATCAATTTGCTTAGTTAGAGGCTCACTTTTTACTATAAATAGAAGCCTCCCCCTTTTTAAAAGCTTAATAGTGTTTAGGCACTCTTACTTTGCTTGTCTTTAGCCATCTACATTGATTTTTTTAATAATTCAATTGTTTTTGACCTAATCCTCTCCAAAGTGAATTGGTGGCCACTCTTACTTAAAACAAGAGTAGAACCCTCAATCCCTCAAGCCAAAGGAGAGCTTACAAGCTCCATGTAAGCTAATTTTCTTACTTGTTCAATAAAGAATCTATGGTTTTCTTAATTTTTATGTTTTGCAGATGTTAAATTAAATTCAAATGCTATGCCTTTGATAAAAAGACCACCCCTTCTCCTCTTTATATTCCAACCTTTCTCAATCCTAAAAAGATTAGCTAAAGGATTAAACAAACTCTTTTTATTATTTACTCTCTTGAATTTAGAAAATTATGTAGATTAGAGTTTTATAAATCTAATTTGGGTTAATTTAAGTTAAATAAAGGATGATAAAAATGAGAAATGGTCAGCCATACAAAGGAGGTTATGGCAAAATTTTTCAGAACTTTGTGGAAAAGAAAGTTTGTTTTTACGTTATTCCAAAAGGGTAATTCCCACCATTTTTGCATCTAAAAGAAATATTCTAATTACTCAATGTACATATTCACCTATGAATATGCATGGATATCACTGATATTAATTATTAAAATTGATTTTTATGCATAGAAAGATGCATTAAAAAAATTTTATTACAAAACTGTTATTCTCATTAAATTTGATTTTTTTTTCATAGAAAGATGCATGAAGGAATTTTTTTATTACAAAAGTGTTGTTCTCATTAAATTTGATTTTTATGCATAAAAAGATGCATAAAGATTTTTTTTATTACAAAAGTGTTATTCTCATTGAATTTGATTTTTATGCATGAAAGATGTATAAAAGAATTTTTTTAATTACAAAAGTGTTATTCTCATTAATTTTATTTTTATGCATAAAAAGAGGCATAAAAAATTTATTTTATTACAAGTGTTATTCTTACTAAATTTGATTTTTTTGGTATAGAAAGATGCATAAAGAAATTTGTTTTATTACAAAAGTGTTATTCTCATTAAATTTGATTTTTATGGATAGAAAGATACATAAAGGAATTTCTTTAATTAATTTATTTTTTATGCATAGAAAGAGGCATAAAGAAATTTGTTTTATTACAAAATTATTATTCTTATTAAACTTGATTTTTATGCATAGAAAGATGCATAAAGGAATTTGTTTTATTACAAAAGTGTTATTCTCATTAAATTTGATTTTTATGCACAGAAAGATGCATAAAGGAACTTTTTTTAATTACAAAAGTGTTATTGTCATTAAATTTAATTTTTATGCATAGAAAGATGCATAAAAGATTTTTTTATTACAAGAGTGTTATTCTCATTAAATTTAATTTTTATGCATAAAAGAAATTTTTTTATTACAAAAGTGTTATTCTCATTAAATTTGATTTTTATGCATAGAAAGATGCACAAAGAAAATTTTTTTATTATAAAAGTGTTATTCTCATTAATTTTGATTTTTATGCATAGAAAGATGCATAAAGAATGTTTTTTATTATAAAAGTGTTATTTTTATAGAATTTAATTTTTATGCATAAATAGATGCATAAAGAATTTTTTTTAATTTTAAAAGTGTTATTTCTATTAAATTAAATTTTATGCATAAAAAGATTTTTTTTATAAAAGAGTTATTCCCACTGAAGTTGATTTTTATGCATAAATTGATGCATGAAGAATTTTTTTATCAAAATTAGAATTCTCTTAAATTCTTGAGTATTTAATAAATAAATAATTAAATACTTTAAGAGAAAAATTTCTATCATTTTATATTCACATGGATTGTAAAAAGAGAATTCAGGAAATCTTTTGAGATCAAAATATTCAGATAAATGCATAGTAAGATGCATAAAGGAATTTGTTTTATTACAAAAGTGTTATTCTTATTAAATTTAATTTTTATGCATAATAGAAAGTTTATTTTTACGTTATTCCAAAAGGGTAATTTCCACCATTTCTACATCTAAAAGAAATATTCTAATTACTCCATGTACATATTCACCTATGAATATGTATGCATATCACTGATACTAATTATTAAAATTACTTTTTCTGCATAAAAAGATGCATAAAGAATTTTTTTAATTACAAAAGTGGTATTCTCATAAAAATTGATTTTATGCATAGAAAGATGCATTAAAAAAATTATTACAAAAGTGTTATTCTCATTAAATTTGATTTTTATGCATAAAAAGATGCATAAAGGAATTTTTTTATTACAAATGTGTTCTCATTAAATTTGATTTTTATACATAGAAAGATGCAAAAAAGATTTTCTTTTAATTACAAAAGTGTTATTCTCATTAAAATTGATTTTTATCCATAAAAAGATGCATAAAGGAATTTCTTTTATTATAAAAGTGTTATGCTCATTAAATTTGGTTTTTATGCATAGAAAGTTACAGAAAAGAATGTTTTTTATTAGAAAAGTATTATTCTCGTTAATTTTAATTTTTATGCATAGAAAGATGCATAAAGAAAATTTTTTTATTACAAAAACTTGTGTTATTGGCATTAAATTTATTTTTATGCATAGAAAGATGCATAAAGGAACTTTTTTTGTTACAAAAATATTATTCTCATTAAATTTGATTTTTATGCATGGAAAGATTTATAAAAGAATTTTTTTATTACAAAAGTGTTATTCTCATTAAATTTGATTTTTATGTATAGAGAGATGCATAAAGGAATTTGTTTTGTTACAAAAGTGTTATTGTTATTAAATTTGATTTTTATGCATAGAAAGACGCATAAAGAAAATTTTTTATTACAAAAGTGTTATTCTCATTAAATTTGATTTTTATGCATAAAAAGATGCATAAAGGACTTTTCTTTTATTACAAAAGTGTTATTCTCATTAAATTGGATTTTTATGCATAGAAAGATGCATAAAGAATTTTTATATCAAAATTAGAATTCTCTTAAATTCTATGAGTATTTGATAAATGAATAATTAAATACTCTAAGAGAGAAATTTCTATCGTTTTATATTCACACGGATTGTAAAAAGAGAATTCAGAAAATCTATCGGGATTGAAATATTGAGATAAATGATTAATCTACTTGCTCATTGAAATTCGTAACTAATTTAGAAATTAGTCAAAGGAAGAAATTCAGTAAAATAGTAACTGAATTATCAAACCTTTTTGAGAAAGATAGATCAGGAAAAATCTTATCCGACTCGAACCTTGAATCAGACTATGACCAAGACCAAACTCTTTCGTCAATTTTGAGAAAAGAAGGTGTGACAAGTTTAGAAAAATACACTCAAAACTCTCACCAAATCTGAAACTAAGTTTGAAACCCTTTTACTTGATCTGTGGATCAAGGTTATAAAATTGAAGGAATTCTGGTATGAAATTTAGAACTTCGATCAAGAAGTTTTGGGGATACTGATTCAAGAAATACTCCTTGTATTCAAAAGAAAATCAAACTGAAAACTTGCATAGATGAAATGAGATGCGATGTGAATCAGATAGATGTGAATGAATGGATGGATGTAATATGTTGTGAATAGATGCAATGAGATGTGATGTGAATAGATGTGACGAGATGTAATGTGAATCAGATAGATGTGAATGAATGGATGGATGTGGATGTGTATGTGATGAAAATGGATGTGAATGTGTATGTGATGAAAATGGATGTGAATGTGTATGTGAAGAATGGATATGGATGTGTATGTGAACAAGGGATGTGAATGTGTATGTGAAGAATGGATATGGATGTGTATGTAAAGAATGGATGTGAATGTGCATGTGAAGAATGGATGTGGATGTGAATGTGTACGTGAATGTGTATGTGATGAAAATGGATGTGAATGTGTATGTGAAGAATGGATATGAATGTATGTGAAGAATGGATGTGGATGTGTGTGAGGAATCGATGTGTATGTGATGTGAATAGATGTGATGAGATGTGATGTGAATCAGATAGATGTGAATGAATGGATGGATGTGGATGTGGATGTGTATGTGATGAAAATGGATGTGAATGTGTATGTGATGAAAATGGATGTGAATGTGATGAAAATGGATGTGAATGTGTGTGTGAAGAATGGATATGGATGTGTATATGAAGAAGGGATGTGAATGTGTATGTGAAGAATGGATATGGATGTGTATGTGAAGAATGGATGTGAATATGTATGTGAAGAATGGATGTGGATGAGTATGTGAAAGAATGCATGTGGATGTATGTGAAAGAATGGATGTGGATGTGTATGTGAAAGAATGTGATGTGACATGAATATATGTGGATGTGAAATGATAGATATGAATATATGGATAAATGTGAGTAGTCGTACATGTGAACGATTAGATGGATGTGGATGAAAGAGATGAGATGTGTATGAATGAGATATTATGTGGATAGAAGTGATGTGATATAATGTGGATAGAATGCATGTGATGGGATGGTTATGAGAATGAATGTGGAAGAGATGAATGAATGAATGTGATGAAGATTAATGAATGTGATGAATATGAATGAATGTGATGTGATGAATGTAAATAGATGTGATGTAAATGAATGTGATGGACGTGAATAGATGTGATGTGATGTGAATCGAGATGTGAATGAATGAGATGTGATGTCATGTGAATCGGGATGTGAGTGAATGAGATGTGATGTAAATTGGGATAGATGTGATATGTGATGTGAATGAATATGATGTGATGAGATGTGGATATGGGTAGATGTGAGTGATGAGATCTGATGCGGATAAATGAGAAAAGATGTGATAAGATGTGGATATGGGTAGATGCGAGTGATGAGATCTAATGCAGATAAATGAGAAAAGATGTGATGAGATGAAAAATGTTGTGATGTGATGTGAATGGGAATACATATGAAATAAATGAGGATTGATGAGGAACAATATAGAAAGATGAGAGTTTGTTATAGAAACTATATTTATGACCTATTTTTAAATGACTATTTTACGTCAAAAATGCTCGGGAAGCATTTTGACTGTCTTGTGAATGAAGTCGTGGAGACCTATCTAATAAAGTTGCAACTGTTGAGACGGAGAGTCAACGGAGGTCAAGGCCGAGGTCTCGACCAGTCTCAGTTCGATTTAAATGGTAAAAGCTTCTGGTATGGTTGACGAGGGACCAAGGAAGCGGCCTATGAGTGAAGCGCTAGGTGACTTGCGACGAAGGATTCTAGAGGATGCTAACCATACAATGCTCGGGCTCTGGGTCATCGAAGATACCTACACCTACGTCGTGGAAGATATTCGAACAAGGAGTAAGTTGTTTTTTTAATTCGGGCATGGATATAGTTGATTGACCTTGTTGGTCCTCTCAACAGATGAATCCATGGTGGCTCTTTTATATGGATTTGTTGGTTGATCTTGCTGATTTTCGATGGAGATTCCATTTTGATTTTTATAAGTGAATATATTGCCGGGTACTATGAGCTGGGAACTATTGAAAAGGCCCCTGAGTGAACAGGTGGTGAGCGTTCTGGTTGCCAATGATGCCATAAGTACATCGATGAAGGAAAAATAAAAAATTAGGATTCAACATGATATTTTGGAAGATTATGATCAATGATACTATAGTTTCATTAAAAGATTATTTTAAAGATAGCTAAATCTGTGAGAAAGACGATTTCTTATTTGGTGTATAAGTGTTGTGACTAGTTTTAAGTTTGCATGAATATCCGGCTAGAGGACCTAGGAACTTTTCCTTGGTACCCGGGACAAAACCTAACCAAATTCTTAAATGGATCCCATCACTACAGCGGTTGGACGGTTGGCTAACCCACGGGACTGTGGATGGGGTTAGGCTCAACTGATGGATCCCTAAAATGAGACTCAGTTCGGTTATGGTACGATAGATGAAGTAAATCCCGGATAAAAATTTGTTCTATGGAAAAGAATCAACGGCTGTGCCTCTCAACATTGAGGAGAAAATTGTTGGTCTCTATGATCCAAGTGCAAGTCTTTTCCTTGATCTGACTATGATACTTACGAGTTTGGTCAGATCAGTTCAGTTAGTTAAGGCTCTTGACTACGTTAGAGTAAAAATATCCTGGAGGAATCGCCTGTGCTTTCCAAGCAAGGAAAGTTTTTTCGGCTTCGGTTTTGGAAGAACCGAGGGATTAGTCTTTTGTCAAGATATCTGTGGGCGAGTCCCCGAGAGAGGGACCCTCCCCTGTGCAAGAAGTGCTACTTCTGCTGCTAGCACCCTTGAATTCGTTGCGTGGAGGAGACAAGAATCTTTCACAAATTCATCAAGATACATAATTTCCTACAAAATAAAATTGATGACGGCATCGATCATGCAATGCATAGGAGAGGATGAATTTTTTTTAAACAATGGCCCCAAATTTGATGTTTAGGGCCTCTACGACATGTAGACCCCATATGTATGATCCATGCCCATTAGAGGCTGAGAAGTGCACTGTTTGAAGGCTTACGTGGGAAGCCCTTTTTTTGTAGATTCAGGGCTTCCCACCTCGTGAGCCTTCAGAAAGTACACTTCCCACCCTCTAATGGGCATGGGATCATACATGTAGGGTCTTGGAGTATATCCTCATGCAAGATGTGTTGGAGCTCTTAGACTTGAGGGAGGAGGAACTATATAGTATACTTGTGCGAGATGCCAATGATGATTTTTCCTGGACTTTGATTACCAAGAAGCCCTACCACAGGTTGAAAAGGTAGGGCGATATGATGAAAGTAGTGTAGATGATATCTCTGCTATCATTGCCATCCAGAAATAGATTGAAGATGCAACTCCTCACTATGAGATCACAAATGAAGAGTTCGATTGCTGTAGAATGAACTCTTCAGACTTCGACCACAGCATGCGACACCTGTGGGTCCACTTGGACAATGGTAGTCCCATTCCAAGAG
This sequence comes from Cibotium barometz, assembly GCF_041138505.1. Taxonomy (NCBI): domain Eukaryota; kingdom Viridiplantae; phylum Streptophyta; class Polypodiopsida; order Cyatheales; family Cibotiaceae; genus Cibotium; species Cibotium barometz. Next base: position 22,081,734 of record NC_141057.1, on the reverse strand, counting down.
AAGATCTAGAGGTACCCTTGCAGAAGGAGCTTGACGAAGCAGAAAAGGTATCGCCTTTTACCAATTGCTCCCCAGATTTGATATTTAGGGCCTCTAGGGCATGTCTCCTTCGATGGTGATGGCACTCAATGAAGCTAGTGGTGGGTCATGACTTTGGGTTTCATCAGTCTGGATGGATGCAAGCGCCATGTGAGAGCTCTCTATGACCTCAATGATAGGGTCTAGAGTTGTTTCCTCTGGCTCTGTGTCTATGTATTCTACTACTAGAGGGAGATCCTAGATTTCATCATCCTCTAGCTCTTGAACATCAAAGTTCAAGATGTAAATAGAAAAAGCAATATCCCGTTCAATGAGATCGAGTGGGATGTGCTCTTCATAGGAGGTTGGGATAGCGATAGTGCAAAAATCTTGTCCAACATGAGCTAGAGCTCTCTTCACTGCCTTCTTGTGGTTGGATCCACTCTTCATGCTGAAGAGGAACTTGTCCAACATGACCTAGAGCTCTCTTCACTGCCTTCTTGTGGTTGGATCCACTCTTCATGCTGAAGAGGAACTCCATTGCAAAATGCAGCTAGCAAGATGGATTTTGGGTCTAAGGTGGAGATGATAGCCTCGAGATCTAAACTCTTGTAAAACCTAGGGTAGATCTAATCCCCAAGGTGAGCATAGCGAGTGCTGCTAATCCATGTGGTGAAAGCAAAGGGAGGCGGTCATGATGGGTAGTGGGGAGAGCTAGCACACAAAGGAAGGGCTAGAGAATAGATAGTATAAATGAGTTTGATCTATAACTTATACTAATATTTATACTTACACTTAAATTTATAATATTTTTAAAAAATTTATACTTGTGTTTATTATATTACTTACAAATATCTATAAACTTATGTTTATTTTTATACCTTATGTTTATACTCTAGTAAATAAAGGACACTTCATTAAAATATAATAAATAATAAATCATACTTCTATTTCATGCTACATTATATTATTATTATTATTATATTATATTATTTACATAGTTACTTAAATTTTTATTTGTACTTAAATATATACTTAAAGTTATATTTATTTTTAAACTTATATCTATAGACTTAAAAATTAATGACACTTCATTAAAATATAACAAATCATAAAAATCATATTTATATTTCTAGAATAATTAATTATATTATTATTTTTACTTAGATATATACTTATATTTATATTTATGTTTGTACTTACTTATACTTATCATTATTTTCTTATATATTAAAGGGTTTGAAACACAGTAGACTTTAAAAACCACAACACTTTATGAAAATGAAGAAAAATAAATTTACAACACTTTTAGAGAAACTTCTTATATTCACTTGTACGAATAAGATTTACGTTGACCCTACAATCTCAAGGATGTGTGGAGAAGCACACTGCTTGCATGTTTTGCAATTTTCACATCGACTCCCAACCTTCCTACCATCTAGCTTAAAATAGAAATTACAAGGAGGATTCATTGGACATAAGTTGGATTTCCTGCCTCGGAAAACTAAGAGTCAAATGACTCTCTATATTAACACTAAAAGGTTCATTACCCTCCCAAAGAATAATAACATCAATGAGTGTTGAATGCATGCCATCTCGCATTTCTTGGTCCCCAAGCTAAGCCACTCCTCCCCTCGTAGATTGGAGAGAAGTAAATGAAACAAAGCATTGGAAAGAAAGGAAGAAAATGAGGAGTCTAACTTACAACCATTTCAAAACCTTTAATGTTGATGAAAGGAAGGTGGCCATTCACTTAAGAGAGCAATGCTCAAAGGGTAAACAAATAGGAGTCTTATATGATGCACTTGTAGAGGTGAGGGAGGTTGATATCGTAGAGCCTAATGAAGATTCAAACCAGTTTTCATTGCCATGGACCTAACACTACAGAAGGAAGAGGCACTGATTACTCTTTTAAAACAATTTAAGGACTACTTCACTTGGAACTATAAGCGCATGAGGGTATGCCACCAAAAATGGTTGAGCACACCATTCCTATCATGGAAGGATCAAGGCCAATCAAGAAACGTCCTTACGAAATGAATCCAAAATGCTCAGGAGTTGTAAAGGAGGAAATTGACAAACTCATTGTTGCGGATTTTATTTATGAGATTGAGCACAGTGATTGATATCACCAATTATGATTGTACCCAAGAAAAATCGAAAGCTTCACATGTTTCCATTTGAAGAAAGTGAATGTAGAAACCTATAGCGATCAGTACCTACCAATATCATACAGAGAGCATGTTTTGGAATAAGGAGCTAAAGCAGTTGATAAAGAATTTTTATATCAAAATTAAAATTCTCTAAAATTCTATGAGTATTTGATAAATGAATAATTAAATACTCTAAAAGAGAAATTTGTATCATTTTATATTCACACGGATTGTAAAAATAAAATTTTAAAAATCTATCGAGATCGAAATATTCAGATAAATGATTAATTTATTCCTCATTGAAATTTGTAACTAATTTAGAATATAGGTAAGAGAATATTCAAAGAAAGAAATTCAATAAAATAGTAGCTAAATTATCAAACCTTTTTGAGAAAGATCAAGAAAATTCTTATTATCTGACTCGAACCTTGAATCAGACTATGACCAATACCAAACTCTTTCGTCAGTTTCAAGGAAAGAAGATGTGACCAGTTAAAAAAATACACTCAAAACTCCCACCAAATCTGAAACTAAGTTTGAGACCCTTTGGATTGATCTATGGATAAATGTTACAGAATTCGAGGAATTTTGGTATGAAATTCAGAATTCCAATTAAGAAGTTTTGGGAATACTGATTCAAGAAATACCCCTTGTATTCACAAAAAAATCAAACTGAAAACTTGCATAAAAAACATGTTTTCTTAAAAGACTGTCTTACGCCAGAATACCGGAGGGAGCATAGATGTGAAAGAATGGATGTGAATGTGTATGTGAAGAATGGATATGGATGTGTATGTGAATAAAGGATGTGAATGTTTATGTGAAGAATGGATATGGATGTGTATGTGAAGAATAGAAGTGAATGTGTATTATGTGAAGAATGGATGTGGATGAGTATGTGCAAGAATGGATATAGATGTATGTGAAAGAATGGATGTGGATGTGTATCTGAATGAATGTGATGAGATGGATGTAAATGGATGTGATGTAAATGAATGTGATGTAAATTGGGATGTGAATGAATGAGATGTGATGTCATGTGAATTGGGATGTGAGTGAATGATGTGATGTGAATTGAGATAGATGTGATATGTGATGTGAATGAATATGATGTGATGAGATGTGGATATGGGTAGATGCGAGTGGATGAGATTTGATGCAGATAAATGAGGAAAGATGTAATGATATGAAAAATGATGTGATAAGAATGGAAATACATATGAAATAAATGAGGATTAATGTGGAACAATGTAAAAAGATGAGAGTTCGTTATAGGAACTGTATTTATGACCTATTTTTAAATGACTGTTTTATGTCAAAAATGCTGGGGAAGCATTTTGACCAACTTGTGAATGAGATCCTAGAGACTTAACTGATAAAGTTGCAACAGCTGAGGAAGAGCCAACGAAGGATGTCTCATGTAGCAAGGTCGACCGAGGTCTTGACCAGCCTTGGTTCAATTTAAATGGTGAGTTTCCAATACGATGGATCAGGGACTAAGGAAGCGGCCTTTGAGTGAAGCGCTAGGTGACCTACGAAGGATCCTAGAGGGTGCTGACCATATGATGCTCGGGCTTTGGGTCGCCGGCAGATACCTACACGTACGTCGTGGAAGATATTGGAACAAGGAGTAAGAGTTGTTTTGTGAATTCAAGCATGGATCTGGTTGTTTGACCTTTTTGGTCCTCAAACGGATGAGTCCATGGCTCTTTTATATAGATCTGCTGGTCGATCTTGCTGATCTTCAATGGAGATTTCATTTTGATTTTTATAAGTGAATATATTGCCAGGTACTATGAGCTAGAAACTATCGAAAAGGTCCCTAGGTGGACAGGTGGTGAGCATTCTATTGCCAGTGATGCCATAGGTACACCGATGAAGGAAAAATAAGAAATTAGGGTTCAACCAGATATTTTGGAGGATTATGATCAGTGATACTATATAGTTTCATTAAATGATTATTTTAAAGACAACTGAATCTGTGGAAAAGGCAATTTCCTATTGGGTATATAAGTGGTGTGACTAGTTTTAAGTTTGCATGAATATCCGGCTAGGGGACCTGGAAACTCTTTTCCCTGGTACCTGGGACAAAACCTAATCAAATTCTTAAATGGATCCCATCACTTCAGTGGTTGTTAATCCACGGGACTAGATAGGGTTAGGCTAGATTGATGGATCCCAAAAATGAGACTCAATTCTCTTATGGTATGATAGATGAAGTAAATCCTAGATAAAAATTGTTCTATGGCAAAGAATCAATGGCTGTGCCTCTCAATGAGAAAAAAAGCGTTGGTCTCTATGATCCAAGTGTAAGTCTTTTTCTTGATCTGACTATGGAACTTACGAATTCGGTCAAATCACTTCAGTTAGTTAAGGCTCTTGACTACGTTAGAGCAAAAATATCCTAGAGGAATTGCCCGTGCTTTCCGGGTGAGGGAAGGTTTTACGAGTTTGGTTTTGGAAGAACCGAGGGATTAGGATTTTGTGTGGATATCCGTGGTGGGCGAGGCCTTGAGTAAGGAACCCTACCCTATGCAAGAAGTGCTACTTCCGCCTGCTAGCACCCCTGGATTCTTTGCGCAGGGGAGACATGGATCTTTCAATTATCACAAGAAATCCATTACTTAAACCCCATCTCATGCACCAAGAACTCTTACAAATAACCCCTTTTGATCCCACCATTCCTATACAAGTAGAAGCCTATGCAATGGCAACCCACTTGCTATAGGTTTACCATATCCTTTAGCTAGTTAGGACCAACCAGAAGCAACAAAGCTTGGGTAGTTGGATCAACATGATTCATTATGTTCATTATGTACAAATGTGGTGAGAATCACAAGGCTTGCTAACCACATGATTCATTATGTACAAATGTGGTGAGAATCGCAAGGCTCGCTAACCCATGGCTTGTTAATTTTCTTGAAATACGCATTGACACATTTATGATTTTTCATGCTTATAAATGATGAAAGCAAGAGCATTCAATAGAGTCAAGGGGAGATTATGAAGAAATCTAGATGAACAGTGATGGCCAAACTCCAGTGGAAAACTATGGTATCCAGCGGGCTTGGCCGAGGTGCCATTCCTTGCCATAAGGCAATGTGCTAACATCTACAGGGTATCCCCATGGCACCTTTACATTGATCCATTATACATGACAATTAAAATAAGGTTCATTGGTTCTGATCGAAGCATGCATTTAGCTAGGATTTCATATTTCTTGGAAAAACTCTTTTTTTTTGTATTTGAAGATGAGAGATGGAACATGATTTGTAACATGCTGAATGGGAATTGAGGGTTGTCAAGTCGGCATATGAGATGCAACTGCTTCTTGAAATATTAGTATATATTTATATTGCTCCCAAAAAAAAGGTTCACTAAGAGAGAATTCAAGTAAAGTCAAGCTCGGGATTCACACTTCCTTTACAACTTTCCTTACTACCTGTAATTTTTTTAATTGATCTTCTTCTCTTTGACATCCAAGATGATGTCTACAGCTATAACCAAGAGGGGACATGCTTTGATCTTAACATATGGCCTTCCAATAGTGGTATCATGTACTACTAGCATAGGCTACATTGTCTACCATCATACATGCATACTAGTTTTGAGGATATGATTCATACCAACTTCTAGAGATCTCTCTACTTTCTCCATAGAACTCTTTGCATCCTATGCTCCAAAAAGAGTTTCTACAAAGAATATCTAGGTCAACCGGCCCTACAAAAATAGACATTGGGGCATTAGCATCAACAGTTGAAGAGCTCCAACAACAAACAAAGTCAAAGAGAAGTTATGCTAGCTACACCTTTGGATGAGGATGAGAGCATGGTCCATATTGGTATAATACATTATGCATATTGGTATAATACAATATACTAAAACCCAAGATAACGCTCAATTCCTTGTTTAGAGTAACATCCTTTCATGATGCCACATACACTTTTGGCCTAGTAGAAACCTTGAATGTCATACAATGCTAGATATGATTGAGCTACCACTTATGAGAGTGAAAAAGGAACCTTAAGGGAGAATGTGGAAAAGCATTAAAATTTAGCCATCACACAATTATAAGTATATTTTAAAAATCAAGTTAGATAGTTATGTGCAACTATCACATGTGGAGGCAAAAGAATCCAACACACATAAAGGGATGACATAGAGATGATGGTACATAGATATGAACAAGATAAAGAGAATCCTCATCTCATTAAAAACTATGAAATATAGCCAAGATAAATATAGAATGACATAAGTATTTCCTAAAAAATGAAGCCAATATAAGTCTTAGATGCATGCTCCATGGGGATTAGATCCATGCTGCATGCCAATATAACATAGGTATAAACCAACATTGGAGTTTTGTGGTGTGAGAAGGAGAAGAATTCATGCTTTTGTTACAACTTCCCATTTTTCCAACTTGTGCCTTTCAAGAGCATCCAATTCTTATGACAACATATCCTTTTTATCATTAAGGCATGGAAGAGTATAAGTATAATCAATCAAGTTATTGTTGCAACTTGGAGGTTTCTAAAGATATCCGTGGTGTATCGGCCACTAATCTAAATAAAAATTTGAGTCATTTTTCTTGAATAACTTATAATTTGATAAGAACAAAGGTCTAGAACTAAGAGTAATCAAGTATTACTAACATCCACTACACTCCTCACACCTCCATACATGCACAAACTTTTGAAGATATGATTAACATAGGATTTTGGATAACACTTCCATATTTTAAATAAACTCCTTCCATGTTGCAAAAGTACATGAACTACTGCTCACACACTCTTGATGATTTTCCTTTCAAACAATAGGTAAACTTCTAAGGACAACATTATATGTATTAAGTAAGGGGGATGTTAACCTCATCCCAAGGGTTTATAGTTACACTCTTCTACACATGAGAGAAAGTGATAAGTGTTATATGTAATGGTAGTGCTTAACCTTGAGAGAAAGGTAAGTTCCCCTATGATAAGTTACATTATACTCTTCCTTAAATAGTCAATGTGTAGAGTTCTAGAAAGGGTAAGAAGGAGATATAACAAGTTCATATCAATGGGGAAAATATATATTTTATAATTTAATATACTTTATATTATGCTTGAAAACTCATAAAACATAATCACTTTGTGTAAGTGACATTTTGTGTACCTCAGTATTTGGCGCTATAACATTTCCACTCTTTATCCTTGAGCACATTTCATGTCTTTCAAATATCTTTTGCATCCTGTCAAAATAAAATTTTTAAATTTAATCTCTCTCTCTATCTCATAGCTATAGGCATACTTTAGGAGAAACTACTCTACTCCTTTCCCCTACCTCATTGAGGGGGAAAGGGCATGGAAGAAAAAGATACATTGCTATTTTGTAAATATCCAGAAGGCCTCCAACTTTGTTGCTTGATAGCCATTTCTAGATCAAGTAAAGGAGATTTAGTTCTCGTTAGACCCTATATCAAGTGACTCAAGGAGTTAAGAGGGAACCCATGGGACATTAGTACTACTGGAATTTCCTCTCTTACTCCATGATACATAGATGTTGTTTCATTATAAGTGGATAGTTTTTAGCAGTCAATCTTACATTTAGTATAGACAACATAAACCCAACCTTTAATTTAATTAGTTGATTTTAAATACATCTAAATGTATTGAAATCTTATACCTTACATGTTTCATCTTGATGATTATATGAATCTAAAGAATTGTTCTCTGTACTGATGACATTATAACAACCTTACTATAAGAAACAAATACATGCTTAGAGAAATCTCCATGGTTTTTCTTTGTTTCATGGAATCATTATGGAATCCAAGCCTTGATTCTCTTTGCTATTTTCTATTGAGAATCTAAGGTGCTAGGGATAGCCTTAGTAGAGTGTTGCACATAATGATAGAGATTAGAGAGAGATCAGATTAGGAAGGCTTAGAATAATCAAGATAATCCATGATTAAGAGATGTGGGCACACTAATAAGAGCACTCAACAATAATGTATTACAATAGCTTGTGTCAACCATAGAAAGTGAGAGGTTTCTAATATAGATAACCTCAAGCCAAATATCTTTAAAATGTGGAACTCTTATCCTTGCCATCTTTACACCATGTATTCACACCACACACTCTCCACTTTTACAAATATCTTGTCACACTCAACTTTAACATAAATAATTTCAACCACATAATTTAGCATATCATGTGTGCAAGTGTGTCTCTAAACACTCCCCTGAATCACATTAATTTGTGACACCACATTTTGTACTGCTCCCCCATGCTGTCACACTCCACAAATCTAAGAGCACTTTGTTTCTCTCACTAAAATTTCAACACCCCTCTTGGTGTTATATTTGCATACTCCCCTACTATGTTCACATGATTTTACCATGCCTCTCTCATGGATGCAACTCAACACACACATACATGCCTGTTTTGGGAAAAAAATGAGTTTAAGGCTCTTCATATCCTGGGTAGAGCACCCTCATACACATAGAAAGAAAATCGTGTGACACTCAAGAACACCATCAAATCTCAACATGACTATGACAACACCTCGTGTGTCTCTTAGACATGTTATGATGGGATACACATGGCCCCAATGTGGATTGCATGACCACCAAAAAACTAAGTATGCCTACCCTTGGGCACCTTTACACCAATGTGACTTTGCATGTATACTTTCATAGAATACATCATGCAAACTAGCCACAATTACACCAAGAATGAGTTGCTTGTAGGCTCCATGTGAATAACCCTTAGAGAGGTCCTTTTTACACCATATCTTTGAGGCTCTAAAGGTTTATCCCTTTTAATATGCTTTGAGACAAAAAAAAGATCTTATCTCAAATTATTATTGCTGGAGAGTGCCTCTATTTTTTGTGTACCTGCTTGTTGCTACATTCTTTAGTTCCTCAATTTTGACTCATGGTAGTGTGAGAAGTAGAAGTCAAAACAGCTTGCACAACAAAAGGTGTATAATTTGTTTCCCACTCAGCACAGTTTTGAGGCTCTAAGGATTTATCCCTTTAAATATGCTTTGATGCACACAAAAAAAGATCTTATCTCAAATTCTTTTTGGTGAAGAGTGCCTCTCTTTTTTGTGTACCTTGCTACATTCTTTAGCTACTGAAAGTTCAACTCATGGCAGTGTAAGAATTAGAAGTCAAACAGCTTGCACAACAAAAGGTGCATAATTTGTTTCTCACTCAGTAGTTTTGAGGATCTAAGGGTTTATCCCTTTTGATATGCTTTTGGCCACAAAAAAATGATCTTATCTCAAATTATTGTTGGAGATTGCCTCTCTTTTTTTTCATACCTACTTGTTGCTGCATTCTTTAGCTACTCAAGTTCAAGTAATGGTAGTGTAAGAAGCAGAAGGCAAAAAAACTTTCACGAGAAAAGGTGCATAATTTGTTTTCCACTTCATTGTTGAGGTTTTTTTAACTCTTTCAGTATCACTTGGACATCCTTGGAAAGATTAACAACTATGCTATTTTCCTATAAAGGCTAACTTCAATGAGACAAAACTTCTTCAAAGCTTTAGGCCTAAGCTGGCTCCTACTTGTCGTTCAGCACCTTATCCTGAAGCTCTGATACCCTGTTGCGAACCTAAGGTGCTGGGGATAGGCTTGGTAGAGTGTTGTACATAATGAGAGAGATTAGATTAGGGAGGCTCAAAATAATCAAGACAATCCATGATTAAGAGATGTGGACACCAATAAGCACACTCAACAATAATGTATTATGATAGCTTGTGTTAACCATACAAACTGAGAGGCTTTTAATATAGATAGCCTCGAGCCCAATATCTTTGACATTTGGCACTCTTATCCTTACTACATTCACACCATGTGTTCACACCACACACTCTCCACTCTTCCAACGATAGACGTAATTGCCTATATTTGACTCAATGAGATTCAATTCATGTCCATGTTTTAAGATCTCAACATCCAATTCCTCTTCCTTATTTAATAGATGTAAGATTATCCCTTGAGGTATCCCTTGAGGCAATTTGAGCTATAAACGTGGTTTATTTTAAGAATATTGGTAGTTTATCAACTCATGGAACATTAAATATTCTCAAAAAGCTATCTCACTTATTAAGAACAAGGTTTCTGAGATGTATCCTTATCCAATAAGTACTCCTCTTGTATGTCTTCAATCCAATCATTTTTCACCTCACTAATGCTTGAAACGGAGCATGCCCACATTCTTGAGAGTGTGACTGCTACTAAATTTTCTTTCCCCTTCATGTATGTGATCTCAAAATCATACCCTTGAAGTGTAGCCAACCACCTTCTTTGCTTGGGTGTGAGAGTGGCTTGAGACATAAAATACTTCAATAACCTATGATCACTCCTTACATAGAATCAACTACCGATAGAGATAATGATGTCATTTCTTGATTGCATACAATATGGCAATCATTTATTGTTTATATACGTGCATAGATATTTCCTTCTCATCAAGCTTCTAGCTTTCAAATGCAATGACACCATGATCTTGATAAAGAACAGTACCAATTTCCCTTCTGCACGGTAATCTTTCTTTTTCACCAAGAGTATGGAAGATGTAAATGGTGATTGACTTGGTTCAATCCATCTCATGTCCACTAGTTCCTTCACTTCCTTGGCTGCTTCATCTCTTTCCACCTTTGAGAGCCCATATGGTGGCTTGTTGACCAGTTTGGGATTTGATTCAAGAACTATAGGATGATCCACTTCTCTCCTAGGTGGTAGACTCTTAGGCATTTGAAACACATCCTTGAACTCTTCCAAGAATCTTGTCATGCCTTCATTTGAAACAAATTTCTCTTCCACATTTTCCTTCTCTTGACAAAGATGTAGTATGTACACACACCCCATTTCCTTGAGCTTCTTCTTAGGCTTGGTGTCATTGATCAAGGAGACCCTTGAGAAATAAGAACCATGCAATCTCGAGGGGTTCACGTAAAAATATGTAAGTATAGCATGTGAGTTCAAATGAAGGGGTTTTTAAATTCAAACGTATAAGGTAAATTTATAGAAATACATTTATAAAAGGTTTTTTTAATCTATTTTGAAAAAACCCCATAAGTCCATAAAGAAAAAGGGGTCATTTCATGAAAAATTTACAAGTAAGGGGTCTTTTAAATACCCTTTGAACACACATAATACATAGGGTTTCTTTGTAGTGCACCCCCTGAGCATGCAATACCTCTTTTTTCCCACACACAAAGCTCATGAATCCATGCTCTAAATTCATTGAGAAGGTCCCAAGTGTGGATATAAAAGCACATCCACAACACGAATTTCTCGCATTGCATCCTCATACTATAATTAAAATCTTCCACATCTTAAGACTTATGTCGATAGACGTAATTGCCTATATTTGACTCAATGAGAGTCAATTAATGTCCACATGCTAAGATCTCAACATCCAATTCCTCTTTATTATTTAATAGATGTAAGATTATCCCTTGAGATATCCCTTGAGAGGCGATTTGAGCTATAAACATGGTTTATTTTAAGAATATTGGAAGTTTATCATCTCATGGAACATTAAATATTCTCAAAAAGCATAAATTTTACATCCTTACAATCCATCATTAATCCACTAAGCACTTGTACCATATGCAAGTTGAACACAAGGCTTTGGGATGCAATTGAAGATTGCCCAATGAACTCTTGTTCACAAAGCTATGTGTACTACCACTATCCGGAAAGAACATGAGAAACTCTTCCATTGATCATAGCCTTAATCCTCAAAATCTTGGCACCCTTGTATCCCACATAAGCTTTTGAAATATACAAGTGAATGGGTGTGTGTGGGAATAAGCCCTTAGCAAGAGGCTATAAAAGAGAGTCTGTAATTGAGTGAGTAGGCGTGAAAAGGTGAGAGGTATCTACTGGGAGAGAATAGAGGGTAGCATGATAAGATCTAGGATGTGTGGAGATATTCTGGGAAAACTGAAGAGGTGGAGAGAAGCAAGCAAAAGAGGTGGAGTGAATCAAGGATAAGGTGTCTCCCCAGATGTAGGGGAGGTGGCATAAATCAAGGAACAAATCAGTGGAGCAGATCATGGACAAACTTGTATAAATTGAGGCATTGACCTAATGAGTAATTTGCTGGTTTTTGAGTATCCATGCCTACATTAAGCTATTAATTAATTACTCACTAATCTTATCTTAATCATCATCTAAGCACTTGATAATGATATTGATTCTTGCATTTGATCCACCATAGCTCATCATTTTGCTTGAATTTTAACATGGTATCAGAGCCTAGCTTAGGATCCATACAATTTTTGAGCTTATTTAGCTTTCTAATCATCGTATTAATTATAATTAAGAGATAATCTCATTTTTAGTCTATTTTTTAAACTAGTTTTTGTACCCCCAGCTAGTGGAGAAGCTCTCTCTCTCTCTCTCCAGCCATAAGAGTAGCCCAAACCCTCTCTAAACCACACTTGAGGAGACTCCCCACACTTCAGCCAGTCACCTCAAATCATCAAACTGCCACCAGAAGCTACTGCAATTCTCGATTTTGCCAACGCTTCATTTCTAAAGGAAAAAGTAGATCTACACTCACATAGAAGAAATCGGTCTATCTCTTGGTCCTAGGGGTTTTCAAGGGTTCTCTACATGCAGGTGATCTTAGATTTGTGAAATTTCTCAAGGAGAAGTGGCATCAAGCTCTGCATCAAATCTGCACAAGTGACTTTGGTAAAACAAAGATTAAGCATTCAATGTTTGGTCAAATCTTTTTTTCCTTGGCTTCATCCTCTACTAGACTAACTGCTATTGATGCCTTTGAAAGGAGTTGAGCTCATTTGAACTCTAATACCCAGGATCTGGCCTCCCCGCACACTATTTTTTGCGCACAACATAGGGGATTATTTTACTAATCAATGATTAATTAATACTAATCACTACATTTTGGTGTAATTGAGGGTTCAAATTTACCATTAGTATCTGATACAAATACTTATAACTTCATATTATAATTCAGATATGGTTTGATACTCCAACCATTCAGTACAAATTTGTTACCCTTGGCTTTATGTAATTTTTGGTGAATTTATGCTAATAAATCTCTAGTAATCATCATTTAACACCAGATTTGAGTTGTAAAAGGATAGAAACTACCCTTGAATCTTAAATTGGATCGAGGTAAGACCCCCTTCACATCATCATGAGCACGGCACAAGAAATAGCTTAATTTTAATGGGAAGGAGTAGTTTTATACAGGACAAACAAAGACTATGTATTTGCTCATGAGGAAACATTTGTGGGGGCTAGTTGAGGGAAGAAATGAATGCCTAGAGGTGATTGAGGAGAATGAGGGGAAGAGTAGGAATAAGAAATCATTAGGACTCTCATTGCACTCAGTTTAAATGATGAAGTCATTCACCACATCACAGGGATACAATGGACAAAAGATGTATGGGATGAACTCAATAAATTATTTGGCACTCAAGCAAAAAATGCAAAGATAAATCTACTAATGCAATTCTACAAACTTGATATAAAGGAAAGTGAACCTATAATCACACTTGAACAAATAGAAAAGCATTAAGCAATAACTGGCAGCCATTGGTAGGAAGATAGAGAATGATGAGGCACTAGCAGTGCTTGTGAAGAGTGTGGACAAAGGAGAATATGAAAACATTATGGCAACCTTAAAGAATGTACCTAAATTGAAGCTGCATGAGATAGAAGGAGCTCTACTAGAGCAAGAAACCAATGTCAAAGAGAAGAAAGGGGTGGACCCAACAACTAGAGAGAAAAAAGCATTCTTCACCCAAGGAGGATTCTCACGAGGAAAAAGACGAGGAAGAGGCAGGGGAAGAGGAAGGACCTTCACTTGCCACAACTGTGGGAAGCCAGGACACATGGTAAGAGATTGCTACGGCAAACCTAGTGAAGAATGATCAACATCCGCAAACTTCATGGAGACTCCATCAAATCATCTTTTGTGAGAGAGAAAGAGAGAGAAACTCCACAACCCAATGTAACTTGCCCCAACAGAGTAAAACCACCTCTGAGCCACCAATGATGTAGGCCATGTGGTAGATGTATGTGAGCACTTTAGTCAAAGTCAGGGGCACTTGTAGTAAGCCTTGAACACATAGAGAGAGAGTGTCAAGGACTATGAGTTAGGGACTTGAGGCACTGGTCGCGGGCTACCAAGTAAGAGGGAAACTTGGTATAGGGTCCAGGTGTACTACGATTATTCACTTGAGGGGAGGTGTTGAAATATACAAGTTAATGGGTGTGTGCGGGAACAAGCCCTTAGCAAGAGGCTGTAAAAGAGAGTCTATAAATGAGTGAGTAGCAGTGAAAAGGTGAGAGGTATCTACTGGGAGACGATAAAGGGTAGCATGATAAGATCTAGGATGTGTGGAGATATTCTGGGAAAAGTGACGAGGTGGAGAGAATCAAGAAAAAGAGCATGAGTGAATCAAGGATGAGGTGTCCCCCAGATGTAGGGGAGGTGGCATAAATCAAGGAAGAAATCAGTGGGTAAATCATGGACAAACTTGTATAAATTGAGGCATTGGCCTAATGAGTAATTTGTTGGTTTTTGAGTATCCATGCCTACATTAAGCTATCAATTAATTACTCACTGATCTTATCTTAATCATCATCTAATCACTTGCTAATGATATTGATTCTTGAATTTGATCCACCATAGATCATCACTTTCCTTGCATTTTAACATAAGCATCATAAGAAAGAGTGCACAACTTTGCATCATGCCTTGTTTCTCTTGTAACACACACGGCTACAGGATATCCATCATCATAGATGTCTTCATTTGATCCCCTCAAATCAAAAGGAAACTCTCGACATCAGGCTCATGATCCTCATCATCACCCAAAGAGTCAATGCACTCATCAAATATCTCCACTTCATCCTTGTGCACATCCTCTATAACTTTGGAGAGCACCATGTTGTGTGTCATATTCCTTACTTTACACGACTTTGGGTGCTCTTTGCTCCACTTTTCTCCACACTTGTAGCACAATCTCTTACTTTACATGACTTTGGGTGCTCTTTGCTTCACTTTTCTCCACACTTGTAGCACAAGCCCTTACTTCTCAAATCATTGATGCAATCCTCTTTAAAAAATTTACTTTTTTTAACCCCATTAGAAGCTTTCCTATCACTAATAGGTCCATTTGATGGTGCCCCACCAAATCTTAAATTGGTCTTTTCACTTCTACCATACACCGTAGGATACCTTGGAATAATGGTAGTGGTTGGAGAAGATTCCTTAGATGATGTCCATGATGGTGAAGAGGATACATCAACCTTATAAGTGCCCTTGTGAAAACCTTGGCTAGTATACATTTCTTCATAGTTCTCGGCCACAATACCATTTCTTGCTTGAAAATGATAGGCTTTTGAGCTTTCACATTAGCTCTAATGTTTGGTTTCAAACCCTTGATGTACTTGACAATCTTGAATTACTCACCAAATTCCTTCATACATAATATGAGCTTGACAAACTTGTGAGTGTATGTCCTTACACTCCTCGTTTGTTCTAAAGCATCCTATTTGCAAATGAGCTTGTCCTTTTGAAGTATAGAAGTGAAGATCTCTCTCATCTCTTCCTTGAAAGCCTCCCAATAAGTGACGACGCTACCATCACTTTGCAATTCTCACCATCAAGTATGGGCATAGCCTTCGAAATGTAGGGTGTCAAAAGTTGCCTTTGTCCTTCTCATTTCTTAGAGTGATCTTGAAATATATGTCTTATTTGTTGGCCCATTCTTTGAAATACTGATTGGTAAAATTAAATTTTTCTTTCGCTCCTTTGAATTCATCATTGTACCTTGGGTTAGTGTCCCTTTTGTTATCCTAATTCACATAGGCATTAGTTGGTGTTCTATCCCAAGTATCATTGGTAATCAATTCTTCAATTCATCACTCCTTTGCCTTTGCCATGCACAATTGGAGACACAAATTGGAGGAGGTACTTCGACCTTATGAAATTTCTTACCACAATAAAATCCACCTTTAATTTACTCTTACATCCTATCAAATCAATCCAACATGCCTTCAAGCATGTAAACTTTGCATAGCTTGCACAATAGCTTGCAAGTCATTTGAAGCATGTATATGATCAAAAGTAAAATTTGACAAAGATCCTCATGTAATGCTTCACCTTGCACTTGACCATACTTATCGATCACTTGGGTAACCCCACCGTAATTTTCACTTGTATTAACATGATCTTCCATTTCCCTTGGATCTTGAGATGCTTTTCTTGGCCTTTCTCTATTCTCCATGTTCATTTGCAGCTTTGGAAAGGTTGAAAAACACTAATTTAGATGTAAATGGCTCAAACAGATTCGGAATTCAATGTGCTATAGCTTGACATGTCCATAATGTTGAGACAAACACTTGTACCACTGTATATCTCAGTTTTGAAAATTTCTATATCTCTTTGTCTTGGGTTACATGCCACGTCCACTTTTCGGTATACTATTTAAACGAACTCCAAAGTTGACTTCTCAAAAAATTTAATCGCTAGGGTTTGACCAAGTCCCTGACCTCCAATTTGAATGCTCTGATAGCTTGATAAGTAGCCCTAAGTGTAAGGAACAAGATTCTAAGCTTAGTTTCAAATCAACAATTAGGTTTCCTATTGAATTAGGGTTTTCTAAAAAAACAATCAAAGAGAGATTTGGTGAGAATTTGTAATAAACATAGCATCCAAACCGCCAAACCTCATTCCCCAAAACATAATGCACCACTTTTACCTAATTCAACGAGTTTGTTATTAATTTATAAAAAATTTACCATAACCTTAAGGAATTTTCAACCAAATCGTAATCTCAAATCAGCTCAAAATACAATTAACCATATTGTCTTAGCCATCGCCATGAATTTTGTCACAATCTCAATCAATTGCCATATCCATTATCATGCACATAACCTTAATATTGGCCAATTGAATATAGTGTCAAAGAAGATGATGTTGGGGAGAAGAACTTTATGCTTTTCGATATACTAGCCAAGCCTTCTCACCCTTTACCAAATTCTGAAATCCGATAGCAAGGGTTGAGGCCAAGTCTTCACACTAATATACCTAATCCTCCATCTATTTGCTTTTCCAAGGCACTCACAAATAGACAGATTCAAGCCATGCTCCTCTTTGGTATGCCAAAGATACCCTGTCAATATACGAGATTCTACAAGCCTTTTTGAATTGAAATTTTTATGCAACTATGAGCTTGCAATCAAGTGTCTGAGAGTCCACTTATAATTGGCCTCTTCACCTATGAGACAAAGGTACTCTCTGAATATACTAGATTCTACAAGCCTTTTTGAATTTAAATTTGTATACAACTATGAGCTTGCAATTAGGTGTGTGAGAGTCCACTTATAACATAGACACTTATAATTGCATGATAACATAATCCATCTTAATACAAGATTTTAATGCGGATAGTGAGGCTTTCAAATGTAATCTCCAAATGATTGTTGGCCAAAATACAACTTCAATCACTTACCTTACGCATTGCTTAATAGATGTGTCTCGTCACATAAGCATATGACATGCCTTATGTTATTTTAATCAAGAATGATGAATGGCATCAATATTCATTCCATAATCATGTAGTGGTGTCCAATGCTTAACCCTCATGCAATGGATCCCGCAAGGCATGTAGATATGATAAAAGACAAGCCAAGAAGCTCAAATTCCATTCAAACTCCCAACCTTATGCATGAAGATGTGAGATTGATGTTTTCAAATGTGTAATGAAGCTGAATGGAGGTATACAAAGCTTAATAAGCTTGCATTTGAAGCAAAGCTATGTGGAATAACTCCATTCAAGCATGAACGAATACAAGAAACCCTGATTTTCATGAAAATTCCCAAAACTTGCAAGAGGAAATAACTATGATCACTATGCATATAATCCTTGGTTTAATGAATCATTAGTATTATTATTTCAAGATTATGGTAATGATAAATCTTAATCCTCATGAAAATCCCCAAACTTGATGCTATGGATGAGAAATGATATAGAACAAGCTTAGCACACATCAATAGAAAGTAATGTAATGCAAAAGCTACAATTATAACCCTTGAAAGAATTAATAAGGATTAGTGCATTAGTGAATCTTAATGCATAAACTTGAAGACAATAGGACTCCACCATTGAGGCATAATTGTTGAAAACCATTCAAAAAGATACAAACTAAACCTCAAGGTACCTTGTGTAGATCACTTACTGCTCCTGGTTGGAATCGCTGTATACAATCACCGATTTTCACCATTTTTTGCTCATCTTCATCTCCCAACCCAGCCACCAAACATATCAAAGTTTACATTGCCTACAAGGCTTAACAAACCCTAGCAAACCATGATCAAAACCCTAAAATGTAAGCGACTAAGTGAGTTGTAGCAGGCAACAAACGATTTTCTTTTTTTTTTCCATGTTGTTTTTAAATGATTTCACATCCCTTGTCCCCAAATGACTTCAAACTCCATCCACCATATTCATGGTGCCCATGGGGTACAAATTAGCCAAAACCTCATAAAAAATATCCAATTCTCAATTATTAGTTGCCTAGATTGCCTCCAAAGCCAACCATATCACCTAAATTCAGCATCTTCATTGGCCATAGCCTCCAAGCGTGAAGCATTTCCTTGTCGGAATCAATATTTCCAAGAAAATATTGAAGAAAATTATGATAAAAATCAAAAAACTAAAAAACATGAAGAAGATCAAAAACTTCAATAATCACACGTTTTTTTAACAATTCCTTTTTTTTTTGCAAAAAGTGAATTGAGATGAAGATGAAGATGGATCACAAGCTAGGGTTTGATATCACTACAAGAAATAGGGAAATTAGGTTTAGGGTTAGAGATAAACTCAAGTGGAGTACCACCATAGCCAACAGCTTGATGCAAGAAAGAAAGAAATTAGGGTTAGGGTTAGAGATGCCCTCAAGTGGAGTACCACACATATGCACTCAAGGGAGTACCACCATAGTCAAGGTCGTAGACTCAAAATTTATATTAAGGATTGTAAAAAAAAAAGTGTCCATCTCCCCTAGCTCACTTATATGGCCCACGTTGTGTTCACATGGCCTTGGGGTCCATTATTTATTTACATGTCCAGGCACCCATGGCTAATTACCCAGTTAATGTGTTTCCCTTCATTAAGAAGTGGAATTTTAGGATTGGAATTTTAATTAATGTAATAAGGGGACAAAATGATTCAACTTCATTAAAACACTTGGTAGTGTTTTCGACCTTGTTCACCAGCTTCGGCTAGGCTCCAAATGTATGAATAGGGGAATCATTGTATTACCGATTATAATTATAAAAAACATTACATTAGGCAAAAAAATTATGGTAATGTAAAAGTGAATTATACAATCATCATTTATGTGAAGAGATTAATTTGCATAAGTGGATTCTTCTCTATTGAGAGGAAACTTTATCACTCTCTGTGCCCATCTGTGCAATGTCATTGGAGAGAGATTAATGTGCAATGGTGGATTCTTCTCTATTGAGAAAACTTTATCACTCTCTGTGCCCATATGTGCAATGTCATTGGACGTGTAATAGAAAATGCAAGGTGATCTCTAGCTGCTAGAGACACCACAATCAGTCACCTGTGTGGAAAGATAGTTTCTTAAAATAAAAAACATGAAGAAGATCAAGAATCACACTTTTTTTTTAGAATTCCTTTTTTTGCAAAAAGTGAATTGAGATGAAGATGAAGATGTATCACAAGCTAGGCTTTGATATCACTATAAGAAATAGAGAAATTAGGTTTAGGCTTGGATATACAGTTAAGTGGAGAACCATGATAGCTAACAGCTTGATACAAGAAAGAGAGAAATTAGGGTTAGGGTTGAAGATGCCCTCAAGTTTAGTGTCCATCTCCCCTAGCTCACTTATGTGGCCCACATTCTGTTCACATGGCCTTGGGGTCCATTATTTATTTACATGTCCAGGCACCCATGGCTAATGGCCCAATTATTGTGTTTCCCTTCATTAAGAATTGGAATTTTAGGATTGGAATTTTAATTAATGTAATAAGGGGACAAAATGATTCAACTTCATTAAAACACTTGGTAGTGTTTTCGACCTTGTTCACCAGCTTGGGATGGGCTCTAAATGTATGAATAGGGGAATCATTGTATTACCAATTATAAGTATAAAAAACATTACATTTTTAATGTAAAAGGTGGTAGATTGTTTAATTGTACATGGAGAAGGTAAAAAACTATGGTAATGTAAAAGTGAATTATACAATCATCATTTTAACTAGTCTTTTTTCTTGTGATCATTCTATATGGATCATGAAGACGCTTGAAGGCTAAGTGATAAGTAAACAAAAGAGCACACTTTGATTTTGAACTTGATAAACTAAAAGTACATTTAGAAAAGTCTGAGCTCATTTTGGGGCCCTCTAAGAATTTCACATGAGAATATTCCTTTAAAAATGAGGGCATGGAAAATTTTCCGCAAACTAGCTCCAAATCTATCGGAGTTTGCATTTTCATAACCTACTCTCTGAGTGCTTTCCGATGATATATAGTATGATGGGGGTTGGACATGAGAAAGGAAAGGTACCGAGAAGATTCCTTTTTTCTTAATGTGGGTGAATATTTTGGGAGAAGAAAAGAACCTTCTTGGTACCTTTCCCTTCCCATGTCCAACCCCCATCATGCTATATATCATCGGCAAGCTCTCAGAGAGAAAGTTCTGAAAATGCAAACTCTGACAGATTTAGAGCTGATTTGTTGAAAATTTTTCATGTCCCCATTTTTAAAGGAATATTCTTATGTGATATCCTCAGAGGGTCTCAAAATGAGCTCAAACTTGCTCTAATGTGTAATGTGTACTATTAATGACCTTGGTTAATAAAGATATTTCATCTTCATCTTTGCAAGGTAGATCTTAACCTTGTTAGACATATAGAATGAAAAAAAATTATTATGATTTTGCAAAATATTTTTGAGACTAAGCTTTGATGTGAGCGAATAAATCATGGTATCAATTGACTCACCATTAGCTACATGCATATCCAAACTTTAGAACATTTAGGAATTGAAGTAAGAACTCTATTATCTATCCAGCTTAATGGAACTTTGGGTCTCCATTATCTATATGCATATCCAAACTTTAGAACATTTAGGAATTGAAGTAAGAACCGTATTATCTATCCAACTTAATGGAACTCTGGTTCTCCTTTATATCTTTGATAACCTAGCTCATATAAGCCCGAGGGGGTCACTCATAAATATGTAAGTGTAGCACGTGGGTTCTATAGAAGGGATTTTTAAAATCCCTTTTTTACACATTTTTTTACATAGAGAAGGGTACCATTTAAAGGGGACATTTACAGGTTGAATAGAAAAATGGTATGTTTTATTCATGAAAATTTCATAGATAAGGGATTTTTAAAATATGCCTTAAACGTACGTGATACAGAAGGTTTACTTACATTGAATCTCCTGAGCATATAAGTTGATTTTTATTACATTAATCATACATATATTTCCTACAAATAATATTTTGATAATGGTATCAAGAAAAGAATGTAATATCATGAAGAATCTCGATTATTACTTTTAAAAAATTTAAAAGAAATTTAAATTTTGGTTTATATTAAAAAGTTAAACTTTGAAAGGACTCGTAAAAAGTTCTATACTTTATCAAAGTAAGGATGAAAAATAAGGTAAGACTTAAAGTTTAGAGTGCAAGTTCCTAGTAGCCTCTAGTAACCATACATCTTTGATTTAAAATATTTATCAAAATAAGGCAAGACTTAAATCAGCAACCTATACATAGCAAAGACAATGAAGATGAATTGGTATGCTACTACAAAAGACTTCATTGGGGCTGATACATAAGAGCAGGTGATTGTGTAGAATACACCCCAACAATCACAGTCATTGAGTGGATCGAGAGAGACTTCATCACCTAGATTATGTGTGCAAGCTATGTAAAGCCTTATATGGCTTGAAGCAGGCATCGAGAGCATGACATGATAAGATTGCATAATATCTTATCACCATTAGCTTTCATATGGAAAATGCTAATCATTTACTCTATGTGAAAAAAAGTTATAAGACCGTTGTGGTTATCACACTATCTATGTGGCTGACGTGATTGTTGGGGATGACAATGAAGAGAAAGTTTAGAATATAAAAGGTCTCCTGAAGAAGAAGTTTGATATATGAAGGATTTGAGTGAGCCAAAATACTTTCTTGGCATTGAGATCATCAAGACATCTGAGGCCACAAAGATAGTATGCATTGTACATGTTGTCCAAACATGATATGGCTAGCTATAAGCCCATTTTTGTACCGTTTGATCAAAATGGTAAGCTGAGTGCAAATGTAGGTGAGTTTTTGGAGAATGACACTATGTATAAGAAGATAGTGGTCATGTTGATCTATATGATAATCCAGGCCATACATGAACTACATAGCTAGGCTAGAGAGCCAATTTATGTAACTTTCCCTCAAAATCCACATTTGTATAGTGTGAGGTCCACAATACATTATGTGACATCCACAATTGATTATGGTCTCTTGTATGAGAGGTTGGTATATAAAATTGTTGCACATATATGGATACGCTCATGCAGATTGGTTGGTAGCATCTTTGACATAATATCCACCAGCAAGCAAGTTAATATTTTCCTTTGGGAGTGGTGGTGTTACATGAAGCAACAAGAAGCATCCAAAAGTAGTAGAGAGGAAGATTATAGGGATGCTACGATGGCCAATAAGTCAATATTTTCCTTCGGGAGTGGTGGTGTTACATGAAGCATCCAACAATAGTAGAGAACTTTAGGTACGGTGTGGTACAGTACAGTGTGCCTATAAGTACGTAAAGTGTGCATCGAGATAAGTACTTTAAGTACGTTCACTGTTTTAAATAAATTCTATATATAATAAAAAACATATATTATAAACCATTCATAATTTGGCAACATTGGTACACAAAATTACGCAAAAAATAATTGAATTCAAACATCTATGCTCTATAAATGTCAAATGAGCTATGAGCATACAACATGAAGTCCTACTGAATCTGAAATCCTAGTACAAATGCCAATAGTCTTATGGCCACCACAAAATAATGACATCATACATGTCTGATCATAAATCATGAAAGTACAAGGCTAGCTGCTAGTAGCTACAAGGCTAGCTGCTAGAGTAGCTACAAGTTGAATATGTGACTAATCAATGGTCACTACTAAAAGAAATATTGATATGCTAACTACTAACTAGTAAGAGCGACCAATCATCGCCAAAAAAGTGGAAACTAGAAGTATTCCTAGAAGGCACGATCTGCTCCTGCGAGCTACGCCCATCCCCCCCTCCCATCTACCCTCCCCCCGCTGCCCCTCGCCGTCACGCGCCACCTTCTCCCCCTTGTCCCCCGCCTCTCCTTCGCATCTCTCCCCCGCCTCCTTCCTCGCCTCCTCCCCCACCATCTCCCCCCGCCTCCTTCCTCGCTTCCTCCCCCGCCATCTCTCCCCCCCCTCCTTCCTCGCTTCCTCCCCCGCCTTCTCTCCCTCGCGCCATCTCTCCCCCGCGCCATCTCTCCCCCCGCCATTTCTCCCCCCCGCCTTCTCCTCCGCTTCGCGGCTCTTCCCCCCGCTACTTCCTCGCCTCCCCCTCCGTGTAGCCCTTCCTCCCACCGCTAGCTCCCCCCCGCCTCAGCTCCCCCCTCCCCCCTCCCCCCTCCCCCCACCCCCCACTCCGCCCCCGCTATCCTCGCACCTTCCGCCTCTCCGTTTCCTCGTAGGGTTGTGTCCCTCCCGTTGGTGACCCCGGTTTTTGGCCTTTTCCCTCTAGAGGACTCCATGGAAGCCGCTCCAACTATCCCTGCCGATTCTGATCTCCGTCTGGAGTTCACAGCTGCAGATCAGCAGTTGTTTGTTTCCAGAGTGTCCGCTCTTGAGGCCTCCTCCTTGGTCTGCAAGATAGTGGGTAGCCGTCCGATGCGGAGAGAGCTTCGCAACCTTCTGCAAGGCAGCCTCGTTGGCGTGCCTGCCAACATCGTCAGTGTCAATTTTTTGGGACGTGGCTACTACCAGGTGGATTTCGAGTCCCCCCAGGCGGCTCAGACGGTGCTGGCTCGAAGCCCCATTGCCCTCCGCTCATCCCGGGCGTTCCTGGCGCGATGGACTCACAGTTTCGACCCCGCTTCTGACCCGCTAGCAGGCGCGACAGGTTTCCCCATCACTATCTGCTTTCCTGGACTCCGCAGGGAGTACTTGCCCCTCTTGTCATCCATTGGCAATGCGTTCCGGCAGGTGGTGGAGACGCCTCAGACAGTGGTCTCAGTGATAGCTCGGGCAGCAAGACTCCCGATCATTCGTGTTGTGTTTCCGTCACCGGAGTCCCTCCCGAAGACGATCCTCCTCCCCTATCTTTTTGGAGGACATCTGATACAGCGCGTGGAGTATTCGGGCCTCCCCGGCCAGTGCTACATCTGTCGGGAGATGGGCCACCTCGCACGCGCTTGTCCCTGCAAGGGGGCTCATCCTTCACGCTCTGCCGCCTCTGCACCCCCTTCAGGAGGCCAGAGGGGTGGTCATCCACCTCGGAGACCGGACATCCCTGGCTCGTCTCAGCAGGTGCCATCATCTCACGAACAGGCCCCGGCAGAGGATGCCGCGCAGTCCTAGGAGGCTGGCGGATGGCAGGAGGTTTGCCAGCGGAAAGGCCCGGCCCGCAGGGACCGTTGCAGACGCCAGCAGGCAGCACAGGCTGGCGGACAGGCGACCCCAGCTGGCATCCAGGCACCTACCCGCACTTATGCCCCAGTTAGGGATAGGCGGCCAGCAGGTCCCACCCCGATGGACGAGGATTCAGTCTCAGTGCCCGTTGAGGCCAACGGTGGAACCCCTCACGTGGAGACCCCGCTCTCGCCTCCCCTCGCGGGGGGCCCCACCCCCTCCATGGAGCAGATTCCTGAGGATCTCGGGCCGCACTCTGCGACCCCCGGTCCCTCTTCCCTTCACTCGGAGAGCACTCCTTCCTCCCTCCCCTCTCCCCCCCAGCCCCCCCCTCCCGCCTCCCCCGCCGGCGGCCCCCGGTCCCTCTTCCCTTCACTCGGAGAGCACTCCTTCCTCCCTCCCCTCTCCCCCCTAGCCCCCCCCTCCCGCCTCCCCCGGCGGCCCCCTGACACCTCTCCTCTGGCAGATGCCTCTCCACCCTGTCCTCGCTCTCCCCCCTCCTCTCCGCGAGCCTCCATCCCTCCTTCGGCCTCTCCAGGATACTCCTCCAGACCACCCACTGCCCCAGGGCAGCGCAGCTGGGTAGGTTAGAGCTCAGTTCAGCGGCTGTTCCACCGCCACTCCGGGCCGGTGGAGATGGCGATCATAGCTTCGCCCGCCACAGAGTTCTCTCCAGTCTCCCCTGGGGGGCCCCCGTGAGCGAGTGATGGGACTCCCAGTGGATTATGGTTTTTTCAGGTGTCTCCAGCTGGATGCTGGCCCGTTTGAGACACTGGTCGCGCCCTTGTGAGTTTGCGTGGTGTGCCATCCCTCTCGTTCTCCCTCAGTGGTGAGCAGCATGGTGGCCTTCTCCTTTCCTCTCAGTGTTGCCCCAGACACAGCATGGGATTGCAACTCTGTAGAGGAAGTTTTGTGTAATCAGATACTGGAGTTTTCTCACCACTTCAGTGACTTGGGGCTCACGGACCTATTGCAGACCCGATTACACTCAGCCCGCATGAGCTTGTTTGGCATAGGAGATTGGCGGGCGGACCCGGTCCACACCTCAGTTGAGGCGGTGCTACTGATTCTCCTCCACGCAGCCCCGAGGGTGCAGCCTACCTTTTGATACATATATGCAGAGGATTGGTCTCACACCTATGCCCTGGACAGGGCGAAGGCGGAGTGGGGCTGGACACAGAGACAGGTCACCCTCTTTTTGGAGACTCTCCGCACCCGGACAGACAGTGACTATTCTCCCTCCAAGCCGGCGCCCAAGACTCAGAGTGGAGGGCAGCTCATCCGGGCCGGCTGAGAGGGGTGAGCCAGTGGCGGCTGCTTCACTTGCCATAGCTCATCCATGAGGATCCTCTCATGGAACATCCAGGGTCTTGGTGGACCTTGCTGCTACATTGGTCGAGGCAGACTTTGCCAGGAGATCCAGAGGGCTCCCGTTGGAGGACCCATAGATATCCTTTTCATCCAGGAGCACCACCTTTCTGCCGGGCGTACTCGCACTTGTGGGAAGATCTTGCCAGGCAGGAGTCACACTTTTTGGTCACCGACATATGGCTCCCAGGGGGGAGTATGCATCTCAGTCAGCGAGCAGCTTCTATCCTAGGTTGTGGATTCTGGCACTCTGGTCCAGGGTCGAGCGCAGTGGATCATCCTTTGGGTTGGGGAAGACTGCATTGGCTTCCTCAACTTCTACGCCCCTAATGGGGCGACCGGGAGAGCCGAGTTCTAGAGCACCATTAGGCAGTCCCTCCCCATGGCAGACCATTGGTGCCTAGGGAGGGATTGCAACATGCTGGAGGATGTAGAGGACAGGATGGGGGGCAGTCAGGAGACCATTCATGGGCCGGAGCTCGCTGCCTAGGAGAAACTAGTGCTGCAGGTGAGAGGCCAGGATCCGTGGACTCTCTCGGAGTTTGGCAGGTTGCAGGGGAGTTTATCTTTCTCGCGCTCGGATAGACCGGCCGCAGGAGTTAACCTTTCCCGCTTCGACAGGTTTTACATTGATGAGTGGGCTTGCGATAGAGGTGGCACTGTGGGTATACTTGCAGGCTCCTCGTTTTCAGACCACTTTCCAGTGCTTCTCCAGATCGATGACCCTACGAGAGGAGAGCGAGGCCAGAGCGTCCAGATTCTAGATTGTCGCATAGAGGAGCCCGAGATTGCGACCAGAGTTGAACAGGTCTGGCAGGAGCTTCAGTTCAGGAGAGGATCGGCAGCTAGCAATCTTGACAGGGGTTTGGAGGAGATCAGTAGGATGCTCAGACAGGCTGCCCTGGACCGGCTGGAGGCTTTTAGAGAGCAGGAGAGGAGCCTTTGGAGGAGTCTAGCTTCCCTTTAGAGACTTCAGGAGACGGAGCCTACGAGCCCTTGGATTTTAGAGCAGATGGAGTCAGCTCGCACAGAGATCAGATCCATTCGAGGAGAGGAGGGTGGAGTTTCGATTCCATGCTCGGGCTTCTTTTTGGACACACGCTGGAGACAGAGTGACTCGAGACTTCTTTGAGGTGACAGAGCCTCGCTTCAGACGAGAGGGTCTCAGGCGTCTTCCGCAAGCTGATGGCCAGGTGGTGGTGGATCTCCCCAGGGTTCGGGCGATCGCCATAGATTTTTACAGGGATCTGCTCTTTGTTGAGCCAGCAGATGATAGGGTGAGAGAGGCTCAGGAGGCAGTCTAGAGCTTCACGAGACCGGTTGTGCCGGCCCATTTGCAGCACTCCCTTCTCTCCCCCTTCTCGGATACGGAACTAGAGGAGGCTCTTCAGGCACTTCCTCGGGGCAAATGCCTTGGTGAGGATGGTCTCTCAGTGGCTTTCTTCCATAGGTACTGGGGTCTCTTGCATAGGGGTTTCAGATTGGCATTCCAGGAGATCATGGAGTCGGGAGACATGCCGAACAACATGGCAGAGGGGTTGATTCACTTGATCCCTAAAGAGGGAGGAGACAGACTGGAGATTAGACAATGGAGACTGATCACCTTGCTAGGCACGGCCTACAAGGTCCTAGCTAAGGCGATCAGCAGGCGGCTTCAGCCTCACCTTCCGAACATCATCCACTCCACGCAGACAGGCTTCATCCACGATAGGAGCATCTTGGATAACATCTTCTCTTTCTGGGAGGCTACGGCTTTGGCTAGATTTCGGCAGGAGGATCTTGTAGTGCTCCTTCTCGACTTCGAGAAGGCATATGATCGGGTGGACTGGGCCTTCTTGGAAGGAACTATGGAGAGGATGAGCTTCCCTCCTCAGTGGATCCATGGGGTCTCTGCACTTTACACATCGGCCCATAGCCAGGTGCTGATACAGGGCATGCGCGGAGAGAGGTTCCAGCTCTCACGCTCGGTGCGGCAGGGGTGTCCCTTGGCGCCCTTTCTTTTTCTTTTTGTGGCGGAGGCCATGAGCACTTTCTTGATGGCAGAGGATACAGGTTTGCGGGGCCTCCAGCTCCCCATCCGCACCACGGAGGAGCTCGTAGACTCGGAGTTTGCGGATGACACTGCTGTCTATCTTCAGGGAGGGGAGGAGAACCTCCGCCGCTTCGCCTCAGCCATGGACAGGTTTTGCAGAGCTTCGGGCACTTTGATCAATTGGCACAAGTCGTGTGGGTTGTGGGTCAGTTCTGTGCCCCCCTGACTTGGAGGCTAGTTGATGGGTTTCAGTGGCTGCCCCCCGGCACTACAGTGCGCTATTTGGGATGCTATGTGGACATTGACATATCTCTGGAGCAGCAGATATCCCCCCTTCTTCTGAGCATTTGGAAGAAGCTTCAGTATTGGAGTACCGCTCGTTTTTGTCTGGCTGGCCGAGTGGTTGTGGCCAACCAGGTTTTGCTTGCTACCATGTGGTATATCACTTCCTGCTGGGCCTTCTCGCGGGCGTGTATTGGCCAGGTGCAGAGGCTCATCAGGAACTTTCTTTGGTCCGGTGTGGCGACGGGCGGCCTGCCAGGGCCAAGGTGGCATGGGCTGTGATCACCCAGCCGAGGGAGAGAGGCGGCCTGGGCATAGTTGATCCTATTTGTCAGAGCCGAGCTTTGCTTGGCAAGTTGGTGGTTCGTGGCCTCCTACCAGGCGCTGAGCCGTGGAAGGAGTTTCTTGTTTCTAGGATTCTCAGCCGCACTCCTTCTCTTAGCGGCCCTTGGACCCCCAGCATCAGGTGGATCTTTACAGAGCAGCGATCCAGAGGAGTGGGCCTTGGCTTTGAGGAGCGTTTTGCAGCTAGCCTTCTGAGGGCCTGGGAGCATCTGAGGCCGTCACTCTTCCAGACTCCATCGGGCACCGATGAGGAGCGCCTGAGGTAGCCATTGATCTGGAACCCCTTGATCCGACTTCCCAGTGGTCATATGGTTGGATCGCAATCTCACGTGTCATGGGGCCCGTTGAGCTCCGGCCCAGCCCAGTCCCTAGACGACTAGATATGTTTTCAGTAGTAGCTGCCTCCAGAGGCTCAGGAGAGGAGACTCAGCGGGATGAGGGGCAGAGAGTTGGAGGCAGGACATTGAGGCGGCCATCCCCTGGGAGTGGCGGACTCCAGTACAGGACCCTCCACCTCCACAGTGGATGGGCGTCTTTACTCGGCATGAGATCCTTCTAGCGGTCTGTGGCTCAGCAGAGAGAGTCGCCCCACTCACCTTCGAGGTGGGAGAGGGAGGCCAGCTTCAGAGGACCGACTAGATTTGGATGAGTTTCAGGGTTGTATCTTTCAGAGGGTGCGGGTGGTCAGCTTTCATCAGAGACAGTGGCATGTAGACCCCTCACCGGCCTCGATAGGGGAGGACTATTCTTAGAGATTATGGGCTTGGGACAGCAGGCCTCTTATTCGCCTTCAGTGGGATCCAGGCGAGTGGCTTTGGCGAGATCCCTACTCGGCCCCTACCAGCCCAGGCACCCCCTTTTTTCAGTACAGAGCGAGGCTGGGGCGGCGGATCCAGAGGCACAGGACAGCGGGCACCCCGGCAGCGGCCGAGCATTGGCGGCGATAGGGGCTCTCCCATGCCTTCCTTAGGGACTTCTGGTAGCGCCTTTGGGCCAGCTTCCGGCCCCGGAAGGTGACGCTTTTTA
This sequence comes from Cibotium barometz, assembly GCF_041138505.1. Classification (NCBI taxonomy): domain Eukaryota; kingdom Viridiplantae; phylum Streptophyta; class Polypodiopsida; order Cyatheales; family Cibotiaceae; genus Cibotium; species Cibotium barometz. The sequence goes on along the minus strand of NC_141057.1, from coordinate 22,051,796 downwards.
TCTGGCTTACAGCGCATAGAGGACTGGCTGTGGGGGCTTGGCTAGCTTTTGGCAGACACCCAGCATCCTGCCCTCGGTGCGGCCATGCACAAGAGTCGCAACGGCACTGCTTATGGGATTGCCCATAGGCACAACAGGTCTGGCAGTGCGCTCTCAGGATGGTTTTTACAGGCTGGCCAGGTGAGATGATGGCGACGTGGGGTGCGGTGGCTTGGGCCACGGACAGCGGCCTGGCCCTTGGATACGAGGACGTCCCTGGTAGTGTGACCATCCAGGTCTCTGACAAGGCGATGGCGGTGGTTTCGACGCCAGACTTCTCTTCGGCAGTCTCCCAGGAGGGGGACGGGCACAGATGGGAGATGATCAGCAGCATGACGGCTTGGCACATATGGAGAGCCCGATGCAGGGAGGCCATAGACCACCAGGCGACTCCACTGGTAGAGGTCATACAGGCCCTCTGGGTGGACATCATTCACACCCACTGGGGGAATTTTCAGGGCGACTCGGATCGCATGAGAGGTCGCCGCAAGGCGTTCCTCGGCACTTGGCAGCCTGGCCCTTTCCTCATCGCGAGGGGCGAGGATTTCACTTGGCACTACAGGCCTCCAGGTTGGCTCTTCTCACCTCTCGCATGTACTACTAGGTAGCCCCCCCCAGAGAGCGGCCAGCCGGGGGTGGAGCTCCGGTGTTCATGGTGTTTATTATCCCTCCTTGTGAGGTGAGCTTTGTAGCCTTATGGCATTTTCTCATTAACTAATAGAAGGATCGTTTTTCCAAAAAAAAAAGAGCGACCAATCACCACAAGGATACTGGCTAATAAATCAAGTCTCATGAGTCACCACTCACTCATCATCATCTAAAACTAAAGATGAGGATGATGAGTAGTCTCCGTCCGCCGTGAGGAGATTCCCATCAAAATCATATAGTGGCTCCTCTCGCTTCACCACATCACCTGGTACATCCGTGCCAGGTATCTCCTCAACAATGGTAGAAGGTCCAGGTCTCTCCTCTGGAAGAGTCAACAGTTAGTGCTCTGAATCACCTCTACAGGTTGCTCTAGTGGCTCTCCCTCTTGAATGTGCACCAAGAGTGTCATGTACAAGACATGCACTGGCTAATGCCAAAGCTAATTTTGAAAAGGCAACAAATAAAAGAACTAGACTTGAATCTGATTTTGGAGAATTTGTTGTTGTTGATATGGGCATGTGACTTTTGGACGACAATGGGATGTTGTTGGCCCGCGCATGAAAGCTTTGAAGACCTCTCGGCCTCAGTATTTGAGGAAATACTTTGTTTGGGACCTAGCCAACTAGCAGTCGGCTAGTCTACTAGGACTTCAAGGTTTTGAATACTTGTCTTTGTCCTTGTTTTCATACTGGTTCTACGAGCTTGCTATGCTTCAAAAGCTATGGTAATATGCTGAATCACGATCATCATCAAATCAATGACTCTATTGACGATGACAAATAGGATTTTTGTGCTCCTTTGCCTCCATGCCAAAGCAAGAGAGGGATTTGACACTCTGGTTTGTAGTGGATTTGCCAATGTGGCATGATTTTTACTAGATCTACTAGATCTTGAGTAGACTTTTCTTTGCATAAACCCATCTTATGGTTTTCTACAGCTTATAGGAATCAATAATAAGACTAATCTTGAACTTCTAGAGAAATTAGCTTGTCTCATTCAACTATCCATGATCGCATGGTGGAGGTATGAACAATTTTGTTATTGAAAGTTCAGACATTTCTCTAGATATGTCTACAAAACTTCCAGAAAAAACTTTTCCTAGAGCTTACACCAAGTAAGAAAAAAAAAATAGCAGTAGAAATGAGAACTTTGCAATACAAAGCATTGAATTGCAAGATGAAGTAGAGAATAATGCTTAGTGTCCCACAGCTTATGCTCCTCCTCTTTAGGCTCAGATTTGTGGGTTCTTAGGGTCCCAATCATCCAGTCAGATAAGTCTTTCCAAACTTGATAAATTCATTGTAAAAGAGAACCTATTGTTGAGACTTGGACTTTTAAAGGATAATAAGGTTGTGAAGCATGCTATGTCCTTCGTGTAATATTCCTGCTCAATTAGCTCATACATGTTGAGATATTGAGATCAACTAGTGCTTTGGATATTGATGAGCCACCTAGGTGATAGTTTTTACACTTCTACCATTCTCATGGTCACATACCAAAGTAGTTATTGGAAAGAATTAAGTATTTGAAGAGTATATGAAGTTCTTTTTAAAATTTAAGTTTTATCCAAAATGGCTACTATCAAGTAAACTGATTCATATTTTTTGGACTTTTTCCTAATCAAGAACTTGCATTGAAAGCTACCTTTAAGCATAAGAAAGCCAAGTTAGGAATTCGCTTGTGATAGTACTACTTATAAAGGGTAGTCAAATGATATACCTTAGACTCAAGTGTTTTTTACTCTAGCTCCTTAAAATATCAAAGTTAAAGTGCTCCTCAACATATGAATCTTGTTTGTTAAAAAAGGTAAATTTGTAATCTTACTCAAGGGCAAGGTATTTCTTTGATATGCCCAATTTATTTTGTAGCCTTTTGGTATGATTACTAGGTAGACACACACTTAACTAGAATTTTAGAGCCATTGGTATAAGTGATACTAATGTATCCACGAGGTTATCCTACAATTTAGCACACGCATCACAAGGATGGGTAGCCATTGTTATTGCGTTTGAGAGTCCTTGATGGAAATTTAAAGACCTTCGATCTTTGCATTGACTCTATCATTGCCTCTATGAATCTTGTAGAGCCTTTACAGCTATGCCTTTAGATAAATAAGGAGATATGCCTTTGGAAGATCCTTACATAGGTAAAGAGAAAGGCAACTTTAGAGCCATGTCTAGAGTGGAGATACTTCTTTAAACAACGATGACTACATTAACCAAGAAGGTGGGAAAAAACGGCCAATTTTTAAATCAATCCCTAGCAAAGCACATGAAGGTAAGGTATATTGTGATAATCATGACAGGAAGGATGATCTGGAGAACTAGCTAATGATTAGTTTGTCTTCCTCTGTACATCTTTTGTACACACCCTCTTCAAATGAAAAGCCGTCTTGATCTTCTTTCCTCATGGGTTCGATTCAGTCATATTCTAATACACATAAATACATACATACATGTAAGTAGTTAGTATGTATGTAAATACATGTATATAATATAAATACACATACATGCATGTGTGCAGTCATGCAAGATGCATTATATCAATGAAAAAAATGAGCATATATACATGTATACGCGTGGGATGTGCACGTGTGCGTGGGTGCTTGCAGCACGTGTGCGTGGGTGCTTGCACACACATATGACGATTACGCATCACTGAAAACACTATACATTCAGGATCGCCCTAGCAGCGCAGTGAGACGCCTTCAAGAATATATGAGAAGCTTCAATTTGCAGAAATTGTACCTGGAGCTTGCGTATTCGAAGAGTTTGCCGGTGGCGGAGAAGATGATGAGGCCGATCTCGGCATCGCAAAGAACAGACAGCTCGTAAGCTTTCTTGAGGAGCCCATTCCTACGCTTGCAGAAGGTGACCTGGCGGCTGGTGGTGTTATGGATTCGTCTGATCTGGATCTTGCCGCGAGGGCCGACAGCAGCAGGAGCTGGGGCGGGCACATTAATCTTATGCTGCAGCAGGTCCAGGCAACCGTCGTCGTCGTCGTGGTTTGTGTACTGGGTCTCCGCGTGATCGCGCTCTTGTGCTTGCACTGCTTGAGAAACTGTTGCGTGGGCATTCTTCTTAGCGGCTGCCATTCTTCTTAGCTGTAACGTGAACAGGGAGAAATTATATCCCGAGAAGATACAGGCTATGCTACCTATCTACTTATATCTCAAGAAGATGAGAAGAACAAACCTAACAAGCCAGGAACGATCTCCACACATTAACAAGCCAGGAACGATCTCCACACATCTCCACAGGAAAAACAAATTAAGCCTCGCGCATTATTGTAGCACCGCTTCTTTTTTTATTATAACAAAATTAAAGAACGCTCTCCTCTCTGAAATAAAAGAAAGATCCTGTTTTACCCTGTTTTGGCCTGGAGAGAGAAAATGTCTAGAGGGAGGTAATTCAAAATTGAGTTATTTCTGGATATAAAAATCCTCCTAGTGTCTAAAATGGTTTCCCCTGAAATAGATATTCAAAAAAAACTTTCCAATGTGCAATTGGAATTAAATAAAAATAAGTATAAAGGAGTGTGGGGATCTCCCCTCATGAAGTAGGTACCTTTTTCTCATCATTACTCCCAATTTTTAATCAATAAAATGATATATTTTTCATCAATTCTCTCTCCTATTTCAAAACTAGATCCAAAAAGTAAGCTGAACTGACCCAAAAATGGTAAAAAATTGACCAAACTGATCTGAAAAATTCTAGAATCAATTTGCTTGGTTAGAGGCTCACTTTTTCCTATAAATAGAAGCCTCCCCTTTGTAAAAGCTTAAAGTTGTTTATGCTCTACTACTCTGCTCCTGTCTTGAGCTATCTACATTGAAGTTTTTAATGATTCAATTGTTTTTGGCCTAATCCTCTCCAAAGAGAACTGGTGGCCACTCTTGCTTCAAACAAGAGTAGAACCCTCAATCCCTCAAGCCAAAGGAGAGCATACAAGCTCCATGTAAGCTAATTTTCTTACTTGTTTAATGAATAAACTATGGTTTTCTTTATTTTTATGTTTTGCAGATGTTGATTTAAATTTAAATGCTATGCCTTTGATAAAAAGGCCACCCCCTTATCCTCTTTACATTCCAACCTTTCTCAATTCTAGAAATATTAAGTAAAGGATTAATTAAACTCTTTTTATTATTAACTCTCTTGAATTTAGAAAATTGTGTAGATTAGAGTTCTATAAATCTAATTTGGGTTAATTTAAGTTAAATAAAGAATGATAAAAATGAGAAATGGTCAACCATACAAAGGAGGTTATGGCAAAATTTTCCAGAATTTTATGGAAAAGAAAGTTTGTTTTTATGTTATTTCAAAAGAGTAATTCCTGAAAAGATGCAGGGGGGAAGAGAGCTTGAGCTCTTGCAAGCACATACACACACTCACAAAACCCTAATAGAGAACACACTAGGTGAGAGGCTGAAAATCTTCTTCTTCTTCACTCAACACTCAACACACCATATACAAGAATAAGAGTACACATAATATGAAAGGTACTCAACCAATACATACACGGGTTCTCTATAGTGTGAACCCGACTAGATGAGCTGACGCTATAACTATGCCAGTCTCTAGAATGGCTATCACACAGCCTGTCATCCCACTGGCCGCATATCACCCAAGATCTCACCAACCATGCCAGTGGTGTAAGTGTGGGGCCTATCCCCCAGGCGGGTCATCAGTGTCCACCGCCTCACTAGACGAGCTCGATATCTCAACACTTCCTCTCGAGCTCAACTCCATCTCATGTACACCAAGAGAAGCCCTGAATCTGCGGAGCTTCTCTGTACCCAATGCTTTGGTGAAGATGTCAGCTACCTGATCCTCTGTGCTGACATAAACAAGGTCAAGATCTCCTGCCAAGACTTTCTCTCTGATAAAGTGGTAGTGGACCTCTATGTGTTTCGTACGAGCATGAAAGACTGGGTTCCTGGCCAACTGTATACTGCTAATGTTGTCAGAGAAAATGACTTGTCTATCCACTGATAGACCCAAATCTGCAAGTAGCTTTCTCAACCAAGCTACCTCACATGCTGCCATAGCAACTCCTCTGTACTCGGCCTCTGTACTCGATAGAGCAACAGTAGGCTGCTTCTTGTTGCTCCAAGTCACAGCAGCACTCCCCAAAGAAAACATGAATCCACTAGTAGATCTTCTATCTGAGATACTACCAGCCCAATCAGCAGCTGTGTACCCATGTACACATATCTCTATCCCAGTCTCATAGAATAGTCCACAATGCAAAGTAGACTTCACATACCTCAGTATGCGTCTCACTGCATCCAAATGCGGTTTCCATGGAACCTGCATAAACTGACTCACCAACCCAATAGCATAGCTCAAATCTGGTCTGGTAATCGTCATGTAGATCAAACTTCCTACTATGTGTCTGTACATAGTAGGGTCCTCCAAGATCTCTCCTGAATCTGCACTCAACTTGCCATTCTGATCCAATGGCACAGAAATAGGCTTACACCCTGTCATACCATACTTGGACAACATGTCCAAGCCATACTGTCTCTACAGTAATCCAATACCATGTGGTGACCTAATCACCTCAATTCCCAAGAAATATCTGAGCTCCCCCAGATCCTTCATCTCGAACTTCTCTCTAAGCAAGATCTTTACATCAAAGATCTCTGCATCATGGTCCCCCGTAATGATCAAGTCATCTACATAGATGACAACAAGCACAACTCCTCTATCACCATGTCTCACATACAATGAGAAATCTGGATTGGCTACATGAAAGCTAATAGTGACAAGATATTCAGAAATCTTGTCAGACCATGCTCTTGGTGCTTGCTTTAAGCCGTACAAGGCTTTCTTCAACCTGCAAACACGCTCGGGGTGACCCACATCCATCTGATGTGAAGACCATTACTTTGATGCATTCTTTACATCCATCTGATGTAAAGACCATTACTTTGACGCAGCCACTGCTATCACAACTCTCACTGTTGCCATCTTGACAACTGGGCTGAAAGTTTCCTCATAATCAATCCCATATGTCTGCGCACATCCTCATAACCAGGTGGTTGCAACATATACACCTCTTCTTGCAAATCCCCATGCAAGAATGCATTCTTTACATCCATCTGATGTAAAGACCATTACTTTGACGCAGCCACTGCTATCACAACTCTCACCGTTGCCATCTTGACAATTGGGCTGAAAGTTTCTTCATAATCAATCCCATATGTCTGCGCATATCCTTTGGCTACCAATCTAGCCTTGTACCTATTTATGCTTCCATCACTGTTATGTTTAACTTTGTACACCCACTTGCATCCAATGGCTTTTTTGCCTTCAGGCAATTGCACTAAATCCCAAGTTTCATTTCCATATAGTGCATCCATCTCCTCATCCATATCTTTCTCCCAACACACATTTCCAACAGCCTCATCCATGCATGTGGGCTCAACAACCTGCACAACCTTTGCCATATATGCATAGTGATGTGCCACATAACCATCATAAGTAAACCTCTGCACAGGGCTCTTCACTCTCCCAGATCTTCGCAGCTTTTCATTCATGGCTTCCATAGCCTTCTTTACACCAGGTGTTCTCATAGCTGGGATCCCAAGCTCCTCATCAAGGCTCATATCTGAACCACTAGACTCTCCATCAACATGAGAATGCCTTGCAGAAATGTCAGGCATACCAAGGGGCTCAACCATTTTCTCTTTTCCTTTACGTGATGTAGTAATCACATTTGCAGGGCTGGTATTATGACGTAGCCTGCCACTCCATGGTCTATCAATAGACCCACTAGATGAGGACTCTCCTGGTCCACTCAAAGACTGTGATTGCTGACCTGCATTCTGTGCAACCACACTTCCACTCACATCAGCCCCAACAGCTTCTTTTTCAGCAGCATACCAGCTGCTCATCTCATCAAAGACAACATCCCTGCTTACCCTCAACTCACGTGTATCAGGGTTATAACACCTGTATCCCTTTTGCTCAAGGGAATATCCAATAAACACACATTTTTCAGCTTTCGGATCCGGCTTAGTTCTTAGCTCATCTGGCACATGCACATATGCAATGCATCCAAAGACTTTCAGATGAGACAAATCTAGTTTTCTACCAGTAAACCTCTCCTCTAGAGTTACATCATGTATGGCTGCAGTTGGAGTCATGTTCATGATGTATACTGCTATAGAAACAGCCGCAGCCCAATAGCAATGCGGCATATTTTTTTCTTCTATCAATGCTCGCGCAATCTCAGCAATGTGCCTGTTTTTTCGCTCAGCAACTCCATTTTGCTGTGGAGTGTATCTGCATGTAAACTGTCTCCGAATACCATTCTTCTTCAAAAATTCAGAGAACTCATTGGAGAAGTACTCTCCCCCACCATCTGACCTTAGGCACTTTACATATTTCCCTGTTTGCTTTTCAACCAAAACTCTGAAATTTGGAAAGTGAGTGAACACCTCACTCTTCTCCTTCATGAAATATACCCACACTTTCCTCGTGTGGTCATCAATGAAAGTCACATAATACCTGTAGCCTCCCATAGATATGGTCTTCGTAGGACCCCATACATCTGAATGCACAATATCTAGTGCATTTCTGCTCACATATTTGTTACGTGGAAACACATGCTTTGTTTGCTTCCCAAATTGGCATGCTTCACATATTTTTTGCATATCTTCCACTTTAAATTTTGGCAGCCGTGTCACAATTCCTTTTGTCTGCATAGACTTCAATCTCTGCACATTTACATGTCCAATCCTTTTATGCCAAATGTCTGTGTCTGCAACAATTCCTGAACCATTTGCAAACATCGCAGCACTCATTTCAGTCATGTCTACATTCAACGTAAACATTTTGCCCACTCTGTTGCCTTTTGCAACCAACCTGCACTTGTCTTTGAAGTCTTCGACATAACAACCATCAGGGTTAAACCAAACCTGCAAACCCTGCTCAATCATCTGGCCAACTGAAACCAGATTCTTTGTTATGTTCGGAACGTGAAGTACATCTGCAAGGTACTTCACTTTGCCATCCTGCATAGACAATGGCACATCTCCAACATGGGCAATTGGATGAGCAGTGTCATCCCCTGTTTCCACAAAACCTGGTCTTTTCGGATTTTTCATCTCCTTGAACCACTCCCCATGACTCGTCATGTGGTTCGAAGCGCCTGAATCCACATACCATACATTATCTTTTTGTGCTGCATCAACATTTTCAGACATGGCATTCACGACATGCTGCATAACAAACAACCTTTCATTATCCTCATTATTCCTGCTTGAGGATGCATAGTTGTTTTGTTGCACTTTCCCATTTTGCATGTCAGCCTGCTTCTTATAACATTCTGACTGCACATGTCCAGGCTTACCACAATAATAGCATTCACGTGCATCATTATATTGTCTTTGCCAATTTCCACGGCCTCTTTGACTCCCCCTGCCTCTGAATTTGCCTCTTCCACCTGCGTGTTGTTGTTGTTGTTGTTGATTCTGGGACTGTTGTTGTTGCTGTTGCTGCTGGCCATAATTCTGATTACCTGTTCGGCCACCTCCTCCTTGACCACATCCACGGCCTCCTCTACCTCGTCCTCTTCCTGAACTTGTGTAGAAGGCCTATTGCTCTGAATTATTTTTGCTTTGTGAAGACTGTTGGTCTTCACCCAAGCTCTTCTCTTCGATAATCAGCATAGACACCAAATCTGTAAAGTTGGGAATGTTTTCTCGAGTCTGAATGGACATCTTGAATGCCTTGTATTGTGGCCCGAGACCACGTAGACAGACTTCCACCTTGTCATTATCATCTATTGACACACCAATAGATGCAAGGGATTCCACAATACCCTTTATCTTCAGCGCATAGTCATTCACAGACATGCTCTTTTTCTCCACAGTATGAAGTTCATTCTTCAACTGTATCTTACGTTCCTTGGTATTTGTTTCATAAAGCTTTACCAAGGTGTCCCACGCCTCCTTGGGGGACTTGGCATCATGAATGTGCCCAATCATGGTGTCCTGTATACTAATGGATAGCCAATACATAACCTTCCTGGCTCCTTGGTTCCAGTCTTTAAACTCTTTTCCATCTGCAGCAGCAGTCGGATATCTGGTATCTCTGGTGCCTCTTCATGCTCACCTTCTATGTAGTCCCAATAGCCTTTTCCCATCAGGAAATTTGTCAACCTGAACCTCCAAGCATGGAAGTTATTATTATCCAGCTTCTTTGCCACAATCTGTGTTACGCCATCATTAGACATCTTGCCAAACACACAATTTTACGAGAAACTGCACTCTGGTTTTTTTGCACAAACTGCTGTATTTTCTGCACAGCGGTACTGTAGTACTCTCAAATGTCACAACCAGTGACTTCAATGTGCATACATACACCCAATGGCAACTGTAGACCTCTTTGCAGCACCCACAGTGTCTGCACAGTCAATCTGTCTTCCTGCAGTTCTTAAAACAGAGATCTGCAGAGAATCGATGACTTATCTGCAGTGCTCGAAATCGCTTGCTTTCTGAAAAACGGAGGTCCAGACGTGCCCGAAACGCGTTTTTGGTTCAGTAAAACTGGTCCGATAGGACAGTATTGCTGCCCTATAGCTTTACTCCCGCGAAGAAAGCTCCTCAATCAGAGATCGTTTGCCGGTGCCTCCCATAGAGCTCCCGACAAGGGTGTAGTCACCAACACGAATAGGGAAGAGTAGTTGCACTTTGCAGCTCTTACCCTCGTACCGCTTCCTGTGGTTCTCTTGCTTGCAGCTCAGCCCTTAGCACGAACCAGGCTCTGATACCATGAAAAGATGCAGGGGGGAAGAGAGCTTGAGCTCTTACAAGCACACACACACACTCACAAAACCCTAATAGAGAACACACAAGGTGAGAGGCTGAAAATCTTCTTCTTCTTCACTCAACACTCAACACACCATATACAAGAATAAGAGTACACATAATATGAAAGGTACTCAACCAATACATACACGGGTTCTCTAAAGTGTGAACCAGACTAGATGAGTTGGCTCTATAACTATGCCAGTCTCCAGAATGGCTGTCACACAGCCTGTCATCCCACTGGCCGCATATCACCCAAGATCTTACCAACCATGCCAGTGGTGTAAGTGTGGGGCCTATCCCCCAGGCGGGTCATCAGTGTCCACCGCCTCACTAGACGAGCTCGATATCTCAACAATTCCCACCATTTTTGCATCTAAAAGAAATATTCTAATTACTCCATGTATATATTCACCTATGAACATGCATGGATATCACTGATATCACTGATATTAATTATTAAAATTGATTTCTATGCATAGAAAGATGCATAAAGGAATTTGTTTTATTACAAAAGTGTTATTTTCATTAAATTTGATTTTTATGTATAGAAAGATGCATAAAAGAATTGTTTTTTTTACAAAAGTGTTATTTTCATTAAATTTGATTTTTATGCATAGAAAGATACATAAAATAAGTTTTTTAATTATAAAAGTGTTATTCTCATTAAATTTGATTTTTATGCATAGAAAGATGCATAAAAGAATTTTTTTATTACAAAAGTGTTATTCTCATTAAAATTGATTTTCATGCATAGAAAGATACATAAAGGAAATTTTTTTAGTTATAAAAGTGTTCTTCTCATTTAAAATTGATTTTTATGCATAGAAAGATACATAAAGGAATTTTTTTATTACAAAAGTGTTATTCTCATTAAATTTTATTTTTATGCATAGAAAGATGAATAAAGGAATTTTTTTATTATAAAAGCGTTATTCTTAAAAAAATTGATTTTTATGCATAAAGAAATTCTTTTATTTTAAAAGTGTTATTCGTATCAAATTTGATTTTATGCATAAGTAGATGCATAAAAGGAATTTTTTTTAAAAGTTATTCCCACTGAAGTTTATTTTTATGCATAAGTACCCTAGATGAAGAGGATAACCTACCAAGAGCAATGGGTGAACTAGAAGACCGCCTGTACACCAAAAAGGACATTGAGCAGATGATCAATCATCCCCCACGTTCCTACAGGACATGGAACTCTTAATTCTAGAAAGACATACAGAGGGCGGCTAATGATGAGCCATTCCAAAATGAAGTGGCAAGACCATCCCATAGACTAGAGATGCCTAGAAGAGCCAACATAGGAAGAGGAAGAGGTCTAGGTAAGCGGGGAGCAATTCCTCAAAGACCAAGGGTGGATCTAACCATTGATCTTAATGCAGCAACAAGGATGGATCTGTTGAATATGGCCGCGAAAATGGGCTGAGGAATGGTCAGGGAACTACGCATTGCTCTATAATCCTGACCCTCCCAAATGAAGCCACACATCATTTTTAAGCTCGTTTAAAAATTCTCTTGGGATGGGGATCCTATTCAACATGTAGAGATTTTTGAATCCACATGCGAAACCTGCAAGCTAGTCAGTGATGTAATAATGATTCATGCTTTCTCACAACCCTAGAAGGGAAAGTGCATTAGTGGTTTCAAACCCTCAAACCTGAGGATAAGGTTAACTTCACACGACTCAAGAATGTGTTTGTGCCTAGCTTTTCCAGAAGTGGCGACAGATGGAGTCCTATGGCACAGCTGCACAATATAAAAAAAAAGGAAATGGAGTCGATGAGAGACTATGTGTCTCAACTAAAGCACGTAAATTCAAGGTGCAAACTACGAGAAATGTTAAACTGATGTTCAGTTATTTCCTTACTTTCGGAGGGGATTTAGAGACCACAAGATGCATGATTATTTGGAATTAGCCTGACCGGCTACTCTAGATGCATGTCGCAAACTAGAAATTAAATATGAAGATAATATGGTGGAATTTCCATAACCGGAAGATGTCAGAATATCTTCGGTAGCAATGAATTTGCGTGTTTTGAGTCACCTAGAGACTGGAACTCGGAGCAAGCAAGTCACAAACATGACTAAGGACGAGCTCAATAATGCCATATTGGATAAATTGAAGTTAAAGGAGAGAAGAGAAACATCTGGGCATGGGCATACCCATCTTTACCCCTATAGGCAATTGGTGTGGTGTTCTATGTGCATATTGAATCACACTACCACCGAATGTCCACAATTAAGTGCAAGGCTAGTACTCTATTGTACACACTGTGTAAAATTAGGGAATCATGACACTTCCATGTGCAGATATCCAAGGTTCCAAATAGTTGCACAGCTGCTGCTGACACCTAGAGCTCCATTGGCCTTACCAGTTCCACCTGTGCAAATCATTGCAGCTGCAAGACCACCCAACTCTCTGGTAGGGGGAGGGTGGTTTCTCCTCTTCCTCCCCAAACCCAGAGTATCAGAGCCCTACTTCCATGGATTCTTCACTACTAGTCGGTGGTCAGATTCCTTAAGACACTCAATTGAGTGCTTACTGAGTGGGATGAACCCACACTCTTTTGATAGGAAGATCCTGGGTGATTTGATACTCTATTGTCAGGAGTGAGATCGTCTTCTCGATGAGCTTTCTAGACCTCAAGTGCATGTGAATATGATTTGATAAGCTATTTTCTTGCCCCAATTAAATTTTGGTTAGATTTTGTCCACTTGTTTCTGAGGCCGTGAGATTGTAGAGAACAGTTCATGGTGTGAATTGTGAGGAAACAGTTCACGTGGTGAACAATTTTCTACACTTTCACGTGTTTAAAATTTTTGCTTTATGACTCATAATTCCACGTTACCTTATTATGATTTTAAATGGTCTCAAGACTTCTTAGCCTTAATTCGACAATACCAAGTTCGTGAGTTGGATTTGATTAATGCGTGAAATTGTAGAAAAAGTTCACATCGTGAGAAGAGATAAGGTTTCACGTAGTGAAAAGCAATTGTTTCATGTCGTGAAAAGCAATTGGTTCACGTCGTGAACTAAAAATGGTTCACACCGTGAAGGGTTCAAAAATGGTTCACATTGTGAAATGAAAATGCTTCACGCTGTGAAGTACTCTGAAATAGTTCACGTCCTGAATGATTTTCTACAATTTCACGAATCTTAATTTTTGTCAGATCTCATGGTGTCAAAGGTGTTAGGATAAGGCTACCTATTTTTGGTAGGGTAATCCTGTGAATTGCGGTGTTAATTACAGAGTTGATGCCAGGAGCAGTTCATGTCATGGACGATTTTCCTGCAGTTTCATGTCATGGACGATTTTCCTGCAGTTTCACGAGGAAATTTTCCACGTCGACTAAGGTGATTTTGGGTTCAAAATGCTTATCCAAATGTTTCTAAGATGATTGTGCCATGCCTAAGTAATGTAATACAAGATCAAGGCATAATCCATGGCTCCTCATTTCTTTGATTTTTGTAATTTTTTTAAAAAGAAAGAAAAATAGAACACCAACTTGCTTGTTCATGTTGATGATTTCGATGATGCAGACATTAAAATTAACTAGAAAAAATAGTGAAGCTCTCTTCCAAGACCACTCCACCACATAATTACACAACAAACACAACCAATTTCTCACAATTTTTCACTTCCACACAAATCTTATCCATTCATTTCCTACTCAATGCACTACCAGAATGCAAAGGCAATCATGAATCTTATGTAATGGGAGCTGAAACTCCAAGAGAGTGGAAGAAAAAAAGGTGTTTCCCTGGCAACGATGCCAAAAATGTTATGGGCTACCACACCTCCAAGAGGGAAATCAATGCATTCACCTAAAGAAAGAGCAATAGAACGCAACTATCATAGGTGTTTCCTTGGAAGAAACAAAGGTGTTTCCTTGGCAACGATGCCAAAAATGTTATGGGCTACCACACCTCCAAGAGGGAACTCAATGCATTCACCTAAAGAAAGAGTAATAGAACACAACTATCATAGGGCACTTACCAATGCTTTGAACTTGAGTCCCTTGAGGACTCAAGTTCTTTGAGGACTCCAAACTCACTTGTTAAGCTCCAGTCCTCCAAGCTCCACCTCCATGCCATCACCATAGAGTTGCCTCGCACCATCACATAAGGCAATCACTCTCTCTCACTCTCCAACACAAGCATGCAACATACAAGCATAGAAGAGGCACCAGTGCTAGAATGCTCTCTCTCAATCTCTCTCAAGACACAAAGAAGAGCTCTCAATAGCACAAAGGGGGATTGTGTCCACTCATTATGAGAAAATTCCTTATATACATTTGGCCCTTCTTCACAATTTGGCACCCAAAACTTACTTAACAAAGGCCTTGGGTGGCCAATATCTCATAATGGTTTTGAAATTACAGTGCTAGAATGCTCTCTCTCAATATCTCTCAAGACACAAAGAAAAACTCTCAATAGCACAAAGGGGGAAATGAATGATAGAGGATGTGAATGAATGTGATAACATGTGAATTGGGATGTGAATGAACGATAAGGGACATGAATGAATGTGTTAGCATGTGAATCGGGATGTGAATGAATGAGATGTGATGTAAAATGGATGTGATAAGATGCGATGTAAACTGGATAGATGTTAATGTATGTGAAGTGATGAGATGTATGGGTAGATGGAAGTAGATGTGATCTGATTAGGATAAATGAGGAAATAAGTGATGAGTTAGAAAAAGATGTGATTAGATGAGAATGGGAATACTTATGAAATGATTGTGGCTTGATGTGGATGAATGTATGGATGATGTGGATTATGTGTGGGTAATGTGGGGGATCGACATGTGGATTGATGTGGATGGATGAGTCGATAATGTGGATTGATGTGGATGACATGAATGGATGTATGGATGATGTGGATTGATGTGTGGGTAATGTGGATTGACGTGTGGATTAATGTGGATTGATGTGGATGGGTGAGTGGATAATGTGGATTAATATGGATGACGTGAATGGATGTATGGATGATGTGGATTGATGTGGATGATGTGGATGGATGTATGGATGATGTGGATTGATGTGTGGGTAATGTGGATTGATGTGGATAGATGAGTGGATGATGTGGATTGATATGGATGGATGTATGGAAGATGTGGATAATGTGGATTGACGTGGATGGATGTATGGATGATGTGGATTGGTGTGGATGATGTGGATGGATGTATGGATGATGTGGATTGGATTGATGTGTGGATGATGCGATTAGATGTGATTTGATGTGGGAATGATGTGATGTGATAGGGATCGATGAAGAAAAAATTATGGGAAGATGAGAAAAGATGGGGACTGATGTGAAAGGATGTGGAGTGATGAGAAAAAATGGAAATATTGTTGAAACTGTATTTGTATCTGAAATCTGTTTTGAAATAACTGTTTTATGTCAATAATGTTGGGAAAGAATTTTGACCATCTTGTGAATGAGGTCATAGAGAGCTATTTGTTAAAGTTGCAACTGCTGCGGAGAGTCAACGAAGGACGTCTCATGTAGCAAGGTTGGCCGAGGTTTGTTGACGAGCCTCGGTTTGATTTAAATGGTGAGCTTCTAGTACAGTGGATGAGGGACCAAGGAAGCGGCCTATGAGTGAAGCGCTAGGTGACCTGCGTAGGATCCTAGAGGGTGCTGACCATACGGTGCTTGGGCTCTGGGTCACCGAAGATACCCACACGTACGTCGGGAAATATATTGGAACAAGGAGTAAGAGTTGTTTTCTAAATTCGGGCATGGATCTGGTTGGTTGACCTTCTGGTCCTCAACAAATGAGTCCATGACTCTTTTATATGGATCCATTGGTTGATCTTGTTGATCTTCAATGGAGATTCCATTTTGATATGTGAATATATTGTCAGTTACTATGAGCTCGGAACTATCGAAAGGCCTGTGAGTGAACAGGTGGTACGTTCTGGTTGCCAATGATTCCATAGGTACACCGATGAAGTAATGATTGAAAATAAGGATTCAACCAGAGATTTTGAGGATTGTGATCAGTGACCCAATGGTTTCATTAAATGATTGTTTTAAAGATAGTTGATGATGCTGAGAAAAAGGCAATCTTATATTGGGTGTGTAAGTGGTGTGACTAGTTTTATGTTTGCATGAATATCCGGGTAGGGGGCCTTGGAACGCTTTTTCCTGGTACCCGGGACAAAACCTAACCAAATTCTTAATTGGATCCCATCACTACAGTGGTTGGGTGGTGCGCTGAGAGGCTGGACTAATGGATCCTTAAATTGAGACTCAATTCTGTTATCGTACGATAGATGAAGGAAATCCCGGACAAAAAAAGTTCTATGGAAAAGAATCAACGGCTGTGCCTCTCAAAGAGGAAAAAAGCGTTGATCTCTATGATCCAAGTGTCATCTTTTCCCTGATTTGACTTGGGACTTACGGGTTCAGTTAGATCAGTTTTGCTAGTTAAGGCTTTTGACTACGTTAGAGAAAAGTTATCCTAGAGGAATCACCCGTGCTTTCCGGGCAAGGGAAGTTTTTCCGGGATCGGTTTTGGAAGAACCGATAGATTAGTCTCTTGTCCGGATATCCGTGGGCGAGGCCCCAAGTGTAAGACCCTACCCCACGCAAAAAGTACTACTTTCGCTGCTACAACCCCTGAATTTGTTGCGCGGTGGGGGGATAGGGACCTCACAGCTGGTGTATCAGAGCAAATTGGCTAATGAGGATCAACCGAGAAACGAAAAATGCCAAAAATTTATCAAGAAGCAGTAAAAGATTGTAATTGTGTGAAAAAATTCATACGAATTGATATTCAAACTAAAATTCATAAATTGGTAATTGGGTCTTCAGATGGAAGTACCGCAATTGTATTGAGTCCCTGACTTGCTTCAACATGATGGTATTTACCTTATAGCTCCAAGGGCCATGACTACTCGTATATACTGAGGGTATAACTGTAGCTCTTTACTGGCAGTATATACGAGTAAATCTAAGACTTGAAATTATAACCATTAATACTATCCTGATGATGAATTCGAATGTCGTTGATATGATTTTAAATTCTGGTTGAGAACTGATGAGTTGAATTGGATTCTGATTGAAAAATGAAGATTCCTAAATTTTGGTTGAAATGTAATAAACTAAGCAAAACCACAATGAGGATGAATGGGACGAGTCCTTGTGATGATGTTCGTAAAGCTGGAATGACGTTAATGACTTCACTAAATCACTATGAGATTAGTGGATTGTGCTGGCAGATTGTTGCTGTTAACACTTGACCCAGTGGATCAAGTTAAGGGATGTCAAATTAAAAATCTATATAATTGAAAATTTCCATGAAGGACTGTTTAGATAGAAAGTTCAGTGTAATAAACCATTATTGTTGTGATAAGGATTTTGTAAGATTCCTCCCCAGCCTCTCAAGATGTCCAGTATCTTTCCGTGTAATCAAATCCCTCTTTAGAAATATAAAAGATCTTGTTCTAATTGTTTTAGCCTAGAGAGAGAAAATATTCTAGAGAGAGAATATTCAGATTTTGAATATTTTTGGATAGAAAAATATCTCATCTTATTAAAATGAATTCCCCTGAAACAGAAATTCAAAAAGAACTTTATAATGTGCAATTGGAATTAACTGGAATTGGGTATAAAGGACCTTAGCCTAAGGGTCTAGATTTTTAGAAATTTTTGGAATATGGTCCAATTAAGGTTCATGTGGCCAATAAGATCAATCTATGTGTGGGGAGGAGATAAATCCAATTTTGTAAAAGAAGATACCCAAGAGTTGAATATGTACAAGGTGTATTAGTAAGAAACTATGAGTAATATTAAAAATATGAGATATTTTGGATATAATGATTCCATTTTGACACATGTGTAAGGAAGGGGAGTCCCTTCAATGCTCACATAAGGTGAAGAGTTGAATATGTACAAGGTTTATTAGTAAGAAACTATGAGTAATATTAAAAATATGAGATATTTTGGATATAATGATTCCATTTTGACACTTGTGTAAGGAAGGGGAGTCCCTTCAATGCTCACATAAGGTGAAGAGTTAAATATGTACAAGGTTTATTAGTAAGAAACTATGAGTGATATTAAAAATATGAGATATTTTAGGTATAATGATGCCATTTTGACACATATGTAAGGAAGGGGGAGAGCATTTAATGAGGTGCCTACTTCACATGCTTGATTGAGTTTTAAATCATCATAAATTGAGATATTTCATCTCTCCTCTCTCCTAATTCAAGTCTAGTTCCAAAAGTTAACTCAAATGACCTAAAAATGGTCAAAAATTGACCAAACTGGATTGGAAAATTCTAGAATCAATTTGCTTGGTTAGGAGCTCACTTTTTCCTATAAATAGAGGCCTTCCCCTTTGTTGAAACTCAATAATGTTTATGCATTGTTACTCTATTCCACCCAAGCCAAGAACTCTGAATTCATTAATAATTCACTAGTTTTTGACATTTCCCTCTTCCAAAGATAGGTGGCCACTCTTGTTCAATCAAGAGTTGAACCCTCAAACCCTCAAGCCAAAGGAGAGCTATTAAAGTCTTTAGTAAGTTGGTGAATCTTCTTTTTTTCCACTTATTTCATGTTTTTTATGGTTTAAATGATTTTTATGCTTTATGTCTTCTCTAAAAATATTATGGCTCATTATAGAAAGGCATTCCCCTCTCTTCTCTAGCAAAACCAACCATTCTCTATCCTTGGTAAATGGTTAATGATTAATTGTCAAGTTTTTATAATGTTGTTTACTTTAGGATAAATTCAATACTTTTGGTGTACTTTTAGAGACTTAGAAATTTGAAAAATGGTCAGCCATACAAAGGAGGTTATGGCAATTTTTTTTTGAAATTAGTGAAATAGAATTCTTCTTCTATTATAATCCTTATGGTTTCTATATTCAAAGTATCATTTTCATGCATAGAAGTATGCATAAAGAATAAATTTTTTTATATAAAAAGTGTTACTTTTATCATTTTTTATTGCATAGAAGTATGCATAAAGAATAAATTTTTTTATATCAAAATGGTTACTTTTATCATTTTTTATTGCATAGAAGTATGCATAAAGAATAAAATTTTTATATATCAAAAGTGTTACTTTTATCATTTTTTTATTGCATAGAAGTATGCATAAAGAATAATTTTTTTTATATCAAAAGTGTTACTTTTATCATTTTTTTATTGCATAGAAGTATACATAAAGAATAAAATTTTTTTATATATGAAAAGTATTACTTTTATCATTTTTTATTGCATAGAAGTATGCATAAAGAATAAATTTTTTTATATCAAAAGTGTTACTTTTATCATTTTTTATTACATAGAAGTATGCATAAAGAATAATTTTTTTTATATCCAAAGTGTTACTTTTATCATTTTTTATTGCATAGAAGTATGCATAAAGAATAAATTTTTATATCAAAAGTGTTACTTTTATCATTTTTTATTGCATAGAAGTATGCATAAAGAATAATGTTTTTATATCAAAAGTGTTACTTTTATCATTTTTTATTGCATAGAAGTATGGATGAAGAATAAATTTTATTATAAAAGTGTTACTTTTATCATAATTGATTTTAATGCATAGAAATATGCATAAAAGATAAATTTTTATTATAAAAGTGTTACTTTTATCATATTTGATTTTAATGCATAGAAGTATGCATAAAAGATAAATTTTTATTATAAAAGTGTTACTTTTATCATAATTGATTTTAATGCATAGAAGTATGCATAAAAGATAAATTTTAATCAGAGATCGACGTTAATGAATATTCCTCAAGAAATCCATGTTTTTGAATTTTTAAACAAATATTCGTCGAAAGAAATTTTAGAAAAAGAGAAACTGAGATAGTACCTTTCGAGAAGATAATTTTAGGAAGAACTTTTCAGACCTAAACTCTGACTCACACTATTGACCAAGACCTAATTCCTTCGTCAGTTTCAATCAATGACGATGTGCCCAGTTCAGGGAAAATGTATTCAATCACCCACCGAATCTAAAACTAAGTTAAGACTTGTGACTTTGATCTAAGGATCAAGTTAACAGAATTTGAAGAATTCTGTTTGGAATTGAAAATTGGACCTAGAAGTATTGAGATAGTGATTTACGATATACTCATGATATTCAAATAAAAATCAAAAGTGTAAACTTGCATAGAAGCCCTGCCTTCTTAAAAGAGTGTCTTACGCCAGAATGCTGGAGGGAGCATTTGGCATATATGTTTATCTAAGGGAAGTTCGGTTGCAACAGCTGGCGGGGAGTTTTCGAGGGATAGCTCACGCGGCAAAACCTACCGAGGTCTTGACTAGCCTCGGTATGGTTAAAATGGTGCGATTCCGGTACGATGGACGAGGGTCGATGAAGCGGTCCCTGAGTGAAGTTCCAAGACACCTAAGGAGAATCCTGGAGGGTTCTGACCAGGTGATGCACGGGCTCGGGGGGCCGAGGACATCCATGCGTATGTCGAGGAAGAAATTATATGATGGACCTATGTTTTTATAATCTATCACTGGATCTCGTTGTTGACTTTCTAGTCTCAATGGAGAGTCCAGAGTGATACTCTTTTGTTGTGAAACAAAGACTTAATGAAAATTTTGAAGTATGACATGTATAACCCGTAAATTCTTTATCAAGAGTTGTTTTTATTAAAGTTTTAATAAAGAGGAGTGTGTGCATATCTGTTTTCTAAAGCTAAAGTTAAGAAAGGCAATTCAATTATGGGTGGGTGAGTACTTGTTTGGTTCCACCGATTCCAGTGGTAGGGTGGTGCTAACCCATGGGCCGGATGGGGTTAGGCTGGAATCAGTGAAGTTTTAATAATCAAACTGCAAAATCTTAGGATTACGCTAAGATTCGAGTAGTTAGACAATTTCCTGATAAATTTTTCGATAAGTAGATCAACGGCTGTGCCTGACCTAGATCAGGAAAAAAGCGTTGAGTTTACTAAAATGATCAAATTATATCAGTGATAGTTTACTTCTATCTGGTTTATTCAGTTGAAGGATAGCTTAGAATTGATCACATTAGAAAAATTCATTTTTTTTTAAAGAAAAAAAATTCATAAAGGTGGAATCGTCCCCCCTTTCCAAGCATGGGAATTTTTCCCGGTTTCGGTTTTTGGAGTGATCACCAACCTAGTCTCGTGCCCGAACATTCGAGGGCGAGGCCCCGAGTGAGAAACCCTGCCCCGCGCATGAGGGGGCAGAGGGATCTCACAGTTGGTATCAGAGCCAAGTTGAAAGTTAATAAGGGTAAATAAATTCTTATCTGAAATTGATAATAAGAACTCAGAAAAAAAACATTTTTTTTCATAATGTATTTTCATTCCGTAGGCTTCTTTAAGGAAGAGTTTTTAATTAAAGAAATTTTTTAATAGATGGAAGTTTCCTATTTATCTGGTATTCTCGACGTCACCCAGTCTCAAGATATAACTACGTTCGCCTTCGAACATCTCATTTCTTCCGCTTCTACTCGAACAAGCCGAGCAAGACTCGCACGCCATTTTGAGGATTTATATTTTCCTAACCCAGTTGGCGAGACTACATAAGTGGTTTGCAGGGCAATATATCCACGCCCCTTGCGATCGTCGTGCAATGCTATGGGAGAATCTCTCATTGGCTATGATTCTATTAAAACTGAAAATGACACGTGGTGTCATTCTATATCATTCAACACCTCGGAATTTCAGACTTTCATGCCGAATTTATAGACTCCTTAGTCGATTTATCCCTAAG
Organism: Cibotium barometz; assembly: GCF_041138505.1. NCBI lineage: Eukaryota > Viridiplantae > Streptophyta > Polypodiopsida > Cyatheales > Cibotiaceae > Cibotium > Cibotium barometz. Next base: position 22,029,558 of record NC_141057.1, on the reverse strand, counting down.
GAGAAAATAATAGCTCCCTTTGGAGTTAGAGAACTTATGTAACAGGGCATGACTATAGCCCAGTACAGTCCTCTTATGCGTCTCCCGAGGAGATTTTGAATTTTGGAGCCAAGCTGCTCTATGTATATATTGCAACTTTTATATTAAAAATGTTTTTTGGAGAAAAAAGTTGTTTAAGAAATTGTTTTTCGACACTCTTAAGTCTTAGGATCTCATGGATAATATCAAAATAAAATTTTAATAATATATAAATTTTTTGGCAGAATCATGAAACCGTGGTCGTTAGCCAGACCCTGTCTCTGAAAATGATGAGCTTGACCTGGATGTTCGCAAGGCTCTTCATAGGACTCAGCCAGGACCCTTCAAAGGAGAAGGGGAGAACCTGGGCGAGGCTGTGGAGAAATGGGTAGAAGCCATGGGAGAGTATTTTGACATCACAGGCTACAATGTGCGGAGCAAAATGGCTCTTGCCCGACTGAAAATAGTGGAAACAGCCAGAGTAGCATGGAGAAACCACTGTGACACCAACCATCTGGATAGAAATACTCAGTCTTGGAATGATCTAAAAACCTATCTAAGAAAGAGGTTTTGTCCTTCTGGATTTTTAGAAATCAAAATGAACGAATTCTTAGAACTAAAGCAAGAGAGCAGAACCATCGAGGAATATCACCAGGCCTTTGCTCTTCTACTCAAATATTCACCACCTCTTGATGAAGAGTAACTCATGGCCAGGTTCATTCAAGGAATGAACGAACCCTTGGACACACTGGTCAAAAATGCCAAGTCGGTATCCATGGCTGAAGCAGTAAGAATGGCAAAAGATTTTGCTAAAGCCTTTGTAGTAAAGGTCCCACCAAAACCTGTACCCTCTAACTTTAAAAGATTCCAAGCCCAAGGAAGTAATTCAAACTTTCTACCCCCAAAGAGGCAGCACGGCCCAAATCAGAATTAGGATGCAGGAAGATTCAGAAGTGATGGAAGACCCTTCCCCCAGAGTACCTTCTCAGGAACCCCATCTCTTTCAAAAAATCAGAAGGATGAGCTCAGAATTGAAAACCGATGTTTTGGATGCCAGGGTTTTGGTCACCAGTTAAAAGAAGTCAAGGATCCTGAATTCAGAAACCAACCCCTTCATTCCAGTCCGTCTCGTCCAAGCCAGGGAAACCCCAGAAGAACTCCAACTCAGCCAACTGCCTCTATCCAGAGTAATCTCAGAACTCCTTCCCAGAACTGGGGCAACCAAAGAGAAAGAGTTCTACCTCAGACTGCAGTAGCCAGAGCAGTCACCATTTCAGATGTAGTAGAAGAGGAAAAAGGGCAGATCTATGCTGCAATTGAAAATCAAGGGCCTAACCACCAGCAGTTCTCCATCATCCATACTCCAACAGAGTATCAGGGTAAGCCTTTTAGGCTTTTGATTGATTCAGGCAATTCTCATTCATTCATTTCCCCTAGATGCTTGCATAAGCTAGTCTTAGAATAGAAATCACGGAAACCTATGCAAGTTGAATTGGCCAGTGGGAAGACTCTTCTCACTCACCATGAGACAGATTTTATCCAGTTCAATCTACATGGTAATGTAACCGACTGTCAGTTCAAAGTCTTACCTCTAGGGGTTTTTGACGGGATCTTTGGAATGGATTGGCTCCACAAAAATCAAGCTGATATACACTGTCACAATGGAACTATTTCCTTCCATGACCTTCACGGGAACAAAGTCCAAGGAACTGGAGTTTTCGGAGCCCCAGACCTTCAGTTAGTAAAAGCTTCTAGGTTACTGAAAGGACTTAGGAAGAAGCAGCAAATTTATGTTGTCAAAATGAACAGTAGACTCAAAACTTAAAGCTAAAGAACCAGAATGGTTAAGTGAATTTGATGATCTATTCCCAGCAGAGCTAACTGAAATGCCTCCAATTCGGGAAATAGATCATGTGATTTTGAATTGACCCCTGGAGCTCAACCAGTAGCCCTATGCTCATACAAAATGCTAGTTCCTGAAGCCATCAAACTCAAGGAATAGCTTAGGCAGCTATTAGAACAAGGGTTTATAAGACCCAGCATTTCTCCTTGGGGTGCACCAGTTCTCTTTCAGAAAAAGAAAGATGGAACCCTTAGACTCTGTGTGGACTACAGAGGTCTAAATCTGACAGTTAAGAATAAGTATCCTATCCCAAGGATTGATGAGCTTTTGGATAGGCTAAATGGAGCCCAGATCTTCACAAAAATAGATCTCAAATCTGGGTATTACCAGATTAGGATCAATGATCCTGATATACCAAAAACAGCCATCAATACTCGCTATGGGCATTATGAATTTACTGTCATGCCATTCGGATTAACTAATGCCCCAGCTACATTCAACCACCTAATGCAAGATATCCTCTGAGAATACTTGGATGATTTTGTTCTAGTTTTCTTTGATGAGATTCTGATTTACTCAAGGAATGCAGCTGACCATGAGACTCATGTCCGAAAAGTTCTTGAGATTCTAAGGAAGCATCAACTCTTTGCCAAAAAGAGCAAATGCACTTTCTCTGCCGACCACGTTGAATACTTGGGTTTTCTGGTATCCAAAGATGGAATTTCTCCAGATTTTGCAAAAATCCAAACTGTCATAGATTGGCCCGAACCAAAGACGGTGAAAGAAGTCAGAGGATTCTTAGGATTGACTAGGTGGTATGGAATTTTTAAACCAAAGTATGCTCTCATAGCATCCCCCCTGACTAACCTTCTTAAAAAGAATATCCCATTTCTATGGTCTGCCAAGTGCCAAAGTGCTTTTGATAAGCTGAAGACCACCTTGGTAACCAGTCCCGTTCTGAAGCTGCCAGATTTCTCTCTACCCTTTGAGGTAGTAACTGATGCAAGTGGTTTTGCCTTGGGAGGTGAACTCATGCAGGAAGGTCATGCAGTGGCCTATGAATCCCGAAAGCTCAGAACGCATGAGAGGAATTATGCTGTCCATGACTTGGAATTGCTTTCAGTAGTCTATGCCTTAAAGTTGTGGAGACATTACCTACTGGGAAAAAGATTCACTTTGATGACAGGTCATCAGAGCTTAAAGTGGATCTTTACTCAGAAGGACCTCAACATGCGCCAAAGAAGGTGGATGCAGACCTTGCAGGAATTTGATTTTGAAATCAAGTACCACCCAGGCAAAGAAAATGTGGTAGCAGATGCTCTCAGCAGAAAAGCCTTCTTGCTTGCAATTACTGTAATATCAAATCCTTTGATTATTCAAGCGAGTGAAAAGATCATGCAAGATAGATTCTTTATCCCTATTGCTACCCTGCTTATGCAGGAAAGCAAAACTCCACAGGAGTTGAACAGAGTTCAAGGGTATAGCCTGGATGATGGCATTATGTATTATAATCGCAGACTATGCATTCCCAATGATGAGGGAACCAAGGACCAAATTTTGAATGAAGCCCATGACAGCATTATAGCAGGACATCCAAGTTTCATCAAAACTTACATGTCTGTAAAGAAAAGATTCTTTTGGCCTGGTTTGAAAAAGGATGTGCTGAATCATGTACGTCAATGTCTGACATGCCAGAAAGTCAAAGCTGAGAGAGTAAAGATGCCTGGGAAATTACATCCATTGAACATCCCCCAGATGAAGTGGGAATGTATCAATATGGATTTCATTACTGGATTACCTTCAGTGCAATCAGGTTACAACTCCATCTTTGTGGTAGTTGACAGACTAACCAAAGTTGCCCATCTGATTCCAGTAAAAGAAACCTACACTACGGTGGATGTGGCCAGAGTGTTCCTCAAAGAAATCTTCAGATTGCATGGCCTACCCAGGAGAATAGTAAGTGACCGAGATCCCAAATTTACTTCAAAGTTTTGGACTACATTTTTCGAAGCAGTGTGGGAACTTTCTTGGATCTCAGCACAGCCTATCACCCTGAGACCGATGGCCAAATAGAAAGAGTAAACCAAGTAATTGAAGATATACTTCGATCATGCTGTGTGGCAGAGAACCCAAGAAGTGGCTAAGCTATCTGCACCTAGTCGAATTCGCCTACAATGCTTCTTATCAACGAAGTATCGGGATGAGCCCTTTTAAAGCTCTATATGGACAAGATTGCTTAACCCCATTAACTTGATCCGACCCATTGATTAGGGTCGAGATGTCCAAATAGATGCTTGACTACATGGAGCAGCAGATGTAGGCAATTCATAAAGATATAAAATCCACCCAGGATAGACAGAAGCAATATGCAGATAAGAAGAGGACAAATAGAGAATTCAATGAGGCAGATATGGTCTTCATTCGAGTACGGCCCAAAAGAAGCTCCTTATCTCTTGGGAAGTATAAGAAATTATCCCCCAGATATTGTGGGCCATATCTGATTACAAAGAAAGTAGGTGACTTAGCCTACGAGCTTCTTCTGCCTCCTCATCTCAAGGTTCATAATGTATTTCATGTAAGCCTTCTAAAGAAATATGTGCCAAACCCAAATCATATGCTTGATGATGAAATCCTAACCTCTTCAACCCAAGGACAGATGGAACTCCAACCTGAAGAAATTCTCGATGTTCGAGAAAAGATTCTCAGGAATAGATTTCTCAGAGAATTATTAGTAAAATGGAAGTTCTATCCTTTTAAGATGCCACCTGGGAGAATGAAACCGATCTGTTTGCGGGATTACCCCCAGTTTGCGAGATGAGGACATCTCGCATTTTTCAAGTGGGAGAGTGTAAGATTCCTCCCCAGCCTCTCAAGATGTCCAGCATCTTTCCGTGTAATCAAATCCCTCTTTAGAAATATAAAAGATCTTGTTCTAATTGTTTTAGCCTAGAGAGGGAAAATATTCTAGAGAGAGAATATTCAGATTTTTTATATTTTTGGATAGAAAAATATCTCATCTTATTAAAATGAATTCCCCTGAAACAGAAATTCAAAAAGAACTTTCCAATGTGCAATTGGAATTAACTAGAATTGGGTATAAAGGACCTTAGCTTAAGGATCTATATTTTTAGAAATTTTTAGAATATGGTCCAATTAAGGTTCCTGTGGGCCAATAGGATCAATCCATGTGTGGTGAGGAGATAAATACAATTTTGTAAAAGAAGATACCAAAAAATGAGTAAATCCTCACATAAGGTGAAGAGTTGAATATGTACAAGGTTTATTAGTAAGAAACTATGAGTAATATTAAAAATATGAGATATTTTGGATATAATGATTCCATTTTGACATGTGTAAGGAAGGGGAGTCCCTTCAATGCTCACATAAGGTGAAGAGTTGAATATGTACAAGGTTTAGTAAGGAACTATGAGTAATATTAAAAAATATGAGATATTTTGGATATAATGATTCCATTTTGACACATGTGTAAGGAAGGGGAGTCCCTTCAATGCTCACATAAGGTAAAGAGTTGAATATGTATAAGGTTTATTAGTAAGAAACTATTAGTAATATTAAAAATATGAGATATTTTAGGTATAATGATGCCATTTTGACACATATGTAAGGAAGCGGGAGAGCATTTAATGAGGCGCCTACTTCACATGCTTGATTGAGTTTTAAATCATCATAAATTGAGATATTTCATCTCTCCTCTCTCCTAATTCAATTCTAGTTCCAAAAAGTTAGCTCAAATGACCTAAAATGGTCAAAAATTGACCAATCTGGATTGGAAAATTCTAGAATTAGTTTGCTTGGTTAGGAGCTCACTTTTTCCTATAAATAGAGGCCTTCCCCTTTGTTGAAACTCAATAATGTTTATGCATTGTTACTCTATTCCACCCAAGCCAAGAACTGTGAATTCATTAATAATTCACTAGTTTTTGACATTTCCCTCTTCCAAAGATAGGTGGCCACTCTTGTTCAATCAAGAGTTGAACCCTCAAACCCTCAAGCCAAAGGAGAGCTATTAAAGTCTTTAGTAAGTTGGTGACTCTTCTTTTTTTTCACTTATTTCATGTTTTTTATGGTTTAAATGATTTTTATGCTTTATGTCTTCTCTAAAAATGTTATGGCTCATTTTTACAGAAAGGCATTCCCCTCTCTTCTCTAGCAAAACCAACCATTCTCTATCCTTGGTAAATGGTTAATGATTAATTGTCAAGTTTTTATAATGTTGTTTACTTTAGGATAAATTCAATACTTTTGGTGTACTTTTAGAGACTTAGAAAATTGAAAAATGGTCAGCCATACAAAGGAGGTTATGGCGAATTTTTTTTGAAATTAGTGAAATAGAATTCTTCTTCTATTATAATCCTTATGGTTTCTATATTCTAAAGTATCATTTTCATGCATAGAAGTATGCATAAAGAATAATTTGTTTTATATCAAAACTGTTTACTTTTATCATTTTTTATTGCATAGAAGTGTCATAAAGAATAAAATTTTTTATATCAAAAATGTTACTTTAATCATGTTTTTATTGCATAGAAGTATGCATGAAGAATAAATTTTTTTAATATCAAAAGTGTTACTTTTATCATTTTTTTATTGCATTGAAGTACGCATAAAGAATAAATTTTTTTATATCAAAAGTGTTACTTTTATCATTTTTTATTGCATAGAAGCATGCATAAAGAATAATTTTTTAATTATATAAAAAGTGTTACTTTTATCATTTTTTATTGCATAGAAGTATGCATAAAGAATAAATTTTTCTATATCAAAAGTGTTACTTTTATCATTTTTTATTGCATAGAAGTATGCATAAAGAATAAATTTTTTTATATCAAAAGTGTTACCTTTATCATTTTTTATTGCATAGAAGTATGCATAAAGAATAAATTTTTATATCAAAAGTGTTACTTTTATCATTTTTTATTGCATAGAAGTATGCATAAAGAATATTTTTTTTATATCAAAAGTGTTACTTTTATCATTTTTTATTGCATAGAAGTATGCATAAAGAATAAATTTTATTATAAAAGTGTTACTTTTATCATAATTGATTTTAATGCATAGAAATATACATAAAAGATAATTTTTTTTAATAAAAGTGTTACTTTTATCATATTTGATTTTAATGCATAGAAGTATGCATAAAAGATAAATTTTTATTATAAAAGTGTTACTTTTATCATAATTGATTTTAATGCATAGAAGTATGCATAAAAGATAAATTTTAATCGGAGATCGACGTTAGATCCATGTTTTTGAATTTGTAAACAAATATTCGTCGAAAGAAAGTGTAAGAAAGCATTATGGGCCCAAGGCCATGGACAACTAGTAAGTAGGTCTGAACTCTTGGGTGGAGTATAAATACCAATGTAAATGGGATTATGGCTCATTCATGATAATGTTATCTGTTCCAAGAATCAATGGTGAGCTTCTCGCGTGAGATGCTAAGTGGTGACTCCTTCATGAGCCACTCCCTTGGTGAGGGACTAACCCACCCCTGTTACTTTCTTTCATTGGTATCAGAGCATGGCTTTTGATCCATGATTTTTAATTTTTCTTTTCTTCTTCTCATTTCGTGAAATTTTTGCTTCATTTGATTCATGGGGGAAGGGGATATGGCTAAGGTAGAGTTTGTGGTTCAAATCTGAGCACGTGGACCAAATTTTTTTGAATGAGTGGACCAAATTGGGAAAAATTCACTAATCTTAATTAGCAGTTGTTAATCAAAAACGTTTTTCTGTTTGGGAGCTTTCTTGCAAACCCTAGCCATGGAATCTCAACATGAGCAAAGGGCATTGAGTCTCCAAGTCAATTGGGAGTGAAAGCAACTTTTCAAGCACACCAAAGAGCACCAGAAGAGGGGCAGCGAACTGCAGAGCAGCCCGCCTCAGAAAACACGATTTTTCAAGCTCACAAAGAGCTTGGCTTAGTAAGACAAGCTCCCCATTGAAGCTTGGGTATGTTCTCATGTATGTAGCAATGTTTTATGAAGTATTTCACCTATTTTCCATGAGCAATGGGGCTCCCAATGTGGCTGAAAATCACTACTAAAGCTGCCCACATTTTTCACCAAAGTGACCCTAATCTTCATCTCCTTCAACAAATTCAAGCATTAAGGCTTCCCGGGTTACATTGGTGAGTTGCTCCATCACTTCCTTACAATTTTGAAGCATTCTTTCAAGCTACGGAGTGAATTAGGGTTTTATTACACATAAAACCCTAATTTTCAGAAATTGGACTTTAATCATGGCCATTCATGCTCTTCTTTATGCATTATGAATGCTTGAATGCTACACATAGCCATTCAATGCTATGTCTTGCATATTGGCATAAGTGAGCATAGCTTTTGGCACATTTGGGGGATTGAATACATACTTCACATGATTTGGATGTTGTTGATGTATGTGGAAATGTATTGACATTGCCATGAGTGGATGTGATGAAGGAAGCACTATGAACCATGTATTATGATATGAATGAGCATGAGTCATGCTATAAATCAATTGTAAGTCAACTCTACTCATTCATTTGAGCTTGTAACCACATTCCACTCATGATTGTACCCCACTTTATTCCTAGAATCTAGAATGAAGTAAGGGTACCTTGGCATTTAGAGGAGAGGCCAAGGGGAGAATGTCTTGAATCTTCCTTGCCGTTAGTGCCGGGTAACGCGGTAAGGAAGAGGATTAGGTACTTGGTGGTAAAGAAATGGCCTCAACCTTCACCTTGGAATTAAACTTGGTGAAGGGGTGAGAAGTGCTTGGCCGGGAGATCGGCAAGCATCGACGCGCTTCATCGAGACCACTTCATTCGACTTGAGCAAACAAGCAAATCCTCTACATCGACTTCTTATGCAAAAGGACAAAATTGATGCCATAAGGTCACATGCTCAGATGGAAAAATGATTGAGGATTGATTTGCTTACAGTGGTCAAATGCATAAGGATTTTAGTACTTGATTGAGATGCTTTGATTTGATTAAGATTTGGTGCAAAAAGAGGGGAGACTATGGCAAAATTTTTACAAAATTTGCCTACTTGTAGCCAGGACAAATCCTTGAATTTCTAGGGTTTTTCAAAAACTTTTCAAATCTGTCCTAAAAGCCCTTCAATCTACCCGAAAACCTCTTTCAAACAAGCTTAAGATCACTCAAATCGGAGTAGTGTTGAGCGGTCAAAGTTAAGAGTTGACTTTTAGCTAGAATAGTTGACTGGTCAAAGGCTATTGACTTTTTCAAATCTATTTTGGGGATCCTTACTCATCTCGTCAAGAGCTTCGCATCGATATAAAGATCACCCAAATCAGATAAGAATTGAGCGGTTAACATCAAGAGTTAGTTGACTTTCAGCCGGTACAGTTGACTGGTCAAAGGCTATTGACTTTTTCAGATCTGTTTTTGGGGATTCTTATTCGTCTCGTTGAGAGCTTCACGTCGATATAAATATCACCCAAATCGGATACCGTTTGAATAGAAAAAAAAAATCAAGTAAGTGGTCTTTGCAAGGAGGGATCAATTACGCGCATGGAAATGACTAGAGGAGGTCAAAACAAGGGAGCCCGGAATGAAAATGATCAAAGACAACCGGAAGCAATGATGGCAATGAGTTCATCAACGAGGAATGAAGAAAGTTCAACCATAAAAGCACCATCTCCAGATGAATCTCAGCCAGTGGAAATGCCACAATCTTTGGGAACTACTCCGCTAACAGTGGACATGATGTTAATGGCTATGGAGAGTATGTTTCAAAGGATTGAAAATAACCAAACAAATTGGCAACAACAATTTGGTGAACACCTCATGGAACGGTTCGACAAGCGACACCACTACCTTGATGACGTGATGCAAAGAGGGTTAAAAGACTTGGAGAAAGCCATTAGTGAATTGGCTCCTCAAGCTCAACCAAGAAGCCGATATGAATGCAATGGATGGTGTACATTATGATGCCAAACATGATGGAAAGCCTTCTATGCCAAAAGAGAACAAAGTAAGACAAATGATGCCACCTCAAATGATGCCACATTCTTCTTACATGGACAAGGGCAAGAGACCTATGGGTGATGCTTCTTATGAGAGATCAAATGCCAGTATTCAAGAACTTCATCCTTTATGCGGCAAGATGCAAGAAGAGGGTATGAACAGAAGGGATTTAAAGATGCAGGTGATTGGCAATTGGAAGATGAGAAAATGCATAGACACTTGGGTGAAGGAAGAGGATTTGATGATCCAAGAGCACGGCAGAGGGGTTCAAGAATGCATGGTGATTTTGACAATGCTGTGAAGGACAAAATCATATTTAATAAGTTCAAAGGAGAATCAAATTCTATCGAAGACTTTGAAGAGTGGGCAAACAAGATGGATCTCTACTTCGAAATCAACCCAAGGAGCGAGATTGCCAAAGTCTACTTCACCTCACTTCATCTTGAAGGTTTTGCTCACACTTGGTGGAGGAGGAAGCAATCTCATGGTTATGTCATCACTACTTGGGAAGAATTCAAGAATGACATGGCAGAAGAGTTTACTTCTCGCATGCAAAGGGACAATCACATTGTGGAATGGGACAAGCTAGAGCAAATCACTACCGTGAAGGAATATTCTCACAAGTTTCTAAAGCTTCTATTATACTTGGACGACTTTGATGAGCATTATCTTGTTGTCAAGTATATAAGGGGCTTGAAAGCTCCTATTGGTGGTGATGTCAAGTCTCATGAACTCGCCACTTTGAAGAAGGCAATGATGCTTGCAGAAATCCATGAAGAGAAGTACTTGACAAAGTGGGCTAACAAAGGGAATATCAAAGGGGAAGTGCTTACAAGGACTGAAATGGGTTCTCATGCAAACACAAGACCTAATCTTCCAAGATTTCCTACCGTGTATGGTAGAGGGTCTAATAAACTTCCATTTAAACCACCATTTATGTCCAACAAAGCTACATACAATGAGTCCAAGCCAGCAAATGGGGGTTCAAAAAGCAAGGTTATCAAGGAGGACCGTTTGCATGAAATGAGGCTCAAAGGTCTATGTTTCAAATGTGGAGAAAAATGGAACAAGGATCACTTCAAAGTATGCAAATCCAAGGATATTTCCATAAGCTACATTATCACTGAGGATAATGCTAATCATGAGGAGGAGGAATTCCTTGAATGCAATGATGCCTTAGGATGGGGAGATCCTCATGAGGGTGGAGGTTCTCATGATGATGGTTTTGATGAAGAAAATCCCGAGTTTCCTTTTGATCCGGGTGGGAAACTAAAGTTTGCTCATGACAAAATGGATGATGGGATGCCTTTATGCGTGTGGAATGAAAACAATAGTGCACATACTACCTTGTGTACAATCTCTCATGATGCTTATGCGGAAAGTAAGGGTGCCAACACATTGAGATTGAAGATCAAGGTGAATGGAAGAACAGCATATGCACTCATTCATACTGGAAGCACGCATAGTTTTGTCAATAAAAGGTCTTTGAACACTCTCAAAATGCAACCAACTTCTTTACCAAACAAGCACATGGTGCAAGTGGCCAATGGTGATTCAATGGGTTGCAATATGAAGTGTCAAAGTACAGAATTGGAGTTGTCCAAGAACTACTCTTGCAAAGTTGATCTTTTGGTGATTGAGTTGGGACCAATTGACATAGTACTTGGATGTGATTGGCTGTCAACTTTGAACTCTTTTACCATGAACTTACAGAAAAGTTTCATGATTTTTGTGCATCATGGAGGGGTTATTACATTGAATGGAATGCAAGGGTCCAAGCTCTTCATGATCAATGCTACTCAAATGAAGAAAGAGTTCAAGAAAGAGGGCTATGTTTATGTACTACAGCTTTGCAAAGAGGAAGATAATAGCAAAAAGGATTGCATCGAAAATGTGGACATGGTTAAGCTACTCAAGGATTATGAAGATGTGTTTACCATGCCAAAATCAATGCCGCCAAAGAGGAGTGGATTATGGTTAAGCTACTCAAGGATTATGAAGATGTGTTTACCATGCCAAAATCAATAGTGTTGATCACGCTATTGATTTGGAACCAAATGCCAAACTAATCAACAAGCCTCCCTATCGTTTGTCAAAGGTTGAAAAGGAAGAGGTGGCAAAGCAAGTCAAAGAACTCATTGACATGGGATGGGTTGAACCAAGTCAATCTCCTTTTGCTTCTCCGGTGCTACTTGTGAAGAAAAAGGATGGTACTTTCCACATGTGCATTGATTACCGTGATTTGAATAAGATCACCATCAAAAATCGATTTCCAATACGAAGGGTGGATGATCTTTTGGATGAGTTGAAGGGTGCCACATGCTTTTCAAAGATTGATTTGCGTTTCGGATACCATCAAATAAGGATGAAAAGTGGTGATGAGTTCAAAACAGCATTTTGTACAGAAAGGGGTCTTTACCAATTCATGGTTATGCCGTTTGGATTATGCAATGCACCGGCAACTTTTCAAGCATTGATGAACAAAGTGCTTCAACCTTTCCTCTACAAGTTTGTATTGGTCTTTTTCGACGACATACTTATCTATAGCAAAGATGAGGAAGTGCATTTGAAGAACGTGAAAGAGGTTTTGGAGGTCTTGAGGCAAAACAAGTTGTATGTTAAGGAGACAAAATGTACCTTCATGGCACATGAGGTGGAATATTTGGGTCACATTGTGAGCAAGGATGGCATTTGTGTGGATCCAAAGAAAGTGGAATGTATTAGGAATTGGCCGGTTCCTTCAAACACTACTCAATTGAGGGGATTTTTGGGGTTATTTTCATTCTATAGGCGCTTTATTGCCCACTATGCAGAAATTACAGCCCCAATGACGGACAAATTGAAGAAGGAAACCTTCTTTTGGGATGCCATTGCCAACAAAAGCTTTGAAGATATGAAGAAGATGCTCACCTCAGCACCTCTTTTGGTATGTCCAGACTTCAAAGCTTTCACAATAAGGGCGGATGCAAGTGGAAGAGGGATTGGTGCAGTACTTTACCAAGACCATGGAGTCATTGCTTATGAAAGTAGAAAGCTGAATGACAAAGAAAGAGAACTCCATGTGTATGAGCAAGAGATGATTGCTATACTCCATGCTATCGAGAAATGGCACCATTACTTCTATGGGAGTCATTTTTATGTGAGAAGTGATCATAGGGTGCTGAAGTATTTCCTCACACAACCCAATTTGTCTCCTAAGCAAAGAAGGTGGGTAGCAACACTACAAAACTATGATTTTGAAATCACATATACAAAGGGCAAAGAAAATGTGGTTGCCGATTCCTTGTCTCGTATGTGGGCCTGCTCATTGTATGCTATTTCTGAGGTGCATAAAGATTGGATCATGGAGATACAAGAAGAGTACTTGTTTGATGAAGAAACCTCACAAATAGTGAAAAAATTACAGCAAGGTGTATGTGAAGAGTTACCCCATTATGAGCTAAAAAATGGTCTCCTCTACTACAAAGGAAAAGTCTACTTGGTTCCTACTTCATCATTTATCAAGAAGATCATGGAAGAGATGCATTGTACTCCTATGGCTGGTCATTTGGGTGTCTACAAAACCTTTGATGCAATAAGGAAAAGTTTCTTTTGGAAGGGGATGTGGAAGAGCATTCATGCTTATGTAACTGGGTGCCGGTCATGTCAATTGAATAAGGATCCTACACATAAACCAGGAGGTTTGCTTCAGCCATTGCCCATTCCCGAAGGCAAATGGAGTCATATATCAATGGATTTCATTACTAACCTTCCGTGCACAAAGAAAGGGTGGGACAGCTTGTATGTTGTGGTGGATAGATTGACCAAAGTGGCCCATTTCATTCCTTCCAAGGTCACATATTCAGCCCAAAATGTTGCCAAGCAATTTGTTGATGGGATTTTCAAGTTGCCATCACAAATTGTGAGTGATCGTGATGTCAAATTCATGAGCACTTTTTGGAGAACATTGTTTGAATATATGGGAACCAAGCTTACTCCAAGCACCGCTTATCATCCCGAAACCCATGGTCAAACAGAAAGAGTAAACAAATGGGTGGAAACATATCTACGCCACTATTGTCATGATACTCAAAGCACATGGGATGATTGGTTACCTTTGGCTGAGTTTGCTTACAACTCAACATATCAACATATCATGTGAGCATTGTCATGATACTCTAAGCACATGGGATGATTGGTTACCTTTGGCTGAGTTTGCTTACAACTCAACATATCATGTGAGCATTGGCATGTCACCCTTTGAGGCTTTATATGGTTACAAGGTCAATTTGCCTATGTTGGTGGGTACATATGAGACTTCTAACCATAATGCCAAGGAGGAAGCTGAAAGGATGCAAGCTTTGTTACAACAATGCAAAAGTAATTTGAAGGTTGCACAAGAGAAAATGAGACAATATGCCAATGTTCATCGAAGACCATTGGAATTCAAAGTGGGAGATTGGATTCTTTTGAGAATACCAAAGTCAAGATATGCGTCTTTGAAGGGAAGCACCAACACCAAGCTAGCTCATCGCTATTATGGTCCTTATCAAGTGATACGAAGAGTTGGGGAGGTTACATATCAACTCTTACTTCCATCTACAACAAAGATTCATGATGTGTTTCATGTCTCTCACTTGAAAGGATATGTGGGTATGATCGATCAAATGGTTGATGAGTTACCTCCAATGAATGAAGAGGGAATGATTGAATACATTCCAAAAGCTATCTTGGGTACAAGGAAAAAGGTACTTCGCACTTGTACCTTGGTGGAGTATCTTGTTCAATGGAAAGGTTTACCTAAGGAAGAAGCTTCATGGCAACCTATTTCAGCATTGGAGGGATATGAAGCATTGATAGAGCAATATGGGTTGGTGTAAATTCAGCCACATGAAACATTCTTCTCCGAATTTGGGGTATTCATTTGAGGTTTCGAGGACGAAACCATTGGGGAAGGGATGGTTTGTAAGAAAGCATTATGGGCTCAAGGCCATGGATAACTAGTAAGTAGGTGTGAACTCTTGGGTGGAGTATAAATACCAATGTAAATGGGATTATGGCTCATTCATGAGATAATGTTATCTGTTCCAAGAATCAATGGTGAGCTTCTCCTGTGAGATGCTAAGTGGTGACTCCTTCATGAGCCACTCCCTTGGTGAGGGACTAAACCACCCCTGTTACTTTCTTTCAGAAAGAGAAACTGAAATAGTACCTTTCGAGAAGATAATTTTAGAAAGAACCTTTCAGACCTAAACTCTGATTCAGACTATTGACCAAGATCTAATTCCTTCATCAGTTTCAATCAATGACGATGTGCCCAGTTCAGGGAAAATGTATTCAATCACCCACCGAATCTGAAACTAAGTTAAGACTTGTGACTTTGATCTAAGGATCAAGTTAACAGAATTTGAAGAATTCTGTTTGGAATTGAAAATTGGATCTAGAAGTATTGAGATAGTGATTTACGATATACTCATGGTATTCAAATAAAAATCAAAACTGTAAACTTGCATAGAAACCCTGCCTTCTTAAAAGACTGTCTTATGCCACAATGCTGGAGGGAGCATTTGGCATATATGTTTATCTAAGGGAAGTTCAGTTGCAACAGCTGACGGGGAGTGTTCAAGGGACAGCTCACACGGCAAAACCTGCCGAGGTCTTGACCAGCCTCGGTATGGTTAAAATGGTGCGATTCCGGTACGATGGACGAGGGTCGATGAAGCGGTCCCTGAGTGAAGTGCCAGGACACCTAAGGAGGATCCTGGAGGGTTCTGACTAGGTGATGCACGGGCTCACAGTGCCGAGGACATCCATGCATATGTCGAGGAAGATATTGTATGATGGACCTATGTTTTTATAATCTATCACTGGATCTCGTTGTTGACTTGCTGGTCTCAACGGAGAGTCCAGAGTGATACTGTTTTGTTGAGAAACAAAGACTCAATGAAAATTTTGAAGTATGACATGTATAACCCGTAAATTGTTTATCAAGAGTTGTTTTTTTTAAAGTTTTAATAAAGAGGAGTGTGTGCATATCTGTTTTCTAAAGCTAAAGTTAAGAAAGGCAATTCAATTACGGGTGGGTGAGTACTTGTTTGGTTCCACCGATTCCAGTGGTAGGGTGGTGGCTAATCCATGGGCCAGATGGGGTTAGGCTGGAATCAGTGGAGTTTTAATAATCAAACTGCAAAATCTTAGGATTACGCTAAGATTCGAGTAGTTAGACAATTCCCTCATAAAATTTTCAATAAGTGGATCAACGGCTGTGCCTGACTTGGATCAGGAAAAAAAAGTTGAAATTAATAAAATGATCAAATTATATCAGTGATAGTTTCCTTCTATCTGGTTTATTCAGTTGAAGGATAGCTTAGAATTGATCACATTAGAAAAATTCGTTTCAAAAAAAAATCATAAAGGTGGAATTGTCCCCGCTTTCCGGGCATGGGAACTTTTTCCGATTTCGGTTTTTGGAGTGATCACCAGCCTAGTCTCGTGCCCGGACATTCAAGGGCGAGGGCTCGAGTGAGAAACCCTGCCCTACGCATGAGGGGATAGAGGAATCTCACAGATTTGAATGATACAATCTGAGTGAATTATTATCTGATGATGAGTTTTATATAAGGGATCTTTATCCCAGGATTCTATTGGGTTCACCAGACTATAAGGAATCTCACAGATTTGAATGATACAATCTGAGTGAATTATTATCTGATGATGAGTTTTATATAAGGGATCTTTATCCCAGGATTCTATTGGGTTCACCAGACTATAAGGAACCCCAGAATTAGTTGGATCTTAAGGAAAAGAGTTCTCCTCTAATTTTGCGAGATGAGGACATCTCGCATTTTTAAAGTGGGGTAGGATGTAAGATTCCTCCCTCCGGCTTTTGAGGTGTGCAGGTGTAAAAACCTCCCCTTCTGGTCTTATAAATATTCCCCTCTTTAAAATAAAAGAAAGATCCTGTTTTGGCCTAGTAAGAGAGAGTAAATGTCTAGAGGGAGGTAATTCAAAATTGAGATATTTTTGGATATAGAAATCCTCCTAGTGTCTAAAATGGTTTTCCCTGAAACAGATATTTAAAAAGAAATTTCCAATGTGCAATTGGAATAAATTAAAAAAAGGTAAAAAGGACCTTAGCCTAAGGGTCCAGAATTTTTGAAATTTTTGAATTAAGGTTCTTATGTACCAATTAGATTAATCCAAATGTAGGGAGGAGATAAATTGAAGAATAAAAGGAAATCCTCCCAAAAATGAGTAAATACTCACATAAGATGAAGAGTTGACTAAGGACAAGGTTATTAGTTAAAAAAGAAAAGATATTTAGAAGAAATGATGCATTTTTGACACCTTAGTATGGGGGAATTCCTCTCATGAAGGAGGCACCTATTTCATATGTGTGGTTGAGTTTTAAACTCACAAATAATGAGATATTTTCATCTCTCCTCTCTCTTGCTTCAACTAGATCCAAAAAGTAAGCTAATTTGACCTAAACATAGTCAAAAATTGACCAAACTGATCTAGAAAATTCTACAATCAGTTTGCTTGTTTAGAGGCTCACTTTTTCCTATAAATGCAGCCTCTTCCTTCGTAAATGGTTAATTGTGTTTTATGCACTGTTACTCTACTCGTCGTCCCAGAGCCAAAATAGTGAATTTATTGATAATTCATTAGTTTTTGACCATTTCCTCTTCAAAAGAATTGGTGGCCACTCTTGTTGCAAACAAGAGTAGATCCCTCAAACCATCAAGCCAAACGAAAGCTCACAAAAATTCATGTAACCTAGAAATCCTACTTTTTCTTTATTCCATTTAATGGTTTTCTAATTTTTGTTCTCTTTAAAATGAAAAATGATGCTATGCCTTGTTGGAAAGGCTTCCCCCCTCTCTTCATTCTTGAATTCAGCCTTTCTTTATCCTAGATATGTAATCAAATTGTTAGAATTAAACTTTTTATATTGTTTCTCTTTAAAAAGTGAAAATTGATTAGTTTAGAATGCTTTAAACCATTTGGGATAATTTCTAAGTAACTTGAGAATGAAAAAATTTAAAAAATGGTCAGCCATACAAAGGAGGTTATGCCAAAATTTTCCTAAATTTTGTGAAATAAGTTTTATCTTTTATTATTCAAAAAGAGTAATCCCCACTGCTTGTGTATTCTAAAAGTGTTATTTTTATTTTATGCATAGAAAAATGCATATTATAAATATTTTTATAATAAACGTGTTATTTTCATTAGAATTAATTTCTGTGCATAGAAAGATGCATATTGGGAATAATTTGATTATAAAAGTGTTACTTTCATCAAAATTGTTTTTTATGCATAAATAGATGCATAAAAGATTTTTTTTATTATAAAAGTGTTGCTTTCATTAAAACTGAATTTATGCATAAATAGATGCATAAAAGAATTTATTTTTATTTCAAAAGAATTACTCTCATCAATTTTGATTTTATGCATAGAAAGATGCATAAAGAAATTTATTTTTATTTCAAAAGAGTTATTCTCATCAATTTTGATTTCATGCATAGAAAGATGCATAAAGAAATTTATTTTTATTTCAAAAGAGTTATTCTCATTAAAATTGAATTTATGCATAGAAAGATGCATAAAAGATTTATTTTTATTTCAAAAGTGTTATTCTCCTTAAAATTGAATTTATGCATAAATAGATGCATAAATGGATTTTTATAAAAGTGTTATTTCCCACTGAAGTTGTTCTTATGCATAAATAGATGCGTAAAGAATCTTTATATCAAAACAAGAATTCTCTTACATTCTTTAAATAGATGTGATAAGATGTGATATGAATCAGATAGATGAGAATGAATAGAGGATGGATGTGATGTGATGAGAATAGAAGTGATGAGAATGAATAGAGGATGGATGTGATGAGAATAGAAGTCATGAGAATGAAAGGTAAATAGATGTGATGATATGTGATGCGAATCAGATAGATGGGAATGAATGGATGGATGGATGTGATGAGAATAGAAGTGATGAGAATAAGAGGTAAATAGATGTGATGAGATGGGATGCGAATCAGATAGATGGGAATGGATGGATGGATGGATGTGATGAGAATGAGAGGTAAATAGATGTGATGAGATGGGATGCAAATCAGATAGATGGGAAAGAATGGATGGATGGATATGATGAGAATAGAAGTGATGAGAATGAGAGGTAAATAGATGTGATGAGATGGGATGCGAATCAGATAAGTGGGAATCAATGGATGGATGGATGTGATGAGAATAGAAGTGGGAATCAATGGATGTGATGAGAATAGAAGTGATGAGAATGAGAGATAAATGGATGTGATGAGAATAGAAGTGGGAATCAATGGATGTGATGAGAATAGAAGTGATGAGAATGAGAGATAAATAGATGTGATGAGATGGGATGCGAATCAAATAAGTGGGAATCAATGGATGGATGGATGTGATGAGAATAGAAGTGGGAATCAATGAGATGTGGATGGATGAGTGGATGATGTGGATTGACGTGTGGATTGATGTGGATGGATGTATGGAAGATGTGGATGGATGTGTGGATAATGTGGATGGATGTGGATGGATGTGGATAGATGTATGGATGATGTGGATTGGTGTGGATGATGTGGATGGATGTATGGATGATGCAGATTGATGTGTGGATGACGCGATTAGATGTGATTTGATGTGGGAATGATATGTTGTGATAGGGATCGACGAAGAAAAAAAAAATTGTTGGAAGATGAGAAAAGATGGGGACTAATGTGAAAGGATGTGGAGTGATGAGAAAAAATGGAAATATTGTTGGAACTATATTTGTATGTGAAATATGTTTTTAAATGACTGTTTTATGTCAAGAATGCTAGGGAAGCATTTTGACTATCTTGTGAATGAGATCGTGGAGACCTATCTGTTAAAGTTGCAACTGCGGAATGGAGAGTCAACGGAGGACGTCTCGCGTAGCAAGGTCGGCCGAGCTCTTCACCAGCCTCGGTTTGATTTAAATGGTGAGGTTCTGGTGTACAGAGGATGAGGGGCCAAGGAAGCAGCCTATGAGTGAAGTGCTAGGTGACATGGGAAGGATCCTAAAGGGTACTGGACCACATGGTGCTCGGTCTCTGGGTCGTCAAAGATACCCACACATATGTCAGGGAAGATATTGGAACAAGGAGTAAGAGTTGTTTTCTGAATTCGGGCATGGATCTGGTTGGTTGATTATGCTGGTCCTCAACGGATGAGTCCATGGCTCTTTTATATGGATTCGTTGGTTGATCTTGTTGATCTTCAACAGAGATTCCATTTTGATATGTGAATATAGTGTCAGTTACTATGAGCTAGGAACTATCGAAAAGGCCCCTGAGTGAATAGGTGGTGAGCGTTCTGGTTACCAATGATGCCATAGGTACGCCGATGAAGAAATGATTGGAAATAAGGATTTAATCGAAGATTTTGAGGTTTGTGATCAGTGACACAATGGCTTCACTAAATGATTTTTTTAAAGATAGTTGATGTTGAGAAAAAGGCAATTTCATATTGGGTATGTAAGTGGTGTGACTAGTTTTAAGTTTGCATGAATATCCGGCTAGGGGGCCTGGGAACTCTTTTCCTTGGTACCCGGAAAAAAAGCTAACCAAATTCTTAATTGGATCCCATCACTACAGTGGTTGGGCGGTTGGCTACTAACCCACAGGACTGGATGGCTGGACTGATGGATCCTTAAATTAAGACTCAATTCTGTTATCGTACGATAGATGAGGTAAATCCCGGACAAAAATTGTTCTATGGAAAAGAATCAACGGCTGTGCCTCTCAATGAGGAAAAAAGTGGTGGTCTCTATGATCCAAGTGCAATCTTTTCCCTGATCTCTGACTTGCGACTTATGGGTTCGGTCAGATCAGTTCATCTAGTTAAGGCTTTTGACTACGTTAGAGAAAAGTTATCCTGGAGGAATCGCCCGTGCTTTTCGGGCAAGGGAAGTTTTTTTGGGATTGGTTTTGGAAGAACCGATGGATTAGTCTCTTGTCCAGATATCCGTGGGCGAGTCCCCAAGTGTGAGACCCTGCCCTGCGCAAAAAGTACTGCTTCCACTGCTACAACCCCTAAATTCGTTGCGCGATGGGGATAGAGACCTCACACACCTTACAGCTATTGCATATTGTTTTTTCAACCGCTCTCACCATCTGCACATGCCGCCATCTACACATGCAAAAATCCCACAATTCACTTCATTGCAAAACAACTGGCAACAATTGTACACCTGAGGTTGGTGGCCATGTAACATCCCTTGTTCCTAAGGTTTCATAAATACTCCACAAGACTTATTACCTTCATGGGGTGTGGGCATGA
Source organism: Cibotium barometz (assembly GCF_041138505.1). Lineage (NCBI taxonomy): Eukaryota > Viridiplantae > Streptophyta > Polypodiopsida > Cyatheales > Cibotiaceae > Cibotium > Cibotium barometz. The sequence goes on along the minus strand of NC_141057.1, from coordinate 22,008,390 downwards.
AACTCCATTAGGATTCTTGGGCTTAGCATAAAAAAACCTAACATGATTTATAGAACCCCCTTGCTTAGAGCATTGATGTTCAACACTTATTTGGCAAACACTTTTTCAGACTCTACAGCTCCAACTCCTATTGATTTATACTATCATCTCCCTCGATGTGATTCTCCACCTGGATCAAATGGGTACATCATCATTCTCCATACTCTTCTAACGGAATTGATCCACCCACCTAGATCAAAAAATTACAAACAATCTACCAATACCAGCTTAGCCTTTCTCTTAGCACATGGCTGCATCACCCATGAAAACCTATTGTCTAGCGTCCTCCCTACTCTTCCATCCTTATCAACTCTGAGACCACACATCTGAGAAGAGTTTTCAACTCTTTGTTCCCCCATCAAACATTCTTTACATTCCCCCAATTCATCCTCATTATGACAAACAAAAGTCCCAATAGCAACCTTAACACCACCTTTCAAAAAATCCAAGTCAAAAATCCGTTTGCAACTCCTCATAACCTCCTCACAACATCAAAAACTTCCTCATCATCAGCACACAATCTAGCATTAAGACAGGCATCAGCCTTCTTAGCATCACTTAGTTCCACAGATCCTTCAAACAAAGTAAGCACCCTCTCCAAGGTGTCTTCCAATAAAGCGTCCACATCATTATCCTTGCCACCATCCAAATCTTCATTCATATATGCCTACTGATCCACACTAGGTTCACCATCACTTGTGTCATCAGAAAAAGGAAACTTTGATAGGCTCTTTACCTCACACTCTTCCATAGAATCAAACAAACGTGCAGGCTCCGCACGGGCATCCCTAAATGAAGTAGTCCTCATATCAGATTCCTATAGAATCTCTTGCATATTAGGGACCTCTTGCCCCTCTATAATAGATTTATCATCTAGGCATTCCTCCTCCACTTTAACCACACAAACACGGTTCCACAGCCTTTGCATCTTTTATTACAGCACTTATATAGGGATCTATAACATGTACACTGCTCCTAGCAGGACACATATTAAACAAATCAAATGTACCTACTTCACCTAGTGCTTGGGCCTAGGTTGCCTCTCTTTCAAACTCCTAAGTTGACATCTCTTCTTCTCTCTTGACATCTTGTATGTCTTCACTTCTAAATAGCACTAGAAATCTATAACAACCCATCCTCTTAGTAGGTATACCCTACATCAATGAGACTATTTGAGAATTCCTCCCTCTTGCTCTCCTCTCCGTAGGCATAGCTGACCTTTCTTCAATCTGAACTACCCTCTGCTTCAAAGCCAACCTATGTAACTTCCACTCCTCCTCTTTGGCTATCCTTAGGGCCTCTTCAAAGCTTCTAGGTTTCTTCAGCTCCACCTTCTCCTTCAGATTTGTATGTAAGGACTAGATAAACATATCTTTCTTATGTAAAAAGCTGGTGGATGCTTTGTTCCCAACAAAACATCCCATCTGCCCCACAAGTCCTCAAAATGTTCCATAAATCTATCAAACACATCTAGCCAATTATGCCTTACCTTCTGAATTTCTTGCCAAAGAACAGTTACCAAGGCCACTTTGATGTCTTCATATGCCTGACCTTGATTTAGCTGAACTCTCCTTGTTTGAAACCACCTTTGGGCATCTCCAAACAACATTAACAACAATGTTAGCTTACCGTCATCTATGTATCCCACCCAAAACTTCCTCTAGATCCTCTCCTACAAGACCATGGAACACCAGGTACAACATCATGGCTGTCATCTACTCTTTTGATAATTCTCAAACCTGCAAAACAACCTGAAGGTTGCTTCAAAGCCCTCCTCTATGGAGGCACCAAACAATGATGTTTTTTGGAGAACTGGCCTTTATAGCCCCGTCCAAAACACACCACCATGAGGAGGAAACTATCACCACCACCACAACCCAACACAAACACCAAAAGAGGACACCACTACACCAAGTTAACGTCCCTTAATCCTTAGCTGACACAATTGAACACTTCAGCACCCTCCCAACCTCCCTATTCCAATCCACCTATCTACTCAAACTATCCTCTCAGATCAGCTCTCAACACTAGCACCTCATATCTTCCAACTAAAGCCCCTCCTAACCTCAGCTAACTCCCGACTAACCAAAATGGCTTTCAGCTACTACATAATTGCCTATAAACTACCTCCAAAACTACCTCAAAGTACATCCACATCCACATTCCCATTCACATCTATACATCCACATCTACATCCACATACATACATACATCCACATCCACATTCCACATTCACATCTATACATCCACATCTACATCCACATTCACATACATCCACATCCACATTTCCATTCACATCTATACATCCACATCTACATCCACATACATACATACATCCACATCCACATTCCACATTCACATCTATACATCCACATCTACATCCACATTCACATATATCCATACATCCACATCCACATTCATACATCCACATCTACATGCATACATCCATACATACACATCCACATCCACATTCACATTCATACATCCACATTCATGCATCCACATCTACATTCTTACATCCACACATACACATCCACATTCACATCCATACCTACCCATCCACATACATACATCCACATCCACATTTCCCATTCATATAATCATATATGCCTTCACGTTGTCAGGCTAAAATCTGAGAGGGTTTTTTGGTCAGTGTGCATATGGTGCGTGTGGTGTGCGAATAAATTTTGCCCTGAATGCCCTGGCAAGTGTACAGGCCGAGTGATTTTGTTGTGAGCTGGAATATGCACGTGTTTTTTTCAGAGCAGATGCTGGTGATCTGGGAGTTTTATTGCATCAGTATGGTGTACCGGTGGTTACTAAAAAGATGGCACCGACTGTGGTCGTATTTGGAAATTCATAATGTTGATGATGTGGATGATGACAGTTGGCAGCATTGTTTGGAAAGCTGATGATGTTCCTGATGACAAAGTCATTGGCGCGGCGTGATGATTTGAAGAAAGGCGAAGGAGGGGTCTTTTAGCAATATGGTGACCATTATAAAGTTTTAAAGAAACAAATAAAAAATATATTAAGTGGCCAATGATTTTTTATGACCATGTGGAGTTCTTATATGCGGCCAGCAGCATTTCGAGAAGGTGGTGGAAAGAGTCGCAGAAGGAAAGAGAAAGGCCGAAAAGGAGAGGAGACAGGCTGGCGTCGCCTGGGCTCAGAGATTGAAAGCTGCAGAAGGTAGGGAGACAGAGGCTGCCTTGGTCGACTGGGCGCAGCCGACTGGTGTTAAAAGGAAGGAAAGCCGTGTGGTGAAGCTGCTGGTCTTGGCGACAAGAAGAGCCTGGTGAGGCGCAACAAGGACTCTCCACAGCAGAGCAGACAGGGGAGCGAGGGGTCCAGTAGCGGGTAGCACTGGCCGAAGCGCTGCAGAAAAGAGAAGAAGGCCACCTTGTGAAAGTTGCGAAAGACTGCAGCTGCGGAAAGTGAAGGGGCCGCCTGGTGTACGAGAGCAGCTGGAGAGACCGCTTGCAAAGGGTTGGCGCTAGCTGGAGGCCGCCTGGTATGAAGCTCTGGGCATTAGCAACGACTGGGAGCAGCCGCTTCCTGGACGAGTGAAACACCTTGGTCATAGCAACGAAGTGAAACGCATGGAGAAGTGAAAAAGTGGCCGCCTTTGGAGCTGGGCAACGTGGAGAGAGGCACAGCAAAGGCGACGGCTGACTGAGTTGAAGGCTGCAGATAGAGATTAAGAGTGTTCCCGCCTTGCAGTAGAAGTGCTGAGGCGGCTCTGGGGATTTAGAAGAAAGCTGGATGCAGGTAAAGAAGAGGCTGCAGGTCTCTTGGGTGATGGTCTAGTATGGGTTGATGATTGAAGCAGCAGGGAGGGCTGCTGTGAGGAAGGGTACGTATGATGTGGCTTGGGTTAGATATCTGTGATGCTGCATTGAGCAGTGGTTCGTGGTGAAGAGATTGTGCAAGGCTCTGGTGGTTGGTGAAGCTGCTGGTCACGACATACAGAGAGTGGGAGCTGCTGAGTGAAGGTTAGCTGGTGTGGGCACCTTCTGGAGAGAGTAGCTGGTCTTGTGTGGGCGATGATTGCAGGCAGTGCGTGGATGCTGACCAGAGAGGGAGCCTTGGTTTTTTGTGTGTGTTGGATGCAGAAGTGGTGCTGATGTGTGGGCTGGAGACAGTGGGGCTCGCCTAGGACAATTGGCAGATAGCAGCGGACAGAGAGTAGCCAGGCTACAGAGGAAGAGAAGAAGGGTTGCTGGTGTGGGCACCCTCTCGAGATTACAGGGACCGGGAGATAGAGGCTTGGTCGTCAGACGCAAGGGTGTATTTCCTTGGCAGTAAATCCCAGCCAGAGTCCTGGTCTTTGGTGTATTTTGCTGAGTTTGTACATGGTTGATGCTGTATATGTTTTTTTTGTTGAATGATCATCTGTCCTTCATGGTTTTGAGCTGTCTTATGGTGTGGGTGGGTGGCGAATGTTGAGAGAGTGTTCCAGCCGGTGGCTGGTGGTGCCCCGTTCGTGGTAGTTTTTCCAAGTTTGGGAGGTGGAAGGGCTATAGAGGCAGGTTCTTTCTTCTTTTTTTCACCTCACATCCTTCTGGTGCCCCCACTGAGGATTTCTCAAGGATTGTGTGACTGAGGAGTTGCTCAGGCATTGTGTGACTGAGGAGTGGCTCAGTTGACAGAGGATAGCTCAGGGATTTCTCTTACGAGGGTGTATGCCCCAGAGTGAGAGATTGAAGGAAGGTGTTTTTTGGTCTACAAGTCCCGGTCAGAAATCCATCCTCCAGACTTAGAAATCTTTCCTCGAGACTCCCAAAATGTCCTCCAGAGTCAGCTAGCCTCAAAACCTTGTATTAGAACCTCTCTATATCAGGAAGCTACGTTAGCTTACCACTAGCTCTGCCGACAACAAGTTCTCTTGGCTACCACAAACAAATCAGATACTAACTTCATCTTTCTTTTGAATTTTGATGGCTCACCCTAGTCGAAAATGGGTCCTCCAACATCCTCTACAATCCTCCAGCATATGTTGACCTAATAGCGATAATCCCTAGACCTTCCTAGATAACGTGTCGGCCTTCCTCTGACCTTTCTTTGACCTTCACTTACTAAATTCTTTCTCAAAAATCTGACACAAAATTGTCTGACTCAGAAGCCTACAGTGAATCAAAATCTTCTCCAAATGTTCTCAAACATCCACAGACCCTCAAGTATCTCTCAACTTGAAGAGATATCACACAATTAACTCATTGTTGACTATAGTTGGCACCCAACTTCCTCTGAATTGATTGTCCCTAACCAACTAACTAAACTGATATAGTTGATGCATGTATCCTCTCCTCTGCATCAGATAACGATTCTAGATCCTCAAAACACTTAAACAAAAATAGAACTGAACCTTATAATCACTTAGCTAACAACAGTCGCTCATAGTTAACACAGAACCCCTTCAGACCATAAAGCCTTCTAACTACTCTAACAGCTGAACTTTTACAGACCTCCAACAATGAATTGGGACTCACAAGCACTTCCCCTTAACTCAAACAAGAAAAAACAAGATCCCTACACCATGAATTGATTATGTGTGATGTTCAACTAACCTCAACTAACCTTTTACTCACTCATCTGATGTTAACTTAGTTAGAAATAACCCAAAATCAACACCCCAAACATCAAGCCAACACACTCCAGTGGTTCATCTCCATCATCTCATTGAAATAACACACATACTATAACTAAACTATCAAATACAAACACTTGTAGTTGAGACAAGCCAACCCCTTAGATTTAATCAACTAGATATTGGGTATGAACAGTAAAAGAAGCAACAAGAGAAAGGGGGGATCCAGTGGTTCATCTCATTGAAATAACACACATACTATAACTAAACTATCAAATACAAACACTTGTAGTTGAGACAAGCCAACCCCTTAGATTTAATCAACTAGATATTGGGTATGAACAGTAAAAGAAGCAACAAGAGAAAGGGGGGATCCACAACAAGATTTTCCCAACTCTTCAATTTCACAAAACCAGACTCAAAAAAAGCTCTCGAACCACACCTATAGGCCAAACTTTCTTTAAGGAATGAGACAAAGCTTACATGATATATGTGAATGAAATTGAAATGACTAACCATAGTTTATCACCTAGTCAACAACTGCTTTTAGATCAATTCAAAGACTCTTTTGCTGATGACCTACCCTAATACTACCTTCATCTCATCCAAAAGACCACACAATTTAGATTCTCCCTACTACTAGTAGTCATTAGGGGAAGGTTGAGGTCTATGGGGGCCCTTTAAGCTGCCATGAGATTAAGGAGATGATTAGTGTGAAGGCCAATAGGAAAAATACATGTGTACAAAAACGTTGGGTTGATTAAGACCCTAAATCTTGTGGTCAAAGGTGGAATCTTGCCTTTTTCAGATCTGCCAGCAAAGAAAATCTTCAATATCTTTTTTTTAAATATTTTTTTAAAGAAAAAGTTTTAAAAAGTTACCCCCCCTCACTTCCCTCTTCCCTCCAAAAGTAGGGGTGTGTTTCTCTCTCCTCCCTTTTAGACTAACCCACTTTCCCCATCTACCACTCACTACACCCTCACTTGCAGCCCTATCTTCATCCCCAACTTGAGGAAAGCTCTTTGCTACCACCTACTCAGAGAAAGCTCTGTTATCAGCCTCTTTCTCTCTCTAGAGGAAGCTCTGTTATCAGACTCTATCTCTAGGTCTCTCTCTCTCTCTGTGCAAGCAGGCACCTAATGCAATCTCTCATTAGCTTTCTTTTGAGGAAAGCTCTTTGCTACCAGCTACTCAGAGGAAGCTCTGTTATCAGCCCTTCTCTCTCTCTCTAGAGGAAGCTCTGTTATCAGACTCTCTCTCTCTCTCTCTCTCTCTCTCTCTCTCTGCATGCAGGCACCTAATGCAATCTCTCATTTGCTTTCTTTTGAAGGTTTAGCTTTCTGTGTGTGTGTGCATGTGTGTGTGTGTGTGTGTGTATTGTGTGTGTGTGTATGGATTTGCAGCAAACTTCTTTGAAGCTTTAGCTAGCTCTCTCTCTCTCTCTGTCTCTGAGCAGGTATTTGCTTTTTTGCCATATTCTTAACATTCACTTTCTTTTCATTTGGGCCATCTATGGCTCTTCAGTGTGTACGCAGGCCATCATCCACTATCGAGTCCATGGCTATTTCCACAGTACAGGATGATGAAGGTTATTGGATTCCTACCGTTTTTAAGCGGTTCATGTGGATAACAATGCAGCCCAGTTTGAGGGGTGCACACAAGGTTCCTCGAAGGCACATGGCTTCCACAAGCCATCACTGGAAAGGAAGGATCTTAGAATTCAAAGTTTGCAACAAGGATGGAAAGCGGCTTGCAAAGGTGCAACATGTTTACACCTCAAGCCAAATACATCTTGAAGATGAGAACTCACCACGGTTCCCAACTAACTGTAAGTTTCAGTCCTTGTTTAATGTTTCTTTGCTTTGGAGAAATGCTTGCATGAAGACTATGTGAATATCAAGAACTCCAATGTATTCTATTGTATGCAGATGTTTTCCCTTCAACATGTGTGGAATGGCAGCCTCTAGAATGTTTTACAGGGACCTTCGAAGCATGTCATGTTGATCTAGGTAGGCTTATGTATGCTGGGGAAACAAGTTCCGAACTTGCAAATAGAGGAGTATTTTTCATTGCTGCAACATATGTTGTGCCACAGAGGGGAAGGTTTGGAGCACTTGAGCCAATTTCTCCTCCTGCACTAAATAGCCCGGAATGGCCCATTCCAGACCCCACTACAATGGAGAGCTTTCAGCGCAGGATTTTCCATGACATTCAGTCAAGCCTAAAGGCTGCATATGGATCCCACAGGATAAGTGTATCTCTTTTCATGCCTTTACATGTGTTTATTGCTATTTTCAAAGCAGGCAAGTTCCATCGCACCCCAACAATGTGGATAAGCAAAGATGGGGCCTTTGAAGCTCTAGATACATTTCTAAAAGGCGACTGGACCACCAAGGTGGCAGAACATAAGGGCGATGTAATAAAGTGCTCAGCGGTAATGTCAATGGTAAGATGCAGGTATCAGATAGGCAAGCAAAATCTAACTATGGTGTACCCTATTAGAAGGTGGAAATGCTCGTATGGTGAATGGGAGGCTTTGGACTCTGATCTCTATGCTAGGGAGGAGGTAGAACTTCATATTGAAGTTCACCCAGGAGAGGAGCATACAGTGGTAGTTAATGATGATTGGAATTTTGCTCAGTTGAGAGATCGTATTGTCATGTCCTTTAATGTAAGGAACCAATTCAAGTTTGTTGTTTCTAATCGACCCATGCGTCAAAGGTCAGAGAAACATACACTCTGTGTGTCATTGGAGCCCCCTAGGGTCCTTAGCTTGAAAGACTGTTAAGTTGCAGACTTAGGTAACATTTTGAGTGATTTTGGGCGATAATTTGTAGCGGTGTACTTCTGAATACAAAATTATTGATTGCACCATAGTCCCAATGTCCTCTGTATTTCACTGCAACTTGGATTTTAATTTTATTAAATTTAAAATTTTTAAGTATGTTCTATAAATTTATTAAACTTTATAGTGGAATGCTTTATAAGAATAGGTTTTGCTCTATAAAGCTCATTTCATTCTTAAGATCTTGCAGTTTCTATTTCCCTTCAATATCCCGCCATGGCTTCAAGCTCTAACTCGCTACGCGCAAAACTTGAGAAAATTGGGCTCTCAGCAGGTGCAGGTGAGAACATCGCCATTTTTGAGGGGGTGATCGATATGCAAAAAACTATAGACCTTCATGCAGAGGCTTTTCAAGAGCAGGTCCAGTGCATGAATGATGTAGTGGCACAATATGTCGTGCAATTGCCTGAATCCACCACTAAATGGGTTCCAATGGACTTAATCAGGCATCTGTACCATGGTGACAAGTCGTTCCGATTCAGGCTCAACCGATTTTTGAAAGGGCTTACATCTAGCAATTATAGGGTCGAAGATGATGACACCGTTTATGAATTGCAGGTTGGTAATGTAGGCACCACCTTCCTTTCATGGGATATGACGTTAGCACTGTTTTTGCAAGAAGCCAGGGATACAGAAAAAAAGAAGGGAAAGGCAGTGAAAAAGGAAGTAGCTCTTGTGAAGGAATCCAAAGGCGAGGTGGAAGAGGTTTTCTCAGAAGAAGCTGAAGCGTCCATGGCCTTGGTGCTTCTCCAACAAGGGTCAACTGAGGATGAAGAGCCTCATCGTGACCTCGAAGGGGATGAAATTGTGGAAGAGATCCCTGAGTTGGATGTAACCACTTTGAATCCCATCATCATGGATAACAAGGAATTTCTTTTCCTTGATGACATTTGTAAATCCTTGGGGTTAAGGGAGGATGAGGCCTTAAGCATATTAGCAATTGGGTCTGGTTTCTGCAAAGAAGACACACTTGAGCAACAGCCTACAAGTGTACAGATTGATTTTGATGACCATGATCTTACCAAAGCGCTAGCATTCCAAGGTTATGATACAGAACGTACAATTGAGGAAACTATTTCCAATGCTCTTGTTGCTATAGAAAATGTAGCAGCAGAGTATGAAAGTGTCCCTCAAGAAGCATTTCAACCACATAAGCGCTTGCATGTAGATACATCAGTTGAGCAGCGTGGAAGCAGTATAGACATATGCAACCCACGCATTAGCCAATGTGATGATGACATTGAGGTGGGTTTAAATCAAAGTTGTGCCTTCATATTTATAAGTGAGTTATTACTAACACCTGATTTTTTTCTCTTGTAGAAAGCTTATATTTTTGACAAGTTTGCTGCACGTGGAGGTGGAGTTCGTGTGCAATCCGATGGACGAGACACCTCCCTGATTCATTACCTTCCTAGCCTCTCTCCATCATTTATTCGAGTAATCCATTTAGAGTACTCTGAGGAGGCACAAGCAGAGATCATCAAGTGTAAAGCTCTAAGTGGGGTTCTCACCGAAGATGGGCTAGCAAATAATGCAAACAAATGTATACTTATTAGCAGGGAGGCAGCCATGTACACATTTGCAGGCAACTACACCGGCCACGTGCTAAGCCACTGTGCCACTTCAATCTCCAAAGGTGTAACCAATCCTATTATTATAGCTAATAGCCTAGGTGAGAAAACCACACAGAGTGACGAAGCTAAAGAAGCTCTCAGAAATCTTCTCAGGAACTTGTAATTTTCTTTCTACGAAATCAATACAAAATGTATACTTTTTTAATTGTAATGTTTCTAAGAAGTCTGAACCATTTCTCTTGTTTATTTGATGTGTCAGCACTGTGCCCTCTAAACTTTTGGCAGGCATGTGAATGTGTAGGAAATTTCATTGATAATGATCAAATATTTGTTCTTTGAATGTCACTTAACATCCAGCCGAAATCTGGCAGTACAAAATCTGAACAATTTTTAAAAAATCAGAATTTTTTATGTTTTTTGATATTTGTAAGCATATTTTTCATCAAAAAAGTGCACATACTCCTGGATAGAGTCAAAAAATTAAAAAAAAATGGATGTGCGCTACGGCGCGAATTTCAGCCTTTCAAAATGCAGGGCAGGCTTAAATTCGCGCCGTAGCGCACAGCCCTTTTTTTGATCATTTTTTCACAAAAAAATACATTGTGTGCACTTTATTTTGATGATTACTCTGCCTAGAACCATAAAAAAAAAGAAAACTGTTGCTTTTATAAAAAATGTTCTATCTAATGCCAGACTTCACCAGGTGATTTTGAGCACCAAATAACTTTTTTTTTTGTCCCTGAGCTTTTCTAAGGCCTTATTGAGCTTTAAGCCTTTTTTTCGGACCGAAAATAAATTCAATATAATTTTGTTTCTGCACTATGTAAGGATCCTCTCTTCAGTGCCAACAACAATGCCACGTATAAGAAGATAATGTTTCACAATCACCTTATCAGTAATATAAATTTTGTTCCTGTTTAACTAAGGCTCTTAATACATGATCAACAGTTTCTCTCATTCAAACAACAGTACAAGAAATGAAATGTCTGCTTTTATAACAGTTGAAACAAATGAATACGTTGGTTAACGAGTCATTGACAATATCTTATAGATTCAAAAAAATGTATTACAATGTCGAGATTACAAAAGGCACAAAGGCCGCCGCCTAAAAGCTTAATCCTATCCTATAAAGCCTTCCTTATGGAGCGCTTTATCCTGACGTAAACGTAATGCAAGTGCCATGTCAACAGGCTTTAGGGTCACCCTTTTGGCGTGAGCATGGCACAGCACCGAATCTTGAAACAGAGAGACCAAAATTGTTTCTGACGCCTCTTGGAGGGCCTCCAGTGCCGTACTCTGTACCCGAGTGACCCTGTCACTGTACTTGTCGATGACTTCTTTTACAACTCTTGCAAAGGGGGCCTTCGCCATGATGGGGTCTGTGCTCTTTTGGTACTTTCTAATTTCTCACAGAGCCACGGTCCCTGGTTTCCATCTTCTCTTCTTGTTGGCTACGGGGGGTGGTGGTGGATGCGACCTCTCTTCCCATGGTTGTCTATCATTTCTAAATTTTTTTCGCCTTTCTTGCTCGGCTGGATCTAGATTTAGTCTTCTCTTACTTGCTTCTGCCTTCTTCTTTTCTTGTTCTTGTTTTAATCTGCGTGCTTCTTGAATTCTTTGTTCCCGTCTTTCCCTCTCCCTTTGCACCTCCTGCTCCAGTCTTTCCCTCTCCCTTTGCTCCTCCTGCTCCAGTCTTTCCCTCTCCCTTTGCTCCTCTACTTGTCGTCGATCCTCATCTTCCATCTCCACCTCCTGCTGCCTGTTTGCACGTTCCTTCTTTCTCTTGACACGAATCTTTATTCTTTGTTTTTTAGGTGGAGACGGGGGGTGACGCCTCTCAAGTTCCTCATGTAGTGTTTGTGCTAAGAGCCTATCCTGCTCTTCACGATGGCTTATTTCCTCTGCTTCATAGAAGTCAGCAGCCTGTTGAAACTGCTCTTGCTCAATACACAGAAGTGCTTCCTGGTCTTCCTCAAATGCGACCCTTAGCTCCTCTTGTAGCTGCTGAGGGAATAGGGCTTGCTGTTGCTCTCTTCTTCTATGCTCCTCCTCATCAATCTGGCGTTGTTGCTCTTCCAGCACACGCTCCTGCTGCTCAGCCTCTGAGAGAGGTCGGGGGAATGGTGTACGCGTGGCTCTAAATGAGCCGGTGTCTCCAGGCTGCTTGGAGACATCCTCAATATTGTCCAGTCCTGAGAACACATCCGGCTGTACATCTTCCTGTCTGGTCTCTACCTCTCTGTCCATGCTTGTATGCTTCTTTTTGATACGTTTTTGCACTTGTTGAAATGCCTGTGCCGCGGCTACTGCGTGTATTAAGTTGTGTGCACCAGACGGTACGTTTGGGTTCTCAGTTTTGCGTGCAGTGTGCTTAGTTCTAGCCATCCATTGACTTACACGAGTGAATGAACGTGAAAATGTAATTTTAAAACTCACTTTCACAGGTTTATATAGTTTTTGAAAAATAACTTATTAATAAAAAAAATCTCGACATTAATAAAAAAAGCTCTAACTTAAAAAAGGTTACAATTTTCTAATATGGAACCCATTTTCGACCCATACGCCTCCGCACAGCGAACCACTCACGCATCCCATGCACGGCACTTGATGCTCGCCATGCAATTGCTCGTTGCAGATTGACATTTTTTACAACCCTTCGTAGTAATGACACCTGCCCTTTTGGTTTCTGTCGTCGTCGACCTCCCAAACTGCGATAAAACCAATTAAACATCTCATGCAAGGCATTACTTTTTTCCTTACCACCTCCACCATGTCGCGTGTTCTTAAAGTATGCTGCCTTAGCTTGATAATGAGAGCGCTCCATTCCTTGGGTGCTCCAAATTGCCATTGGACCATATTCGTCGAGAAAAAACTGTGCGTGGGCAAATATAATGTGCTACAACAAAGATCATATCAGAATTTTACTATTTGGCGATTAATATCAGTAAATAGATAGAAAGGTAAATACCATATAGTGGGTGATATGTGTTTCTCCCCATGCATCAACCATTTGCTGAGTAAATGTATGTATTGCAGTCTTCAAGTTTGCAATCTCCTCGGCAACAAGTGGAGCCTTTTCTAGCAATTGAATCATTTTGTCAAGTGACTCCCACAGCCTTGCCCGCTTGAGACCAAGCTCTGCATTATTCCCACGATAAGTGGTGCATTCACAAATGGCCTTCCATAATTCATATTTTGTGTGACTATTGTACCCCTCGTAATTTGAGAGAAGGTGTCTTGCTTTGGACCCACCCATGCATATTTTGTTTGGATTATCCTGACCCAGTCCTGACTTTTTAGTATCCTTAGTCAGCTTTACAGCACCACCATGAAGCCCCACACTTGAAAGGACATCTTCCAGCTTACTGATGCATTCGTTGCGAAGATGCTCAGGCTCCATATTCCATGCATAATTGATATGTAACTTCAGTAATTTGTCCATTATGCATAACCTAGCATGAAGCGTGCAAATATGAACACGGGAAAGTGGAATCTCTAATATAGGGCTCCATGAGATATCTTCTTGATCACGATTAGGCGGACAATTGGTATTACAATTCATGATGCCATTAACCCATTGCATAGGTTTCTTTGGATCTTTGTTTTGCGTTGCACTCATTGAAGTTGGTTGTACATTTTTCTTGCCCTTTGCATGAGATTTGGTCGTCTTGGTGGCTGCAACCTTGCCTGAAGCTTTGCCGTGATCAATATACTCTGATTTTGAATGGCAGCAATAAATACATGGAAAAAAAGTATTTGCTCCTAGCTTGCATCCCAGCATACACTTCAATGTCTTTAAATCACCTGCCATGTGCCACTCAACTGTAAATGTTCCTACATCTTCCACATGCAAAGTTTCTCCTTTTGATTGCAATGATATGACATTTGGGATGCCTGTTCGGGTAAGGTACCATCGCAATGTATCATTCGTCTCCTGTGGAAGCTCAAATGCTGCCAACCACCATATATTCTTTTCTGATTGCACTCCATAGTAATCTTTTCCCTGAGATTGACTTCCCTTGTTGGAATTTGAGGCTTGTGCACTACAGTCAAGAAGATTATCATCCTGTTCCAGATTTCCTTTCATAGCCCTGTTCATAAGTGTTAGGCTGACTCTTTCTAATTTTCGTCCTTTTACAATTTGACACTCATCAAGCTTTAACACAAACACAGCCTGACCTTGGCACTCCTCAATGCTTAGACCATAATAAGAAATCATAGCTCTTTGAAGGGTCCTTAAATCAATAAAGACATTGTTGTACTTGTTGTATTCAAATACCTTTGTAGTACATACAGGCAGAGCATCCTCCACATGACGGTAGCCACCTAACATGGTCGCAATTTCTGAGTTTGCACTTTTTCTTGCCATGGTTACACTGTATGGAGTTGGTAGCATGGGTCGAAGAAAACCTTTAGCATGATGACCTAGTGTAAACACCCTGTAGATGGCTTCATATCCCTTCCTACTGACACCAGCACTATCACATGCATCCATAATCTGTATGGGGCTTACCATATTTTGCAGCTCTCCAGAAATTCTGTTTCGGATTTGCTTAGATATTTTGCATGTGGGATCTTCTAGCAGCTTATATATGTCTGATAACTTAACAACATGTTTCAATATGCCTGCTCTACATTCCTCAGCACCACCTTCATATCCCATCATATCCCCAGCAATATCTCTACATGGAACATAAATACAAAATAACATCAATATGTTTCACAAAACAGAAAGGCCTGCAAAATAATGGCAAGAATAGAAGTTACCTTGTTGCTCGTACACGTCGTTTTCTTGCTCCACTTAGGATTGCCAAGGTTTCTAGGGACTGACGCTTTCTTTTCCGTTGTCGAAAGCCTACTGGAAGCTTCTTCAGGCTTGCAAGATGTCGTTGCTTGTTTCGTGCATCCTGTTTGGCTGCATTCACCTTGTCCCGTTCATTATCAAAGGCCTGCTTAAGCAAAAAGTTGTTCTGCTGGAGCTCCTGATTCTGAGTTTTCAAGTTGTTCACCACTTCTTCAAGCCTATCAATGTCCTTCTTGTGTTGCTTCTGCAACTCAAGCCATAAGCCTCGGAAATGCAGTCTTGAATGCGATTCCTGAGCTGCAACAAAAGAAAGCCTCCTACAGTAGCCAAATAGACCATTAGCTCCATCACCTACATAACTAAGAAATGTAGTGATATTAACAAAATGAGGTGGAGCATTGGTGAGCGGGTCAATAGGGTATATGAATCCATTCGTCCAGAGGTTAATACATTTTCGCCCTTGTGATCGAAGAGTACCCAATGGCACATCGGTCACACCACTTGATTTTGTGCTGCGGATTGTAGCATACTCAGCAGCCAAATCTACATGTAACCTGAACTTTGGGGCTCTGTTAGATATATCTTCAAGTGGCATTTTCTTTAGGGTTAGGCAATGCTGAAAAGACCTTCTAGTAGAACACAATGCAAGAGTGAGGATAGGGTATTCTGAGGAGAGTGCAATGAAGTTTTGCTGTAAAAAATATTAGAAGGTCATAGATCTTCTGATTAGGTAATAGGAGAAAGGACAAGGAAGATGGCAAGAGGCATAGAAAATGGTAGATTGAGGTTTTGCAGCATAATGCAGTAGAGAGAGAGAGAGAGAGAGAGATGTAGATTGCAGACAGAAGTAGGGGATATGTATGGTAAACAATGCAAGAATGGAAAATGGTAAGCTTTGAAGCTATGGAGGTTGACAGAGGGATTTTCTGCACTTCAATGGGGGAAAGACATGAGAGAGAGAGAGAGAGAGAGCAGAAAATGATAAAAAGATGAGGCATGGAGGATGAGAGAGTGTGAGATATCTGCATTTGGAAGTTCAGAGGTTATGTAAGCTTACTAATCAGAGATGCAGAGCCATGGCACACCCAAATGTGAGAAAGGGGAAGAGAGAGAGTGGTAGAGAAACGAGGGCATCTTAGAGAGAGAATGTAGAGAGAGAAAGTGGGGGGGAGCTAAACGTGGAGGGAAGAGAGGAGGGAAGGCTTTCCAGCCATTTTGAATTTGGGGAAACCAAAAAGTTACCCCCATTTTAGCTCAAGCAAATATATATTTGAAAAAATAGAAATTCAAATAATGAATGCATAAAGATCCCCTTGTCAGGCCTAGTCAAAGTATGCTTAGAGTCCTTAAGCAAAAGTACTTAAAAACATAATATGGCAGCTTAAAGGGCCCCCATAGACCTCAACCTTCCCCTAATGCAACCACCTCATACGACACCTTATACACAAAATCAAATAAAAGAAATCCAACAACAAATAGAAGAACTTTTAGACCGTGGACTCATACAACCTAATAGTTCTCCTTTTGGTTCCCCAGTACTCTTAGTTTAGAAAAAGAACAAAACCTACCACATATGAATTGATTATAAAACTTTGAATAAGACAATTGTTAAAAACATATATCATATTCCTCGTATTAATGACTTGGTAAATAAACTTGGGGGTGCATCTATATTAGTAAGATAGATTTGAAATCTAGATATCATCAAGTTTGTATGCATACATCTAACATATACAAGACTTCTTTTTGCACACTCTATCCGGACACTATGAATTTCTTACTATGCCTTTTGGTCTTACTAATGCACAACATTTAGTACAATGATGAACAATATTTTCTTGAAACACCAGCACTTCGTCATTGTTTTCTTTGATGAAAATCTTATTTTCAGTCAAAATGAAGAGCATGAAAACATTTTACATTTATCTTCAAACTTTTGAAAGAAAATTAATTATATGCTAATCGAGTTAAAGCATGGTTAGTTGGTACCACTTTTTTGCTTTAGACTAGAAAAAAGATGAGTGATTTTAGGGTTCCTATTATGGTTGCAAATTATAAATAATATTCTTCAAGGTACTTTTATGGGGACAAGAATCTTAAAAAGTACCACTCGTATTTCTAAATTTACCTAAAACTCTCTGAAAAAAATAAAAAAGTAGTATTAAAAGTAGTGTCAAAGACACTGTTTTCTGTACCACCTATCCATGCATCACCAAATCCAGAGAAAAAATATTTCGTTTAAAAGGAAATTGAATATTTAGGTCACATTGTCTTAGCTAAAGGTATTAGAGTAGGTTCCAAAAAAGTCCACACTATTAATACTTGGCCTACTCCAAAGAATGATACTCAGGTTCGTTCTTTTTTAGGTATATGTAGTTATTACATAAAATTTGTAGCTAAATTTTCTTTGATTGCATTACCCTCGACCATGCTTCTTCGTAAGCAGATTGTCTTCTTCATAAGTAGATTGTCTTCTTCGTAAGCATATTGTCTTCCATTGGAGTGAATACCAACAAAAATCCTTCGACATGCTTAAGAATATTTTGACACATACACCTATCCTTCAATTACCTGATTTTTAAAGAACTTTCTTCCTTGTAGTGGATCTAGTATTGGTGTAGTCTTTATGTAGGATGGTAATCCTCTTGCATAATAAAGTCATAATTTAAACCCTCTGAAACTAAATACAACACTTATGATAAAGGACTTCTTGCTATTGTACACGCAATTTGTATGTGAAAACATTATTTAATGAGCTCTCGATTTCTCATTAACACTAGTTTGGAGATAGGAAAAAAATGTGTCCATGGACATATTTATGTCCTCATTTACTAACCAACTTTATGGAATTATTTGGAACACGTGGATACTCAAAATCAAAGGTTTCCTTCTTTCATATCATGAGGTACATAGTGAAGGAAAAGTGGGATTTTTTGGGATGACATTGCTTACCTTTAGGCTTTTCAATTCCAGATAAATTCATAGGCCAAATTATAGTCATAATGCACAGCTATTTGGACTATATTTGTATCAAAATATTTAATTATCCAAATTTCTCATTGCTTTCCAAAGTTGTTGGATGTGCATTACTTCACAAACAAATCTATGGTATAATAAAATCCATCTTAGGCTCAAAAATCAATTAGAATTCCAAGATTTAGGTCTTAATGAAAAATCTAAAAAATTTAGTTGTCTCAAAAATTTTTTTTGGAGGATTTTCATAGCTAATCAAACAATAATATACTAGAACCAAATCTTGCACACAAGTTCTATAAAATGCTATGCTTTATTGATACATTTTATGAGAGCTAATCATATGTATACCTATCCTTTTAGGAACTTTGTTTTGGATGAAAATTTATAAATTTTGAACCATATTCATTAATATAGAATAAGAGACTACTTTGTGCATTTTTAGGCATCTCATAATAATTTAAGTGGAATATCTAGTCATTTTATATAATAATAAACACTATTTTTATAAGTTTCTTCACTAGATGATCCAAATATATGTAAGAGTTCATATACATTCTTTTGTCATCAATGTAGTTTTCAAAGCTGAAATCATCACCTTGTTTTTTAACTAAATTGACATGTTTAGATATAATTCTTGATTGATTACTTTAGTGGAGACATTTATTTATTATTAATCACCATATAAGCTCACACTATTATCGTATTTTTGGTATCAAAGACTCAAGGACTAAAATGAGATTCAAAGAAGGAAATTTAATTGAGTTCATTATGAATGTGGTAAATTTTTTTGTCATGAAAAATCTCTCTCTCATCTACTGAATATTATATAAGGTTTAAGAGAAATTAATAATGAGTTGATATTATTTTTTCTTTACATGTAGGAAGCTACTTTGTAAATTCGTATTTGGATTAAAACGCTAGATATACCTCTACTTATGGTGATTTATCAATTATATTTAAGGTTATTTTTTTCATTTTAATAATTTTCTAAGGTTTTCACATTCATGAAGACATGCCTTAGAAGATAAATGGTAAAATACTTCTCATATTTATTAGATATGATTTTTTTTAGCGAACCCCTTAAAAGACATTTATGTCATTAAGAACTCAATGGAGTCTTTTTGGGCCCTTTATTTTCCATGAGGTTATGGAAACGTTTAACTTTTTGACAAATAGGAGCCCGCCATGTAAGCAAAAACCATTGGTGATTAAGAGAGATGTAAGAGTGGTCAAAGGGTGCACTTTTTCCCCAAAAAAGGGGGGGGACAATTTTACAAATTTTAGACCTCCATAACTTCTACATACAAGCTCCGATTTGAGCGGAGATCACAGATCCGTGATCTACACATCAAGAGCTTTCCATAGATATGTTACATGATATGGTTTTATCCGCTAGATTTTAAATTCCATTTTTCCCCCAAAATTCAAATTCGAATAAAGTAGCCGTTTTGAAGCTTCAAATTAGAAAACGTTTCTTCTTAAGAGAAAAGGTTTGGCTCCCTTAAACTGCCAAATAAAAGGGCCCAAGAAAACTCCATTGAGGTCCTAATGCCTACTAGGTTACCAAACTAGTGTTGAAGCAATCCAACAAAGTATACGACATCTACTTACCAAATCGTTGATATCTGACAGTCACATTACATAGACATCATTTATTCAAAGTTTTCATCCTCTCATTGAATATCAACCAAGAAAAGAAAATGTTATAGTTTATGCACTAAGTAGACGTCCTTCTTTTATAAATATTTATGTTCTTGACATGCATTCTTTTTATGCTATGGGAGATACATATGAGAACTATCGTGACTTTCATAACCTATGGCTAAAACTACATTCTAACAATTATTTACTTATTAATACTTATTCATAACATGATGGATTCCTTTTCTTTGGAAAGTGATTATGCATAACTCTTGGAAAGTGCTTATGCATAACTCTTCCATTTATACAACTACTTCTAGAATACTTGCACAATCCCCCTGACATTGGTCATAGAGGCATCATTACTACTCTCAAAACAATAATAGATGATTTTTGATGGCCTAACATAAAGAATGATGTTTCCAACTTTGTTTCTGAATGTCTTGTTTGCCAACTATTCAAGTAACATCATGGAAAATAGCATGGCTAACTAATGTCTTTGCATGTTCCTTAAGGTCCTTTGGGAGAAGAAATATCTATGGATTTTACTTCTACACAAAATGACATGCTTTGGGCTATTGTTAACATATTTAATAAGCAACCATATTTTATTACATGCAAAAGACATTCTCTACTTTGCAGCTACACGTCTTTTCATTATACATGTCTTCACACATCCTAGTCTACCTAAAGTTATTATATCTAATCGTGACTCTAGGTTTTGTAATAGTTTTTGGATTGCTTTATTTTCAAATCTAGGATCTAAAATTTAATTCAAATCTTCTTTCCATCCTAAAATAAATGGCCAAACCAAAGTAGCTAATAGTACCATTTTAGATTTAATATTAAGATCCTACACAATCTTCACACTACCTAATTGGGAGTAACATCTTTATTTACTACAATTTTCTTACAATAATACACCACACTTAGCTATAGAAAAATATCATTTGAAGCCGTGCATGGTAATAAATTACCAACACCTGTTTCTCGAGTTTCACACACAGTTCCTATAGTCGATGGTTTCACTAGAGACCATACCTGTATACTACAACAAGTAAAAAAAGCTATAGCTAAATCCTAAACAAAATATACCAATCAAGAAAATAAGAAACGTAAGAAAATTTCTTTTAAACAAGGAGATCATGTTTGGGTTCTTGTAGGAAAAAAAAAGACTAAAAAGTGTATATAGAAACCCCACAAATAAATTAGCCCCTAGATTTTATGGCCCATTTAAGATTCTATAAAATCAATGATAGTGCTTATCATCTTGATATTCCATCACACTAGCATATTCATAACTCTTTTCATGTTAGTCTACTAAAACCATTTGGAGGCCCTCTTCTAGCCTATCTGATATATAATGATCCTCCAATATTAGACGAAGATTCTCAAATCATAGAACTATAAATTATTTTAGATCGTGAGCGTACAATAACAAGAGAAGGTAATGTTTACCATCAATATTTGGTTTAGTATAAAGGACACCCCATCGAAGATTCTCAATGGCTACATATTTATTCCCTCACTACATATCCATTCTTGATTTCATCTTAGAGGGATACTAGCCCATGAAGATTATTTATGATTTTGTGAAACCCGAGGGAAGTTGCTTGTCACCATCGGGACATGTTATGAGGAGTTAGTTCATGGAACATATATTTCAACATTTTAATTATTTATGGATTGGTATTAATCCATGAAATATAGATTCCCATATTTTTCACTTTTATGAATTCTCCTAGATGGGTTTAAATTGGAATGCTTTTCTAAATTCGAGCGATTGTAGCTTACTTTACGTGTATGTAGGTGAATCCGTACATGTGTGGGAGTATTGGTTGTATCGTCTTGATGATATGAAGTTTCATATTTTTTTAAGAAATTAATTCAGTAATTGATTGGCTTAGTTGATGCAAGTGCATATAACAAGATGAAATCTAAGCCATTCAAAGACCTAGAACGAGATACATCTACACAATCTGACCCATCCATTCATGCACATTTGAAGATGCGATCCCAATCATTTAAATATCTTGATTGAGGTATGAAGTGAATCTCAGAAGTGAATCTCAACCATCAAACATACCTCGAGGTATGAAGTGAATCTCAACCATCAAACATACCTCGATCGTGATAATGACCCAAAATCTAAGCCGTCCATGTGTGCCTTGAACTAGATACTTAATTCTTAACCCTAAAATCGCACGTACATCTGAAGCGTACATCTTGCAAACCCTAAAGTGCATGCCACCGAACCTAGATCGAGGTTATAAAATCAGAAAGTTTTTTTTTCGCCTCATTGTCACGTCATTTTCACTCTCCATGCTCTCTTGATTTGGATTAGCATTAGTGGGCTCATTAGCATTGTTTTATAGCTTTATTAGTGCTACTTAGCACTAAGCATTGGACCTCTCACATTGGCCTTTCACATTGACTTGCCCGTTTGTGTTAGGCTTAAGATTTAGCATGGAGTCACGGGAGGAGCGACGCTCATCTATTGTGGACCTCATCGCAGAGATAGACTGCGAGTTAGGGGCTATCCGTAGGACTGCTAGAGACACACCATTTGCATTACATATCGTGGTAGAATTGGAGGCGATGCTATCATCCCTTCGTAGCCTTCACGATATTGTTTATGTAGATAAGTGGATAGCCCAGCATCGCACTACTCATGTGTCACATGGCCTGACATATCGTTAGGTCTATGATCTCTGATTAGGGATGGAACCTACTTAGATCTTTTCCTCGATAGCTGTGGGTTGAGGCCTAGGGCGGGAAATCCCCTTACTATTTTGCAGTCTTTGCATCCTCGTATGATGGCGGCACATATCTACAGTCTTGATATGTTGTCGTATATGGGAGGATGCTGAACAACCGTAAGATTCCCATATACCTTGCAAAGCAATTATATGCAGAGTTTGTCTTAGGGGAGGAGGTGGATTACACTACCCATCATCCTGGTCGGTGCTGGCAGAGGCCGTCTCTAGGACCAGGGCAGGCCACCTCCACCAACCCTTCATGTAGCTCCTACAAATCTGGCATTTGTGCTATGTCGATGGTCGAGAGGCTCTTGGCATACCTAGGTTGGCATCGACGTACAGAGTACCACAGAGAGCATCTAGCACGTGGTGCGCTTGTTCTCAACGATCGATACCAATGATAGATGTCGAGGTATTTACACATTTATTACTTCTTAAGTTTTTTCATAATAATTTATTTACATGTTTATATGTACTTTTCTTTATTTTTGAAATGAGCGCCATGGTTGATTGTGTCACGTAGGGTCCCACATCTACCACACTGAGAGACTCACTCATCTCAGGAGTTGGTAGAGGCGAGAGTGGAGATTGACTACCTTAGAGAGCTGCATTGTGGATGGTAGAGGTAGCTAGTGCAGAGGCACGACATGCGAGAGATTCTAACATCCAACAGGTAGGTTTCTCTTGTACATAAAAGAGTTATAAATAAGATCCTAAGTTATAAATTTCTTGAAGTAATGTAGAGCAGCACATGATTATGGAGCAGATTGCACAGCATAGGGTAGAGCAGTTGATGCTGCATGTTCGGAAGTTTCGCAGATCTTAAGATGTGACAATGCCTTACTTGCCTCTATATCCACGGCTTGTTACTAGAGAGGTTTTTCGATGACCTCTCCCTCAGGATGCACCACCATTCCTTCGTGATGCTTGATGTGCTCCCTGTCTCGAGAACATTGGCAATACTGGTGGGTATGCTCTGGGATGTGGACATTTTTTCCATTTGTCTTGCATCACCCACCAGGAGCTAATACGCTTCTCAACATGTCCCTCTTGCCGTGCACGTGTCAACCTAGAGACATACATAGTTTTGGGCATTGACGATCTTCACCCAGGCTTCGCTCGAGTAGATACTGTTGAGATATCGAGCTCGTCTAGTGAGGCGATGGACACTGATGACCCGCCTGGGAGATAGGCCCCACACTTACACCACTGGCATGGTTGGTGAGATCTTGGGTGATATGCGGCCAGTGGGATGACAGGCTGTGTGACAGCCATTCTAGAGACTGGCATAGTTATAGCGCCAGCTCATTTAGTTGGGTTCACACTATAGAGAACCCGTGTATGTATTGGTTGAGTACCTTTCATAACACCATATTAGTGAATTTGGGAATTTCCTAATTCTCATTTTTGAATACTTAAAAAGGGGACATGGATAACATGTTTGTAAGTTTCTCAAAACCCTATCATATGACCTATCATTGGAAAGCGCTTGAAAAATGGAATCTAAAGAGCTATAAAGCGCTCATTTTGGATTAGTGGTGTTCAAGTTATGGTTAATCCAAACTTTTGACCACGTGTCCCAAACTTGTGGGAAATTCCCATATTCCCCAATATGGTGTTTCATATTATGTGTACTCTTATCTTATATATGGTGTGTTGAGTGTTGAGTGAAGAGAAGAATATATTCAGCCTCTCACCTTGTGTGTTCTCTATTAGGGTTTTGTGAGTGTGTGTGTGCTTGTAAGAGCTCAAGCTCTCCTCCCCCTGCATCTTTTCATGGTATCAGAGCCTGGTTCGTGCTAAGGGCTGAGGTGCAAGCAAGAGAACCACAGGAAGCGGTACGAGGGTAAGAGCTTCAACTACTCTTCCCTATTTGTGTTGGTGACTACACCCTTGTCAGGAGCTCGACGGGAGGCACCGGCAAACGATCTCTGATAGAGGAGCTTTCTTCGTGAGAGTAAAGCTATAGGGCAACTATACTATCGTATCGGACGTAGTTTTCAGGGCCGAAAACACATTTCGGGCGCGTCTGGACATCTGTTTTTCAAAAAGAAGACGATTTCGAGCACTGCGGGTAAGTCATTGATTCTCTGCAGAACTCTATTTTAAGAACTGCAGGAAGACAGATTGACTGTGCAGACACTGCGGGTAAGTCATTGATTCTCTGCAAAACTCTATTTTAAGTACTGCAGGAAGACAGATTGACTGTGCAGACACTGTGGGTGCTGCAAAGAGGTCAACAGTTGCCATTGGGTGTATGTATGCACATTGAAGTCACTGGTTGTGACATTTGAGAGTACTACAGTACCGCTGTAAAAAATATAGCAGTTTGTGCAAAAAAACCAGAGTGCTGTTTCTGGTAAAATTGTGTGTTTGGCAAGATGTCAAATGATGGGATAACCCAGATTGTGGCTGAGAAGCTTGATAAGAATAACTTCCATGCTTGGAGGTTCAGGTTGACAAATTTCTTGATGGGAAAGGGCTATTGGGACTACATAGAAGGTGAACATGAAGAGGCAACGGAGATACCGGACATAAATCCGACTGCTGCTGCAGATGTGAAAGAGTTTAAAGACTGGAACCAAGGAGCCAGGAAAGTTATGTATTGGCTTTCCATTAGTATACAGGACACCATGATTGGGCACATTCAGGATGCCAAGTCCCCCAAGGATGCGTGGGACACCTTGGTAAAGCTCTATGAAACAAACACCAAGGCACGTAAGATACAGTTGAAGAATGAACTTCATACTGTGGAGAAAAAGAGCATGTCTGTGAATGACTATGCGCTGAAGATAAAGGGTATTGTGGAATCTCTTGCATCTATTGGTGTGTCAGTAGATGATGATGACAAGGTGGACGTCTGTCTACGTGGTCTCGGGCCACAATACAAGGCGTTCAAGACGTCTATTCAGACTCGGGAAAACATTCCCAACTTTACAAATTTGGTGTCTATGCTTATTATAGAAGAGAAGAGCTTGGGTGAAGACCAACAGTCTTCACAAACCAAAAATAGTTCGGAGCAACAGGCCTTCTATACGAGGTCAGGAAGAGGACGAGGAAGAGGAGGCCGTGGACGCGGTCAAGGAGGTGGCCGAATAGGTAATCAGAATTTTGGCCAGCAGCAGCAACAACAACAGTCCCAGAATACACAACAACAACAACAACACGCAGGTGGAAGAGGCAAATTCAGAGGCAGGGGGAGTCAAAGATGCCATGGAAATTGGCAAAGGCAGTATAATGATGCACGTGAATGCTATTATTGTGGTAAGCCTGGACATGTGCAGGCAGAATGTTATAAGAAGCAGGCTGACATGCAAAATGGAAAAGTGCAATAGAATAACTATGCATCCTCAAGCAGAAACAATGAGGATAATGAAAGGTTGTTTGTTATGCAGTATGTCGTGAATGCCATGTCTGATAATGCTGAAGCAGCACAAAAAGATGATGTATGGTATGTGGATTCAGGTGCTTCAAACCACATGACAAGTCATGGGGAGTGGTTCAAGGAGATGAAAAACCAAGAAAGACCAGGTTTTGTGGAAACAGGGGATGACACTGCTCATCCAATTGCCCATGTTGGAGATGTGCCATTGTCTATACAGCATGGCAAAGTGAAGTACCTTGCAGATGTACTTCACATTTCAAACATAACAAAGAATCTGGTTTCAGTTGGCCAGATGATTGAGCAGGGTTTGTAGGTTAGGTTTAACCCTGATGGTTGTTATGTTGAAGACTTTAAAGATAAGTGCAGGTTGGTTGCAAAAGGCAACAGAGTGGGCAGAATGTTTACGTTGAATGTAGACATGCCTGAGATGAGTGCTACGATGTTTGCAAATGGATCAAGAATTGTTGCAGACACAGACATTTGGCATAAAAGGATTGGACATGTGAATGTTCAAAGATTGAAGTCTATGCAGACTAAAGGAATTGTGACAGGGCTGCCAAAATTTAAAGTGGAAGGTATGCAGAAAATATGTGAAGCATGCCAATTTGGGAAGCAAACAAAGCATGTGTTTCCACGTAACATATATGTGAGCAGAAATGCACTAGATGTTGTGCATTCAGATGTATGGGGTCCTACGAAGACCATATCTATGGGAGGCTGCAGGTATTATGTGACTTTCATTGATGACCACACAAGGAAAGTGTGGGTATATTTCATGAAGGAGAAGAGTGAGGTGTTCACTCACTTTTAGAATTTCAGAGTTTTGGTTGAAAAGCAAATAGGGAAATATGTAAAGTGCCTAAGGTCAAATGGAGGGGAGAGTACTTCTCCAATGAGTTCTCTGAATTTTTGAAGAAGAATGGTATTCGAAGACAGTTTACATGCAGATACACTCCGCAACAAAATGGAGTTATTGAGTGAAAAAATAGGCACATTGCTGAGATTGCACGAGCATTCATGAAAGAGAAAAATATGCCGCATAGCTATTGGGCTGAGGCTGTTTCTACAGCACTATACATCATGAACAGGACTCCAACTACAGCCATACATGATATAACTCCAAAGGAGAGGTTTACTGGCAGAAAACCAGATTTGTCTCATCTGAAAGTCTTTGGATGCATTGCATATGTGCATGTGCCAGATGAGCTGAGAACTAAGCTCGATCCAAAAGCTGAAAAATGTGTGTTTATTGGATATTCCCTTGAGCAAAAGGGATACAGGTGTTATAACCCTGCTACACATGAGTTGAGGATAAGCAGGGATGTTGTCTTTGATGAGATGAGCAGCTGGTATACTGCTGAAAAAGAAGCTGTTGGGGCTGATGTGAGTGGAAGTGTGGTTGCACAGAATGCAGGTCAGCAATCACAGTCTTTGAGTGGACCAGGAGAGTCCTCATCTAGTGGGTCTATTGATAGACCATGGAGTGGCAGGCTGCATCATAATACCAGTCCTGCAAATGTGATTAGTACATCACGTAAAGGAAACGAGAAAGTGGTTGAGCCCCTTGGTATGCCTGACATTTCTGCAGGGCATTCTTTGATGGAGAGTCTAGTGGCTCAGATATGAGCCTTGATGAGGAGCGTGGGATCCCAGCTATGAGAACACCTGGTGTAAAGAAGGCTATGGAAGCCATGAATGAAAAGCTGCGAAGATCTGGGAGAGTGAAAAATCCTGTGCAGAGATTTACCTATGATGGTTATGTGGCGATAATGTGGGGGATTGACATGTGGATTGATGTGGATGGATGAGTGGATAATGTGGATTGATGTGGATGACGTGAATGGATGTATGGATGCTGTGGATTGATGTGTGGGTAATGTGGATTGACATGTGGATTGATGTGGATGGATGAGTGGATAATGTGGATTGATATAGATGACGTGAATGGATGTATGGATGATGTGGATTGATGTGGAGTGATGTGGATGATGTGGATGGATGTATGGATGATGTGGATTGATGTATGGGTAATGTGGATTGATGTGGATGGATGAGTGGATGATGTGGATTGATGTGGATGGATGTATGGAAGATGTGGATGGATGTGTGGATAATGTGGATTGACGTGGATGGATGTATGGATGATGTGGATTGGTGTGGATGATGTGGATGGATGTATGGATGATGTGGATTGATGTGTGGATGATGCAATTGGATGTGATTTGATGTGGGAATGATGTGATGTGATAGGGATCGATGAATATGAGTGAAGCGCTAGGTGACCTACGTAGGATCCTACAAGGTGCTAACCATACGGTGCTCGGGCTCTGGGTCGTCAAAGATACCCACACGTACATCGAGAAAGATATTGGAACAAGGAGTAAGAGTTGTTTTCTGAATTCGGGCATGGATCTGGTTGGTTGACCTTCTGGTCCTCAACAAATGAGTCCATGGCTCTTTTATATGGATCCCTTGGTTGATCTTGTTGATCTTCAATGGAGATTCCATTTTGATATGTAAATATATTGCCGGTCACTGTGAGCTCGGAACTATCGAAAAGGCGTGTGAGTGAACAAGTGGTGAGCGTTCTGGTGGCCAATGATTCCATAGGTACACCGATGAAGGAATGATTGGAAAATAAGGATTCAACCGGAGATTTTGAGGATTGTGATCAGTGACACAATGGTTTCATTAAATGATTGTTTTAAAGATAGTTGATGCTGAGAAAAAGGCAATTTCATATTGGGTGCGTAAGTGGTGTGAGTAGTTTTATGTTTGCATGAATATCTAGGTAGGGGACCTGGGAACTCTTTTCCCTGGTACGCGGGACAAAACCTAACCAAATTCTTAATTGGATCCCATCACTACAACGGTTGGCTGACCCACGGGTAGGCTGGACTGATGGATCCTTAAATTGAGACTCAATTCTGTTATCGTACGATAGATGAAGTAAATCCCGGACAAAAAATGTTCTATGAAAAAGAATCAATGGCTGTGCCTCTCAAAGAGAAAAAAAGTGTTGGTCTC
The DNA here is from genome assembly GCF_041138505.1 of Cibotium barometz. Taxonomy (NCBI): domain Eukaryota; kingdom Viridiplantae; phylum Streptophyta; class Polypodiopsida; order Cyatheales; family Cibotiaceae; genus Cibotium; species Cibotium barometz. The sequence continues at coordinate 21,979,750 of NC_141057.1, read as the reverse complement.
TATGATCCAAGTGCCATCTTTTCCTTGATTTTACTTGGGACTTATGAGTTTGGTTAGATCAGTTTAGCTAGTTAAGGCTTTTGACTACGTTAGAGAAAAGTTAACTTAGAGGAATCGCCCGTGCTTTTCGGGCAAGGGAAGTTTTTCCGGGACCGGTTTTTAAAGAACCGATGGATTAGTCTCTTGTCCAGATATCTGTGGGCGAGGCCCCGAGTGTGAGACCCTGCCCTGCGCAAAAAGTAGTACTTTCGCTGCTACAACCCCTGAATTTGTTGCGCGTTGGTGATAGGGACCTCACAGCTGGTATCAGAGCAAATTGGCTAATGATGAGGATCATCCGAGAAACAAAAAATGTCAAAAATTTATGAAGAAGCAATAAAAGGTTGTAATTGTGTGAAAAAATTCATACAAATTGATATTCAAACTCAAATTCATAAATTGGTAATTGGGTCTTCAGATGGAAGTACCGCAATTGTATGGAGTCCCTAACTTGCTTCAACATGATGGTATTTACCTTATAGCTCCAAGGACCATGACTACTCGTATATACCGAGGGTATAACTGCAGCTCTTTACTGGCAGTATATACGAGTAATCTAAGACTTGAAATTATAAGCATTAATACTATCCTGATGATGAATTCGAATGTGGTTGATATGATTTTAAATTCTGGTTGAGAACTGATGAGTTGATTTGGATTCTGATTGAAAAATGAAGATTCCTGAATTTCGGTTGAAATGTAATAAACTAAGCAAAACCACAATGAGAATGAATGGGACGAGTCCTTGTGATGATATTCGTATAGCTGGAATGACGTTAATGACTTCAGCAAATCACTATGAGATTAGTGGATTGTGCTGGCAGATTGCTGCTATTAACACTTGACCCAGTGGATCAAGTTAAGGGATGTCAAATTAAAAATCTATATAATTGAAAATTTCCATGAAGGACTGTTCAGATAGAAAATTCAGTCTAATGGGCCATTATTGTTGTGATAAGGATTTGAATGATACGATCTGAGTGAATTATTATTTGATGATGAGTTTTATATAAGGGATATTTATCCCAGGATTCTATTGGGTTCACCAGACTATAAGGAACCACAGAATTATTTGGATCTTAAGGAAAAGAGTTCTCCTCTAATTTTGCAAGATGAGGATATCTCGCGTTTTTTACGTGGGGTAGGATGTAAGATTCCTCCCTCCGGCTTTTGAGGTGTGCAGGTGTAAAAACCTCCCCTTCTGGTCTTATAAATATTCCCCTCTCTAAAATAAAAGAAAGATCCTGTTTTGGCCTAGTAAGAGAGAGTAAATGTCTAGAGGGAGGTAATTCAAAATTGAGATATTTTTGGATATAGAAATCCTCCTAGTGTCTAAAATGGTTTTCCCTGAAAGAGATATTTAAAAAGAAATTTCCAATGTACAATTTGAATAAATTGAAATAAGGTAAAAAGGACCTTAGCCTAAGGGTCGAGATTTTTTGAAATTTTTGAATTAAGGTTCTTATGTACCAATTAGATTAATCCAGATGTAGGGAGGTAGGGAGGAGATAAATTGAAGAATAAAAGAAAATCCCCCCAAAAATGAGTAAATACTCACATAAGATGAAGAGTTGATTAAGGACAAGGTTATTAGTTAAAAAAGAAAAGATATTTAGAAGAAATGATGCATTTTTGACACCTCAGTATGGAGGAATTCCCCTCATGAAGGAGGCGCCTATTTCATATGTGTGGTTGAGTTTTAAACTCACAAATAATTAGATATTTTCATCTCTCCTCTCTCCTGCTTCAACAAGATCCAAAAAGTAGGCTAAACTGACTTAAACATAGTCAAAAATTGACCAAACTGATCTAGAAAATTCTACACACAGTTTGCTTGTTTAGAGGCTCCCTTTTTCCTATAAATGAAGCCTCTCCCTTTGTAAATGGTTAATAGTGTTTTATGCACTGTTACTCTACTCGTCCCCAGAGCCAAAAACAGTGAATGTATTGATAATTCATTAGTTTTTGACCATTTCCTCTTCAAAAGAATTGATGGCCACTCTTGTTGCAAACAAGAATAGATCCCTCAAACCATCAAGCCAAAGGAAAGCTCACAAAAAATCATGTAACCTAGAAATCCTACTTTTTCTTTATTCCATTTAATGGTTTTCTAATTTTTGTTTTCTTTAAAATGATGTGGATGGATGTATGGAAGATGTGGATGATGTGGATGGATGTATGGATGATGCAGATTGATGTGTGGATGATGCGATTGGATGTGATTTGATGTGGGAATGATATGTTGTGATAGGGATCGATGAAGAAAAAAATTTGTGGGAAGATGAGAAAAGATGGGGACTAATGTGAAAGGATGTGGAGTGATGAGAAAAAATGAAAATATTGTTGGAACTATATTTGTATGTGAAATATGTTTTTAAATGATTGTTTTATGTCAAGAATGCTAGGGAAGCATTTTGACTGTCTTGTGAATGATATCATGGAGACCTATCTGTTAAGGTTGCAACTGCACGGAGAGTCAACGGAGGACGTCTCGCATAGCAAGGTCAACAGAGGACTTCACCAGCCTCAGTTTGATTTAAATGGTGAGCTTCCGCCGGTGTACAGTGGATGAGGGACCAAGGAAGCGGCCTATGAGTGAAGTGCTAGGTAACATAGAAAGGATCCTAGAGGGTACTGGACCATATGGTGCTCAGGCTCTGGGTCGTCAAAGATACCCACATGTACGTCGGGGAAGATATTGGAACAAGGAGTAAGAGTTGTTTTCTGAATTCGGGCATGGATCTCGTTGGTTGATCTTGCTGGTCCTCAACAACGGATGAGTCCATGGCTCTTTTATATGGATCTGTTGGTTGATCTTGCTGATCCTCAACAAAGATTTCATTTTGATATGTGAATATATTGTCAATTACTATGAGCTAGGAACTATCGAAAAGGCCCCTGAGTGAACAGGTGGTGAGTGTTCTGGTTGGCAATGATGCCATAGGTACGTCGATGAAGAAATGATTGGAAATAAGGATCTAACCGAAGATTTTGAGGATTGTGATCAGTGACACAATGGCTTCATTAAATGATTGTTTTAAAGATAGTTGATGCTGAGAAAAAGGCAATTTCATATTGGGTGTGTAAGTGGTGTGACTAGTTTTAAGTTTGCATGAATATCCGGCTAGGGGGCCTGGGAACTCTTTTCCCTAGTACCCGAAAAAAAAGCTATCCAAATTCTTAATTGGATCCCATCACTACAGTGGTTGGGAGGTTGGCTAACCCACAGGACTGGATGGCTGGACTGATGGATCCTTAAATTAAGACTCAATTTTGTTATCGTACGATAGATGAGGTAAATCCAGGACAAAAATTATTCTATGGAAAAGAATCAACGGCTGTGCCTCTCAATGAGGAAAAAAGTGTTGGTCTCTATGATCCAAGTGCAATCCTTTCCCTGATCTCTGACTTGGGACTTACGAGTTCGGTCAGATCAATTCAGCTAGTTAAGGCTTTTGACTACGTTAGAGAAAAGTTATCCTGGAGGAATCGCCCGTGCTTTCCAGGCAAGGGAATTTTTTTCGGGATCGGTTTTGGAAGAACCGATGGATTAGTCTCTTGTCCAGATATCCGTGGGTGAGGTCCTGAGTGTGAGACCCTGCCCTACGCAAAAAGTACTACTTTAACCCCTGAATTTGTTGCACGGTGGGGATAGGGACCTCACACACCTCACAGCTATTGCATATTTTTTTTGTCAGCCGCTCTCACCATCTGCACATGCCGCCATCTACACATGCAAAAATCCCACACTTCACTTCACTGCAAAACAACTAGCAACAATTGTCCACCTGAGGTTGGTGGCCATGCAACATCCCTTGTTCCTAAGGTTTCATAAATACTCCACAAGACTTATTACCTTCATGGGGTGTGGGCATGAACCTCCATTAGGATTCTTGGACTTAGCATAAAAAAACCTAACATGATTTACATAACCCCCTTGCTTAGAACATTGATGTTCAACACTTATTTGGCAAACATTTTTTTAGTCTCTACAGCTCCAGCTCCTACTAATTGATTTATACTATCAGCTCCCTCGATGTGATTCTCCACCTGGATCAAATGGGTACATCATCATCCTCCATACTCTTCTAACGGAATTGATCCACCCACCTAGATCAAAAAATTACAAACAATCTACCAATACCCGCTTAGCCTTTCTCTTAGCACATGGCTGCATCACCCATGTAAACCTATTGTGTAGCCTCCTCCCTACTCTTCCATCCTTATCAACTACGAGACCACACATCTGAGAAGAGTTTTCAACTCTTTGTTCCCCCATCAAACATTCTTTACATTCCCCCAATTCATCCTCATTATGACAAACAAAAGTCCCAATAGAAACCTTAACACCACCTTTCAAAAAATCCAAGTCAAAAAGCACATAGCCTCTTCATCACATAACCTCCTCACAACATCAAAAACTTCCTCATCATCAACACACAATCTAGCATTAAGACAGGCATCAGCCTTCTCAGCATCACTTAGTTCCACAAATCCTTCAAACAAAGTAAGAACCCTCTCCAAGGTGTCTTCCAATAAAGCATCCACATCATTATCCTTGCCACTATCCAAATTTTCATTCATATATGCCTACTTATCCACACTAGGTTCACCATCACTTCTGTCATCAAAAAAAGGAAACTCTCATAGGCTCTTTACCTCACACTCTTCCATAGAATCAAACAAACGTGCAGGCTCCACACGGGCATCCCTAAATGAAGTAGTCATATCAGATTCCTATAGAATCTCTTGCATATTAGGGACCTCTTGCCCCTCTATAATAGATTTATCATCTAGGCATTCCTCCTCCACTTCAACCACACAAACACATGGTTCCACAGCCTTTGCATCTTCTGTTACAGCACTTATACTGGGATCTATAACATGTACACTGCTCCTAGCAGAACACATATTAAACAAATCAAATGTACCTACTTCACCTAGTGCTTGGGCCTAGGTTGCCTCTCTTTCAGACTCTTGAGTTCACATCTCTTCTTCTCTCTTGACATCTTGTATGTCTTCACTTCTAAATAGCACTAGAAAGCTATAACAACCCATCCTCTTAGTAGGTATACCCTACATCAATGAGACTATTTGAGAATTCCTCCCTCTTGCTCTCCTCTCCCTAGGCATAGCTGACCATTCTTCAATCTATATTGCCCTCTGCTTCAAAGCCAACCTATGTAACTTCCACTCCTCCTCTTTGGCTATCCTCAGGGCCTCTTTAAAGCTTCTAGGTTTCTTCAGCTCCACCTTCTCCTTCAGATTTGTATGTAAGGACTAGATAAACATATCTTTCTTATGTAAAAAGCTGGTGGATGCTTTGTTCCCAACAAAACATCCCATCTGCCCCACAAGTCCTCAAAATGTTCCATAAATCTATCAAACACATCTATCCAATTATGCCTTAGCTTCTAAATTTCTTGCCAAAGAATCGTTACCAAGGCCACTTTGATGTCTTCATATGCCTGACCTTGATTTAGCTGATCTCTCCTTGTTTGAAACCACCTTTGGGCATCTCCAAACAACATTGACAACAATGTTAGCTTACCGTCATCTATGTCCTTCCCATAAGTGAATGTTACCAACTCTATCCCACCCAAAACTTCCTCTAGATCCTCTCCTACAAGACCATGGAACACCGGGTACAGCATCACGGCTGTCATCTACTCTTTTGACAATTCTCAAACCTGCAAAACAACCTGAAGGTTGCTTCAAAGCCCTCCTCTATGGAGGCACCAAACAAGGATGTTTTTTGGAGAACTGGCCTTTATAGCCGCGTCCAAAACACACCACCATGAGGAGGAAACTATCACCACCACCACAACCCAACACAAACACCAAAAGAGGACACCACTACACCAAGTTAACGTCCCTTAATCCTTAGCTGACACAATTGAACACTTCAGCACCCTCCCAACCTCCCTATTCAATCCACCTATCTACTCAAACTATCCTCTCAGATCAGCTCTCAACTCTAGCACCTCAGATTTTCCAACTAAAGCCCCTCCTAGCCTCCCAACTAACCAAAATGGCTTTCAGCTACTACATAATTGCCTATAAACTACCTCCAAAGTCCTCTACATGTCCTAGTCAGAAATCCATCCTCTAGACTTACAAATCTTTCCTCGAGACTCCCAAAATGTCCTCCAGAGTCAGCTAGCCTCAAAACCTTGTATTAGAACCTCTCTATATCAGGAAGCTATGCTAGTTTACCACTAGCTCTACCGACAACAAGTTCTCTTGGCTACCACAAACAAATCAGATACTAACTTTCTACTTTCTTTTGAATTTTGATGGCTTACCCTAGTCGAAAATGGGTCCTCCAACATCCTCTACAATCCTCCAGTATATGTTGACCTAATAGCGATAATCCCTAGACCTTCCTAGATAACGTGCCAGCCTTCCTCAAACCTTTCTTTGACCTTCACTTACTAAATTCTTTCTTAAAAATCTGATACAAAATTGTCTGACTTAGAAGCCTACAGTGAATCAAAATCTTCTCCAAATGTTCTCAAACATCCACAAACCCTCAAGTGTCTCTCAACTTGAAACGATATCACACAATTAACTCATTGCTGACTATAGTTGGCACCCAACTTCCTCTGAATTGATTGTCCCTAACCAACTAACTAAAGTGATATAGTTGATGCATGTATCCTCTCCTCTGCATCAGATAACGATTCTAGATCCTCAAAACACTTAAACAAAAATAGAACTGAACCTTATAATCACTTAGCTAACAACAATCGCTCACAGCTAACACAGAACCCCTTCAGACCATAAAGCCTTCTAACTACTCTAACAGTTGAACTTTTACAGACCTCCAACAATCAATTGGGACTCACAAACACTTCCCCTTAACTCAAACAAGAAAAAACAAGATCCCTACACCATGAATTGATTATGTGTGATGTTCAACTGACCTGAACTAACCTTGTACTCACTCATTTGATGCTAACTGAGTTAGAAATAACCCAAAATCAACACCCCAAACATCAAGCCAACACACTCCAGTGGTTTATCTCCATCAGCTCATTGAAATAACACACATACTATAACTAAAATATCAAATACAAACACTTGTATCCACTCATAGTTGAGACAAGCCAAACTCTCATATTTAATCAACTAGATATTGGGTATGTAAGATATTGGGTATGAACAGTAAAAGAAGCAACAAGAGAAAGGGGGGATCCACAACAAGATTTTCCCAACTCTTCAATTTCACAAAACCAGACTCAAAAAAAGCTCTCGAACCACACCTATAGGCCACTACGAACAAACATAGCACAGAAAGAATTGAGTTGGTTGGACTTGGGCAGGTTCAAGTTCCAATAGAGCTATAGCACCACATAAATCCTAGGAAACCCATCATCCTACAAGATCCTGTATCTCCTTTGCACTTTCTGCTCTGAACAAGCTAACGTTTCCAAATCTATTCTATGTCATTCCAGACAAACCACATAAAACCAGCAAGCTGCACAATATCAGCTATACAAATCAAAATCTTGGGTGTTTCCACCCCTTCTCAATGTTCCTTTTAATTTTTTCTAATCTTCAATACTCGCGTCTCAGGGGGTGCACCACTTAGAAACCCTATGTATCACATGCATTCAAGGGATATAAAAAAATCCCTTACCAGTCATGAATAAAATGATCCATTTTTCATTATGGACTTACGAGATTTTTTTTCAAAATCAATTTTAAAAAACCCTTATGTAAATGTATTTTTGTAAATTTACCTTTAAATTTATTATTAAAAAATCCCTTCATTTGAACTCATGTGCTTTACTTACATATTTCTAGGTGAACCCCCCAAGACCCCCATTTCCCACATTGTGCCTCGCAGCTATCGCATATTTTTTTGTCAACAACCACTCCCACCATCATCTGCACATGCAAGAGTTCCATAATACATTTCATTGCAGCAACTCGCAACAATTATACACTTGAGGTTGGTGGCCATGCAACATCCCTTGTTCCTAAGGTTTCATACATAGTCTACCAACCTTATTATTTTCATGGGGTGTGGGCAAGAACCTCCATTGGGCTTCTTGGACTTAACATAAAAAACCCTATCAACATTACAATGGTACTAAGAAAATTATGTAACTAGAGATTGTTATTAGACCTTATAAAGATAAAAGAGATTGTTATTAGACCTTATAAAGATAAAAGAGATTTCTTAATTACACCACTACACACCGATGATATCATGTTAGGCATGCACTTTTTTCATCAATTTAATCCTCAAATTGATTATGACATACAAATGATATGGATCACACATCAAAACCAAATTTTAACTCCTCACAATGATGCCACACATGAACTTTTTCCACTACTATCAACACACTCAAGCCAAACTTTCTTTAAGGAATGAGACAAAGCTTACATGATATATGTGAATGAAATTGAAATGACTAACCATAGTTTTTCACCTAGTCAACAACTGCTTTTAGATCAATTCAAAGACTCTTTTGCTGATGACCTACCCTAAAACTACCTTCATCTCATCCAAAAGACCACACAATTTAGCTTCTCCATACTACTAGTAGTCAACCACCTCATATGGTACCTTATACACAAAATGAAATAAAAGAAATCCAACAACAAATAGAAGAACTTTCAGACCGTGGACTCATACAACCTAGTAGTTCTCCTTTTGGTTCCCCAGTACTCTTAGTTTAGAAAAAGAACAAAACCTACCACATGTGAATTGATTATAAAACTTTGAATAAGACAACTGTTAAAAACATATATCATATTCCTCGTATTAATGACTTGGTAAATAAACTTGGGGGTGCATCTATATTAGTAAGATAGATTTGAAATCTCGATATCATCAAGTTTGTATGCATACATCTAACATATACAAGACTTCTTTTTGCACACTCTATCCAGACACTATGAATTTCTTGCTATGCCTTTTGGTCTTACTAATGCACAACATTTAGTACAATGATGAACAATATCTTCTTGAAACACCAGCACTTCGTCATTAATTTCTTTGATGAAAATCTTATTTTCAGTCAAAATGAAGAGCATGAAAACATTTTACATTTATCTTCAAACTTTTGAAAGAAAATTAATTATATGCTAATCGAGTTAAAGCATGGTTAGGTGGTACCACTTTTTTGCTTTAGACTAGAAAAAAGATGAGTGATTTTAGGGTTCCTATTATGGTTGCAAATTATAAATAATATTCTTCAAGGTACTTTTATGGACAAGAATCTTAAAAAGTACTACTCGTATTTCTAAATTTACCTAAAACTCTCTGAAAAAATAAAAAAGTAGTATTAAAAGTAGTGTCAAAGACACTGCTTTCTGTACCACCTATCCATGCATCACCAACTCCAGAGAAAAAATATTTCTTTTAAAAGGAAATTGAATATTTAGGTCACATTGTCTTAGCTAAAGGTATTAGAGTAGGTTCCAAAAAAGTCCTGTAATAGTTTTTGGATTGCTTTATTTTCAAATCTAGGATCTAAAATTTATTTCAAATCTTCTTTCCATCCTAAAATAAATGGCCAAACCAAAGTAGCTAATATTACCATTTTAGATTTATTAAGATCCTACATAATCTTCACACTACCTAATGGGGAGTAACATCTTTATTTACTACAATTTTCTTACAATAATACACCACACTTAGCTATAGAAAAATATCATTTGAAGCTGTGCATGGTAATAAATTACCAACACCTGTTTCTCGAGTTTCACACACAGTTCCTGTAGTCGATGGTTTCACTAGAGACCATACCTGTATACTACAACAAGTGCATAAAGCTATAGCTAAATCCTAAACAAAATATACCAATCAAGAAAATAAGAAACGTAAGAAAATTTCTTTTAAACAAGGCGATCATGTTTGGGTTCTCGTAGAAAAAAAATGGCTTTTACCTTGTCTAAATATTCCTTCCACACTACCTTAAGTTCTCATATTGCATGTTCTTCTTACTCTTCCATATTGGTTGCATCGAGCTAGTAAATTTCTAGGGTGGTCTCTATTGAAATGTAGAGAGAAAGAGATGAGACAAGAGACACATCATGTACGCTCCCAAAGACTGATTCATATTGAGGACAAGATACATATATATAGGTGAGACCGAGTTAGGTAGAGTGAGCCATATATAGAGCTCCAGCACCCCCACTCAAACAAGGGTCTCTAGCTATGGATGAAAAAACCCTTGGGAAGTACAAGGGAAAAACCCAAGCCCCTATACAAATGTGAAAATATGAACCAGAAGTAATGATGTGAAAGTGCATTGTGCATCTATGTACAAATATACAAAAGGACCAAGAGGTCATAGTGTGCAATTGTGAAATGTGCAAAGTGCATGGTGTCTAGAAGATTACAACGATATATGTACAAAGCTACCATAAGAGTAAAGAGCCTAATCTAGAAAGAGTGAGCCCGAGGCAACTCCAAGCTCTGAGCGCAAGAGAATGAAGCGTGACTCATTGAGACCTTTGGTAAGAATATCTGCAATCATCTGGTCACTTGGACAATGTTCAATCATGATAGTGCCTTTGCGTACTTCGTATCGAGCATAATGGTAATGTATAGCAATATGTTTTGACTTGTTATGTTGGACATAGTCTTTTGCAAGACTAATAGCACTCTGATTATCACACCGCAAGGGTGTACTAGAAAGAGGAGAATGGCCAATATCTGTCAACACTTGTCGAAGACAAATGAGTTCACGAGCTGCAAGCGATGCCGCAACATATTCAGATTCGGTTGTAGAAACTGCAACACAACGTTGTTTCTTGCTGGTCCAAGAAATAAGACAACCATTAATGAAGAAACAATTGCCACTAGTAGATCGCATAGATAAATGTGAGCTGGCCCAATCTGCATCTGTGTAACCCAAAAGAGAAAGAGATGGAATGGAGTCGGATGTGAATTGTCGTTGATAAACCAAACCATAATCTGCAGTGCCTTTCAAGTATTTCAACACGCGCTTTGCTGAAGACCAATGCTTAAGAGAAGGACATGCAAGATGTTGCCCGAGATAGTTAGCAATAAACAAAATGTCAGGACGAGTGTTCAAACCAACAACTTGAAGACATCCAACCAAATTAGCATATGGTTGATTTGTAACAAGCTGGCCACCACCAATCAGAAGTGTTTTTCATGGAACTCGCAAGAGAAGGAGTAGTTGCTGAATGTGCAGATTCCAAACCAAACTTCTTAATAGTATTTTCAATAAACTTTGACTATCGAAGTAATAAAATACCTTTTCTGCGATCCCTTTGAATCTCAATGCCAAGACACGAGTGAAGCTCTCCAAGATCCACCATATCAAATGTCCAAGATAACAACTGCTTATTTTGGTGTAAAAATCCCAAATCATTGGAAACAAGGATTGTATCATCCACATAAAGGGCAAGGATTACAAAACTACCATTTTGGTGTTTGGTAAATAAGTTGGGATCAGAAGAGCAAGAGAGAAACCATGGGAGGTAAGAAAAAGATCAAACTTGATGTACCAGGCCCGTGAAGCTTGTTTAAGACCATATAAGGCCCTATGAAGACGAGCAACAAGATCTTCCTTACCTGCAATAACAAATCCTTCTGGCTACTCCATGTAAATTTCTTCATTCAAATCTCCATTCAAGAAAGCTGTGCACACGTCCATCTGATGAATTTCTAAGTCGAATTGAACAGCAAATGCTAATAAAACCTGAATACTAGTAATGCGAACAACTGGTGAAAAGGTTTCATGATAATCAACACCAGCAGCTTGAGAATAACCTTTGGCAACTAAACGTGCCTTGAATTTGTCAAAGGATCCATCTGCTTTAAATTTTGTCTTATATACCCATTTACACTTAATGGCAGTTGTAAGATCCCTGTTCCCACCGAGCAACAAATTCGGGATACTAGCAGCGGAAGTAGCACTTCTCGCGCGAGACAGGGGTCCCACATTCGGGGCCTCACCCACGGATATCCGGATAAGAGACTAATCCGTCGGTTGTTCCAAAACCGAACCCGAAAAAACTTCCTTTATGGAAAAGCACGGGCGATTCCACCAGGATAACTTTTTACTCTAACGTAGTCAAGATCATTTCTGATCGAGCTGATCCAATTACATCTATAAGATACTTGGTCAGATCAAGGGAGAAACTTGCACTTGGATCATTGGGATCAACGCTTTTTTCCCCATTCAAGAGGCACAGCCGTTGATTCCTATCCATAGAACAGTTACTGTCCGGGATTTATTTTATCTATCGTAAAAACAAAAGTTTGAGTCTCGATTTACGGATCCATCAGTCCAGCCTAACCCCATCCAGTCCAGCCTAACCCCATCCAGTCCCATGGATTAGCCAACCGCCCAACCACTGTAGTGATGGGATCCAATTAAGAATTTGGTTAGGTTTTGTCCCGGGTACCAAGGAAAAGAGTTCCAAGGCCCCCTAGCCGGATGTTCATGCAAAATAAAACTAGTCACACCACTCACACACCCAATATGAAATTGCCTTTTCACAGATTCAACCAGTTTAAAACATTCCTTTAATAAAACCATAGTATCACTGATCACCATCTTCCAATTTATCCAATTGATTCTTAATTTTTCCATCATTCCTTCATCAGAGTATCTATGGCATCATTGGCAACTAGGACGCTCACCACCTGTCCACTCTCAGGGGCCGTTTCTTAGTTCCTAGCCCTTAATACTCGGCAATATAATCACTTATCAAGATGGACTCTCGTTGAAGATCAGCAAGATCAACCAACGGATCCATATAAGGAGCCATGGACTCATCCATTGAAGACCAGCAAGGTCAATCAACCAGATCCATGCTCGATTTCAGAAAACAACTCCAACTCTGTTCCAATATCTTCCTCGACGCACGCGTGGGTATCCTAGGCGACCCAGAGCCCGAGCACTGTATGGTCAGCACCCTCTAGGATCCTTCGCAGAGGAGACCTAGCGCTTCACTCATAGGCCGCTTCCTTGGCCCCTCATCCACCGTACCGGAAGCTCACCATTTTAATCGCACCGAGGCTGGTCAAGACCTCAGCCGACCTTGCTACGCGAGACGTCCTTCATTGACTCTCCGTCAGCAGTTGCAACATTATCAGTTAGGTCTCACGACCTTAATCACAAGATAGTCACAATGCTCCCCCAGCAATCTTGACATAAAACAGTCATTTACAAACAGTTTACAATACAGTTTCTATTTTTACTTTCATTTTTCCACATTATCCCTCATCAATCCACATTACTTATTCCATATTCCATTTATATGTATACTCATCCCATCACATCATTTTCCATCTCAACACTTCATATTCCTTCACATCACATATCGTATATTCACATCCATAAATATATCCACATCCACATCCACATCCACATTCACATCCACACAACCACATCTACATCCATACATCTAATTTCACATCCACATCTACATGCACATTCATGCATCCACATCCATACATCCACATCTATATGCACATTCACATCCATACATCCACATCTATATGCGTACATTCTCATCTACATGCATACATCCACATCTCTATGCATACATCCACATCCACATCCACATTCACATTCTCCTCATACATCTATATCTACATGCATACATCCACCTCCACATTCACATCCACATCTATACATCTACATCTACATGCATACATCCACCTCCACATCCACATCCACATCTACATCTACATGCATACATCCACCTCCACATCTACATCCACATCTATACATCTACATCTACATATACATCCACATCCACATCCACATCTATACATCTACATCTACATGCATACATCTACATCTCCATTCACATCCACATCTATACATCTACATCTATATGCATCCATCCACATCTCTATTTACATCTTCATCTATACATCTACTTCTACATGCATACATCCACATCTCCATGCATACATCCACCTCCACATTCACACTCACATCCATACATCTACATCTACATGCAACATCCACATCTCCATGCATAATAAAATTCTTTTAATTAATCTAGGATGATAGTTCCTAGAATATGGTAGGAAGTCCTCTTTTTATGCTTTGAATGAATTTATTTTATGTGTAATTTCTATAAAAATTTTGCCATAGCTCCGCTACTATGACTGATAAATCTCAATTTTTTTTCTAAGGGATAAAGCTTATCATTAAGGATATAATTAGAATGGTCTCTAATTGGGTCATCAATCCATAAGGGATTGAATCATCAATGTGCATAAACTAAAAGTATAGAAAAAAGCCATTAATTTGGCCTCAAGCATAGCTTAATCTTGGATTAAGGAAAAGCTTTATGAAAAGCTTCATTTGGATTGAGAATGGGTCATGAGTATGACCATTTCTTGAGTGAGAGAGAGAATTTACATAAAAACCATTAGAATTTAAACATAAATGGAAATTAACTTCAATAGCATTTATTAACTTATGTAACTCTCCACTACTATTCACCAATTAACTTCAACAGCATTTAAAAAAAACCATACCAATTAAGCTTCTCAAGCTTGAGAGGGGTTGAGAAGAGAGAATCATTGAGAAATTATAGAAAAGAGCAAAATTCAATATACTTACCTTATGATTTGCTTGATTCTTTATTCACGGTAGAGGCCCCCAACCAATCAATTGGTTTAGTATGTTGATGGAGCCACCAATGGGGATTGAAAAAACAGAGAAGTATCAGAAACTAGTGAATTATTAAAGAATTCACAGTTCTTGGCTTAGGTAGAGTAGAGTAACAATGCATAAGACACTCTATATTTTGGCTTAGGTGGAGTAGAGTAACAAGGCATAAGACACTATATGTTTTGGCTTAGGTGGAGTAGAATAACAAGGCATAAGACACTATATGTTTTGGCTTAGGTGGAATAGAGCAACAAGGCATAAGACACTATATGTTTTGCAACAAGGGGGAGGCTTCTATTTATAGGAAAAATTGAGCTCCTAACCAAACAAACTGATTCTAGAGTTTTCTAAATCAGTTTGGTCAATATTTGACCATTTTTTGGTCAGTTAAGCTAACTTTTTGGAACTAGACTTGAATGAGGAGAGAGGACAGATGAAATATCTCCATTTTTGTGAGTTTAAAACTCATTCAAGCATGTGAAATATGCACCTCCTTTAAAAAAACTCCCCTTCCTTACATATGTGTCATAATGGAATCATTTTAATATTGCTCATAGTTTTTTATTAATAAACCTTGTACATTTTCAACTCTTCATCTTATGTGAAATATGCACCTCCTTTAAAGAACTCCCCTTCCTTACATATGTGTCATAATGGAATCATTTTAATATTGCTCATAGTTTTTTTTTTACTAATAAACCTTGTACATTTTTAACTCTTCATCTTATGTGAGCATTTAAGGGACTCCCCTTCCTTACATATGTGTCATAATAAAATCGTTATTCCCAAAATATCTCATATTTTTAATATTGCTCATAGTTTTTTTACTAATAAACCTTGTACATTTTCAACTCTTCATCTTATGTGAGCATTTAAGGGACTCCCCTTCCTTACATATGTGTCATAATAAAATCATTATTCCCAAAATATCTCATATTTTTAATATTGCTCATAGTTTTTTACTAATAAACCTTGTACATTTTCAACTCTTCACCTCATGTGAGCATTTACTCATTTTTGGGTATTTTCTTTTTACAATTTGGATTTATCTCCTCCCTACACATGGATTGATGCTATTGGCCTATAGAAACCTTAATTGGACCATAGTCTAAAGATTTCTGAAAATCTAGACCCTTAGGCTAAGGTTCTTTATACCTATTTCCAATTAATTCTAATTGCACATTGGAAAATTCTTTTTAAATTTCTGTTTCAGGGGAACTCATCTGAATTATAAGAGATATTTTTCTATCCAAAAATATTCAAAATCTGAATATTCTCTCTCTAGAATATTTTCTCTCTCTAGGTTAAAACAGTTAGAAACAAGGTCTTTATATTTCTGAAGAGGGATTGATTACAGGGGAAGATACTAGACATCAAAAAGGGGTTGGGGGAGGAATCTTACAGCAGTACGGCCAGGAGGCAGCTCAGTGAGTATCCATGTACCTTTAGAGATAAGAGAATCGTACTCTGCTTCCATAGCCTCTTGCCATTGATCCTTTTGTGGAGAACATATAGCATCACTGTACGTGGTAGGATCTTCAGAAGTAGAGAAAACATCAGCATCAAAATCTTCATCATAAACATGACAAGAACCATGCTCAAAATCAATAGGCAGATCAATAAAAATGTCAACATCATCAATGATAGCATTCGGAATCAATGGTTGTGAAGAGGAAAGTTTCTCTTTAGATGGTTGTGAAGAGGAAAGTTGCTCTATAGAAGAAGATTCATCATCACACAAGAATGGAAAAGCTTGAAGCAAAGATTTAGTATCATCAGAATCATCCATGGACCATGTACCGCCCATAAGCTGTTCATTGAAAATAGCATCACGATTCACAAGCACTTTCTTGGAGGACGGGTCATAGAATTTGTAGCCTTTGGAAGTGTCAGAATACCCAATAAAAATAACTTTAAGCCCAGGAGCATCAAGCTTTGCTCGTGTTTCTTTAGGAACATGAATATAAGCAATACATCCAAAGGTTCGAAAATGAGATACGGAAGGAATTTCACCTGTCCATGCTGTGATGGGTATCTTACCAGAAGGAGCAGTAGTAGGAAGATGATTCTGAACAAAGACTACTGTCAAGAGAGCTTCACTCCACATAACCTAGAATGAATCAACATACATCGTATAGCATTGATAATAGTGTGATTCTTTACTGACATATATAGTTCCAACAATATTTTCATTTTTTCTCATCACTCCACATCCTTTCACATTAGTCCCCATCTTTTCTCATCTTCCCACAATTTTTTTTCTTCATCGATCCCTATCACAGCATATCATTCCCACATCAAATCACATCCAATCGCATCATCCACACATCAATCTGCATTATCCATACATCCATCCACATCATCCACATCTTCCATACATCCATCCACATCATTTTAAAGAAAACAAAAATTAGAAAACCATTAAATGGAATAAAGAAAAAGTAGGATTTCTAGGTTACATGAATTTTTGTGAGCTTCCCTTTGGCTTGATGGTTTGAGGGATCTATTCTTGTTTGCAACAAGAGTGGCCATCAATTCTTTTGAAGAGGAAATGGTCAAAAACTAATGAATTATCAATAAATTCACTGTTTTTGGCTCTGGGGACGAGTAGAGTAACAGTTCATAAAACACTATTAACCATTTACAAAGGGAGAGGCTTCATTTATAGGAAAAAGTGAGCCTCTAAACAAGCAAACTGTGTGTAGAATTTTCTAGATCAGTTTGGTCAATTTTTGACTATGTTTAAGTCAGTTTAGCCTACTTTTTGGATCTAGTTGAAGCAAGAGAGAGGAGAGATGAAAATATCTAATTATTTGTGAGTTTAAAACTCAACCACACATATGAAATAGACGCCTCCTTCATGAGGGGAATTCCCCCATACTGAGGTGTCAAAAATGCATCATTTCTTCTAAATATCTTTTCTTTTTTAACTAATAACCTTGTCCTTAATCAACTCTTCATCTTATGTGAGTATTTACTCATTTTTGGGGGGATTTCCTTTTATTCTTCAATTTATCTCCTCCCTACCTCCCTACATTTGGATTAATCTAATTGGTACATAAGAACCTTAATTCAAAAATTTCAAAAAATCTCGACCCTTAGGCTAAGGTCCTTTTTACCTTATTTCAATTTATTCCAATTGCACATTGGAAATTTCTTTTTAAATATCTCTTTCAGGGAAAACCATTTTAGACACTAGGAGGATTTCTATATCCAAAAATATCTCAATTTTGAATTACCTCCCTCTAGACATTTACTCTCTCTTACTAGGCCAAAACAAGATCTTTCTTTTATTTTAGAGAGGGGAATATTTATAAGACCAGAAGGGGAGGTTTTTACACCTGCACACCTCAAAAGCCAGAGGGAGGAATCTTACATCCTACCCCACGTAAAAAACGCGAGATATCCTCATCTTGCAAAATTAGAGGAGAACTCTTTTCCTTAAGATCCAAATAATTCTGTGGTTCCTTATAGTCTGGTGAACCCAATAGAATCTTGGGATAAATATCCCTTATATAAAACTCATCATCAAATAATAATTCACTCAGATCGTATCATTCAAATCCTTATCACAACAATAATGGCCCATTAGACTGATTTTTCTATCTGAACAGTCCTTTATGGAAATTTTCAATTATATAGATTTTTAATTTGACATCCCTTAACTTGATCCACTGGGTCAAGTGTTAATAGCAGCAATCTGCCAGCACAATCCACTAATCTCATAGTGATTTTCTGAAGTCATTAACGTCATTCCAGCTATACGAACATCATCACAAGGACTCGTCCCATTCATTCTCATTGTGGTTTTGCTTTCCAACCGGGAAACCCTTGGCCTTGAAAAGAAGGAATAGAACATTGGCCAGAAGGAAAACCATTGACGAGAACAGTCATAGCCATATCTATGTGCGAGAACACGTATAAGATAAAATCACAAAATCTGCACACCATAGACAAAGACGACCGCAAGAGATAAGAGACGTCAATAAGAAAAGAGTCCTCAAAATAGCAAGACGTGGGACACAAGATTCATTGATAGATGCTTCATGAAAAAGCTAGATTGGTCGTTTTGCTAAAAATAGCAAAATAATAAGAGACGCTTGACGAAAAAGCTAGATTTAGCGGTTTGCTAAAGATGCTTGATGAAGAAGCTAGATTTGGCGGTTTTCTAAAGAGGCTCAACGAAGACGAAACCTGTGTGCTCACACAAAGAACATGTTTGCTTATTCAAAGAACCTGTTTTGCTGTTACAGATGCAGTTTGCCTGAACTGTCATAACTTTTGACTCACAACTCCGTTTGACAAACTTTTTTGATAGGATTCACCAGCACAGTACAATCTACGTACCTGCACTTGGTTTTGGTTTTAAGGACGCGATTAAGAAACAACTCTAATTACAACAAGTTAAGCTATAAAATCATGTAGACAACACATAATCAAAGAGCAACCTTGTAAGACATGAAATTATAATCATGAATTTAACAAGAAGACATAGATGCTTCCCTTATAGATGCTCTGATACCATGTTGAAATGTAGAGAGAAAGAGACGAGACAAGAGACACATCATGTACGCTCCCAAAGACTGGTTCATATTGAGGACAAGATACATATATATAGGTGAGACCGAGTTAGGTAGAGTGAGCCATATATAGAGCTCCAACAGTCTCAACATCATATACTACTACCAATCTAGCCTCCACTTTGGCCATCTTGACCTTGTCTTTGTTGGTTATCTCCTATATTATTGTGGGATAAATCTAAATTAATGATTTTAACAATATTAAATATCAAGAACAAATAGATTAAGATTGGGTCTAATTTTCCCCCACACAAGTGAGCCCACATGTCCTCTTAGTGTACTTCAATATATTTCTTGGGATAGCTTTTGGGGCTCAAAATAGTGTACTTTACAAATATGTCAACTTAAAGAATAGCCTACTTCAAAAGTAGCTTGCTTTAAAAATAGTTTTCTTGAGCATGCAAGCTAAACTACTTCAAAAAGCGATGCGATTCTAAAACCATATAAAGTATACATATCTTGAAAAATCAAATATACATAAAGGAGAATTCATATTTCCAAATAATACATAAATGGCTCATAAATATGAATGATTCCCAAAATAAATTATTTTCTCTTATTGTTATACAAAATCAAATATTAATTCTCAAAATTCCAAATCGATCATCTCAAAATATTTCCTGACCACCACCATCTCGTCTCCATTATCCAATCCAAAATTATAATATGCACTTGCATCAGCTAAGCCAATCAATTAATGAATTAATTTCCTAAAAAATATAAACAACCACATGAAACTTCATATCATCAAGATGATATAACCAATACTCCCACACATGTACGGATTCACGTACATACACGTAAAGTAAGCTACAATCGCTCGAATTTAGAAAGGCATTCCAATTTAAACCCATCTAGGAGAATTCATAAAAGTGAAAAATATGGGAATCTATATTTCATGGATTAATACCAATTCATAAAAGTGAAAAATATGGGAATCTATATTTCATGGATTAATACCAATCCATAAATAATAAAAATGTTGAAATATATGTTCCATGAACTAACTCCTCGTAACATGTCTCGGTGGTGACAAGCAACTTCCCTTGGGTTTCACAAAATCATAAATAATCTTCATGGGCTAGTATCCCTCTAAGATGAAATCAAGAATGGATATGTAGCAAGGGAATAAATATGTAGCCATTGAGAATCTTTGATGGGGTGTCCTTTATACTAAACCAAATATTGATGGTAAACATTACCTTTTCTTGTTATTGTACGCTCATGATCTAAAATAATTTATAGTTCTATGATTTGAGAATCTTCGTCTAATATTGGAGGATCATTATATACTAGATAGGCTGGAAGAGGGCCTCCAAATGGTTTTAGTAGACTAACATGAAAAGAGTTATCAATATGCTAGTGTGATGGAATATCAAGATGATAAGCACTATCATTGATTTTATAGAATCTTAAATGGGCCATAAAATCTAGGGGCTAACTTATGATAGAAGCACCCATCCCCACTTAAAGAGAACTAGTGATATTCAAGAAGGATGACATGAATCTCCGAATGAGGGAAAAGGTCAACACGAATCCCGAGATGAGGGAAAAGGTCAATAGGAATCCCTGGACAAGGACAAAGGTCAGCATGACATGCCATAACCCATGAATCTATAGGAGGCAAGAGAATGCACTAAAGAAAAATAGGCATCTAACTTCCAAGGAGTATTTGCCACCAAAAACCCATATAATCTTAAGAATTAGAATAGGCAACTACAAAGAGAAGTAGAAGAACGGAAAGAGAAATTATAGAGCTTAAATCTAGAAGAAGGCAAAAAGGTAGTTACACACAATAGGAGAAACCATCAAAAAAGGAGTTGGTGCTTAAGACAAGCATGCCAATGGACACAATACTCGGGGGATGAGAGTTGGGAGCATGGCATGGCCACTCTCAAGCAATTGGAAAAAATAAATAAAGAACATGCACTCCGAGTACATATAGAAGAGCTAAACCGATTGGTCAAATATCCACCAAGAGAAACACAATAAGGATAAGGATACCATCAAGGAGCTGAAAAAGAAAGTGAAGGACAATTCACCAAGACCATCACGAACAATTTCTAAAGAAAAGAAAGCAACCAAGGAGAAGAATGAAAACTCGTGCATATTCGAGCCAAGTTGCCTATATTATCTCAAGAAATAGAACAACCAACTAGAAAGAGAAGTAGAAGAATGGAAAGATAAATTTTAAATCTTAAATGTAGAAGGAGGTAAAAGGCATCTACACACAATAGGAGAAGCCCTCTATAAAGGATTTGGTGCTTAAGGCAAGCACACCAATGGACACAATACTCAAGACTGAGCTTCAAAAACATGTGTAATTGGAAGAAGGAAAAAAAAAGAACATGCACTCTGGGCACACATAGAAGAGCTAGCTCGATTGATCAAAGATCCACAAAGAGCAGCATAATAATATTGAGAAGTGTGGTCCCATAGATTACATGTAGAGACAGGGAGTGAGTATGTGAGCATGAAGCCATATGGGAAAATGGATTAGCCCACATGCATGGAACAAGAAAAGATGTACTCTATCCATATAAAATGGGTCATTTTCAAGAAATGAAAGTACAATCACTTACACACATCTCAAGAAGTCTCTCTATGATTCTAAGCTAATCTATCATGGAACCTGATTGATTTGAGTCTATTGCACATACACATCAGCATGGGTGTAATTACACACCATCCACCTTAGCTTAGTGTAATCATTCATCATTAGCATGTGATTAGATTAATACACTTGCATTAGTGAAGGTGCCTTGGATTTTAACATGGTATCAAAGCCACCCCTCTCCTCAAGAGCCATATCACATTCAGCCTTATGCATGTATGAGTCCATAATTAAGTAAATCTCAGTTAATTAATCACTAATCCCAGTATATCTACTCTTCGTTGTTTGTGGCCAAACAATGAGAGCTACTTACTCTCCTCACTCAAGGCACCATTGCGTGAGATGTTTCACCTACACATTTGCCTCACATAGCTACAAAATCCCAGTAAAGAAATTAACCAAAAACGCTTCCTACTATCTCAAATTGGCATTGCCCTCTACAGCCTAGTATTTTGCTTCATTCTTGTTGCTTGCTCCAAATTGGGCTAATTTCTCTAAGCCATATACTATACATGCCACAAGCTACCTATAGCTTGAATTTGGTAGCATTTCATCAATTGGGTGAAGCATAGGAAGAAAAAAACCAGTTGCTTATTTATTGACGATTTGCACATTTTTGCATGGTTTGAACTAGAATCTTTAAGTGTGTGTTTCCTACTCATTAAGGGAAACATCCTCCTGTAAAAAAACCCCATCAATGTGGTCTCTCCCATGCTCAATTTAATCCTCCAAAATTAGTTGGTACTAATCACTATATTAAGTACTTATCATGTAATAACAATAAATTAGGAGTAAATATTAGGTGAAATTGGGGATACAATTGAGAAAGTAGGATTGAATTTAGTGTGTTTACACATTAGAAGTACTAACTTTGCATTGGGGATATCCTCAGGAATCTCTAGAAGCAAAAAATTAAAAATTAGAAGCACATGCACTACTTTCATTTCATCTTTAGGAGAATAGGCACTACCAATTGAAGCATCATAAGCTCATTGGTAAGACGACCTCCTCATGGAAAAATTCAGAAGCATCACTCTGCATGTAGAGAAGTTCAATGGGAAGGGTTCCACACATGGGCTACACAGATGAAGTAGCTTCTAAGAATAAGAAAATGTAGAGAATCATTAACAAAAATGTGCGGGACGAATGTGAAGGGTGGGGTGAAAAAGATAAGCAATCATTCTCACTTATTGGTTTACATCTAGGCCCTAGTCTTATTCTCATCATGTTGACTCTAAGGAACACGCAAAAGGATGCATGGGATACATTAATCTCATGAAAAATAGGTTACATCGCTATTTTAGCCCAAGCGTGCTCTACAAGCTTTATTTTTACAAAAATAGCTCAAACACTAGAGCTTGTTCACACACAGTGTAAATAATTACAACTCTTCTAGCATATGTGCTAGGAATGCCAAGCATAAGTGTGCATAAATAATTTGTACAAACATTTACATGGCGAACAAAAAAAACTCATAAAATAACCTTGTGTCCATTTATACATTACAATTATAAGCTGATTTCTGCACACATTAAATCAAGCATATTTTTTTATGATTATTAAGCAACAAAAATATGATAAAATATATACCTGTAATAGTCCTCCCATTTTGAGAAAACAACTGTCCTCAGTTGTGTAAGAGAAAATGCTACAACAACAACATTAGGCTCATTGCTATTGATGTCTTAAACTACAAGGTAAACTTAGAGGTTTGAACATGGCTCAAAGGTTCTTATAGACATGGACTACCATAAACAAACTGAGAGATTCATTGACCAAGAAAGGCTCAGAGGCATCAAGGAATAGCTGAGAGGCTCAGGTGAACATGGACTGTAAGAATAAAACTTGTGTGACACCTGATTCGGTGACCCTTGCACTCATCATCAAATCACAATTAATAATATGATATAGACAAGGTCCCTTATGTGTGACACACACGCTGTTCATCACCTATTACTATAAACATATATCCCGATTAATTTCCCTTCTCTATAATTAATTCCAGTATGAAACATATCTCGATTAATTTCCCTTCTCTATAATTAATTCCAATATGAAACATTGATAGGCAAAAACACAACATATATTCACCACTTGTTTCAGTATGATGAGAGTATCATTATACACATCATCTAGCATGGTGTGAGTTACCACTTGTTACACTCCAATGAGCATGGCACATCAGTTGCATGAACCACTTGTTACACTTTGATCGTATGCAGTTGTTTAGCATAGTCCACTTACAAGTTTCACTTTGACCACAATACAGTTGTCTAGCATGGTACTACTTGTTACACCTTAACAACATATAGTCTCAATGCCAATACCGCTAGGTAATCAGTATTTAATGTGGTGTCATCCATGATACCAATTTAATAGGATGGCACACTAGTGTTTGGGCATCCCCGTACAACTAAAGGGTGGGCATTATGTAACATCCCTCCTGCATGGATAAGCAACTGACCTCATATGCATGTTTGCTTATTGCAAGGCAAAGGAGATCAATTGTTTTATACTATATAAATTTAAGTATCTTCTCTAATCTATAATAAAAGACATTGTATCAAGGACTTCTATGTGTAATAAATTCTAGTGTCCCATATCACCAGAAAATATCCCACATAAATCTAGAGATAATTATGTATCGGAATACTTCACATGAGATTAATATCATGACCCATACCACAACACTAATTCATAGTGAAAATTTCATAAAGTATAGTTCAAGATGGAAGGGCCAGTTCCTCCAAGAAGTTCTACTTTTGATGCATAAGAAGTCTCCTTGAAATTTACAAAAATTCTTCAATAAAATTTGTTGTAGAGAAATTCAAATGAATATGTTACCCAAAGAGTCGGAGTGGTCATCATGGTAGTTTTGTTCTTCTTCATCGTCGATCATATCAAGTCCAAGTGAAATAAACTTACATAACAAATATCGAGTCTCTCTACAAAATGAAAAGGTTAAGAGAAATAGAGAATTTTAAACAACTCATAAATAATTAAAAACGTAATTATTTGGTAAGACGAGGACTTATCGTAAGTCAAGCTGATAATTATTGGAAGCTCAATGCAACTCCATGATAGAAATCATCGAAATAACTTGCACATCATGCTTACATAACAACATGCCTACACTCATGTACAAATTCACAATTATTATCTTCATAAACTTCATAAGAAATAATCACACATAATAGAATAACATTTGATGGCCTTGAGCTAGGTGTATAATCTAAGAAGTCTACCTTGATTGCAAATCTATGCATAGGTATTGGCACATCTATGGCTATTAAATCCAAAGGATCTTATAACAATAACCACCTCTCTTTTTTATATTTCTTTCATTCTCGCTCTTCTAATTTTTATTTATTTTCTTCTTATGGTTCTCTCTCCTCTTTTACTTCTTCTTTCCATTTCTTTCTCTTCTTGTCTCTCTTGTTCTTCTCCTTCCTCTTTCCTCCTCTTCTTCTTCTCTCTACTCTTTGTAAGATCCCTGACCCCACTGCGCAACAAGTTCTAGGGTGCTAGCAGTGGAAGTAGCACTTCTTGTGTGGGGTAGGGTCCCACACTCGAGGCCTCGCCCATGGATATCCAGACAGGAGACTAATCCATTGATTCTTTCAAAACCAAACTCAGAAAAACTTTTCTTGCCTGGAAAGCATGGGCCATTCCTCCAGGATAACTTTTCTCTAACGTAGTCCAAAGCCTTAACTAACTGAACTGTTCTGACCAAACCCATAAGTCCCATAGTCAGGACAAGGGAAAGATTGCACTTGGATCATAGAGACCAACGTTTTTTTCCTCATTGAGAGGCACAGCCGTTTGATTCTTTTCCATAGAACATTTTTTATCTAGGATTTACTTCATCTATCATACCAACAGAAATTTAGTCTCATTTTAGGGATCCATCAGTCCAGCGTAGTCCCATGGGTTAGCCAGCCACCCAACCACTGTAGTGATGGGATCCAATTAGAAATTTGGTTAGGTTTTGTCCCGGGTACTAGGGAAAAGAGTTCCTAGGCCCCCTAGCAAAAAATTCATGGAAACTTAAAACTAGTCACACCTCTTACACACCCAATATGAAATTGCCTTTTTCACAGAATCAGTATCTTCTAAAAAAAATCTTTTAATGAAACCATTGTGTCACTGATCATAATCGTCAAAATCTCCGGTTGAATCCTTATTTCCAATCATTCCTTCATCGGTGTCATCATTGGCAACCAGAACGCTCACCACCTGTCCACTCAGGGGCCTTTTCGATAGTTCCTAGCTCATAGTAACCGGCAATATATTCGCATATCAAAATGGAATCTTCGTTGAAGATCAGCAAGATCAACCAATGGATCCATATAAAAGAGCCATGGACTCAACCGTTGAGGACTAGCAAGGTCAATCAACGAGATCCATGCCCAAATTCAGACAACACCTCTTACTCCTTGTTTCAATATCTTCCACGATGCACATGTGGGTATCGTCGGCGATCCAGAGCCCAAGCACCGTATGGTGAGCACCCTCTAGGATCCTTCGCAGGCCACCTAGCGCTTCACTCATAGGCCGCTTCCTTGGTCCTTCATCCATTGTACCGAAAGCTCACCATTTAAATCAAGACCTCGACTGACCTTGCTACACGAGACGTCCTCCGTTGACTCTCCGTCAGCAGTTGCAACTTTAACAGATAGGTCTCCACCCACGACCTTATACATAAGACAGTCAAAATGCTTCCCAGCATTCTTGACATAAAACAGTCATTTAAAAACAGATTTCACATACAAATACAGTTCCAACAATATTTCCATCTTTTCTCATCCCTCCACATCCTTTCACATTAGTCCCCATCTTTTATCATCTTCCCACAATTTTTTTTTCTTCATCGATCCCTATTACATCACATCATTCTCACATCAAATCACATCCAATCACATCATCCACACATCAATCCACATCATCCATAGACCATCCACATCATCCACATCAATCCACATCATCCAATCATGTCAATCCACATTATCACATCAACCCACATCATCCATTCATCCATATATGTCAATCCACATTACCCACACATCAATCCACATCATCCATACATCCATCCACATCATCCAACATTATCCACTCATCCATCCACTTCAATCCACATTACCCACACATCAATCCACATTCATTTCATAAGTATTCCCATTCTCATCTAACCACATCTTTTTCTATCTCATCACTTATTTCCTCATTTATCCTCATCAAATCTCATCCACTTGTATCTACCCATACATCTCATCACTTCACATACTTTAACATCTATCCAGTTTACATCGCATCTTATCACATCCATTTCACATCACATCTCATTCATTCACATTTCGATTCACATGCTAACACATTCATTCATGTCCCTTATCGTTCATTCACATCCCAGTTCACATGCTATCACATTCATTCACATCCTATATCATTCATTCACATCCCGATTCACATGCTAAGACATTCATTCACATCCCATATCATTCATTCACATCCTTTATCATTCATATCTATCCAATTTACATCACATCTCATCGCCTCTATTCTCATAAATATATCCATCACATTCACATCCACATATATTCTTCCACATACATCCACATCCATACTTATCATATACACATCCACATCTATTCTTTCACATACATCCACATTCGTACTTATCACATACACATCCACATCTATCTTTTCACATACATCCACATCCATCCTTTCACATACATACATCCACATCCATTCTTTCACATAAACACATCCACATCCATTCTTTCACATACATACACTTCCATTCTTCACATACATCCATATCCATTCTTCACATACATCCACATCCATCCTTCACATACATCCACATTCATCCTTTCACATACAGCCACATCCATCCTTTCACACACATCCACTTCCATCCTTTACATACATCCACATCCATCCTTTCACATATATACATCCACATCAATCCTTTCACATACATACATCCACATCCATTCTTCACATACATCCACATCCATCCTTCACATACATCCACATACATCCACTTCCATTCTTCACATCCATCCACATCCATCCTTCACATACATCCACATCCATCCCATATCACTCATTTACATCCTAATTCACATGACATCTCATCACATCTATTCACATCACATCCATCCATTCATTCATTCACATTTATCTGATTCACATCACATCTATTCATCCATTCATTCACATTTATTTGATTCACATCACATCTATCCATCCATTCATTCACATTTATTTGCTTCACATCACATCTATCCATCCATTCATTCACATTTATCTGATTCACATCACACCTATCCATCCATTCATTCTTTTATAAAATTCAACTTCTGTGGGAATAACACTTTTATAAAAATCCTTTTATACATCTATTTATGCATAGATTCAATTTTAAGGAAATAGCACTTTTGAAATAAAAAATAAATTCCTTTATGCATAAAATAAAATTTAATGAAAATAACTCTTTTGAAAATAAACTCCTTTATGCATCTTTCTATACATAAAATCAAAATCAATGAGAATAACTCTTTTGGAATAAAAATAAATTCCTTTATGCATCTTTCTATGCATAAAATCAAAATCAATGAGAATAATTCTTTTGAAATTAAAAAAAATTCCTTTATGCATCTTTCTATGCATAAAATCAAAATCAATGAGAATAACTCTTTTGAAATAAAAAAAAATCCTTTATGCATCTTTCTATGCATAAAATCAAAATCAATTAGAACAACTCTTTTGAAATAAAAATAAATGCTGTAAGAAAGCGCATTATGGGCCCAAGGCCATGGACAACTAGTAAGTAGGTGTGAACTCTTGGGTGGAGTATAAATACCAATGTAAATGGGATTATGGCTGATTCATGATAATGTTATTTGTTCCAAGAATCAATGGTGAGCTTCTCCCGTGAGATGCTAAGTGGTGACTCCTTCATGAGCCACTCCCTTGGTGAGGGACTAACCCACCCCTGTTACTTTCTTTCATTGGTATCAGAGCATGGCTTTTGATCCATGATTTTTAATTTTCTTTTCTTCTTCTCATTTCGTGAAATTTCTGCTTCATTTGATTCATGGGGGAAGGGGATATGGCTAAGGTAGAGTTTGTGGTTCAAATCTGAGCACATGGACCTAGTTTTATTTGAATGAGTGGACCAAATTGGGGAAAGTTCACTAATCTTGATTAGCAGTTGTTAATCAAAAACGTTTTTCTGTTTGGGAGCTTTCTTGCAAACCCTAGCCATGGAATCTCAACATGAGCAAAGGGCATTGAGTCTCTCATGCATCTAGCAATGTTTTATGAAGTATTTCACCTATTTTCCATGAGCAATGGGCTCCCAATGTGGCTGAAAATCACTACCAAAGCTGCCCACGTTTTTCACCAAAGTGACCCTAATCTTCATCTCCTTCAACAAATTCAAGCATTAAGGCTTCCCGGGTGACATTGGTGAGTTGCTCCATCACTTCCTTACAATTTTGAAGCATTCTTTCAAGCTATGGAGTGAATTAGGGTTTTATTACACAAAACCCTCATTTTCAGAAATTGGACTTTAATCATGGCCATTCATGCTCTTCTTTATGCATTATGAATGCTTGAATGCTACACATAGCCATTCAATGCTATGCCTTGCATATTGGCATAAGTGAGCATAGCTTTGGGCACATTTGGGAAATTGAATAAAATGTTTTGGGTTGGAAGCCTGCTTTTTGGTGACACCGTTTTCCATTGCCGGTTGCACATTTTTGGTCATAACTCTCTCATACGAACTCCGCTTTTGGAGTTCTAGTACTCAAAACGACCGGCTCATCGTCCTCTTCGAGACGAGCCATAGGTCTTGAGGTGCAGGATTCAGCAAGTGCTCTCTGTTTTCACTTTTGTACTGGATTTTCTAGTCCCGAGCAGGAACTCGCGCCCAGAACGCGACCCGAGATCACCGCTCCGTGACACTTGGATGTTGTTGATGTATGTGGAAATGTATTGACATTTCCATGAGTGGATGTGATGAAGGAAGCACTATGAACCATGTATTATGATATGAATGAGCATGAGTCATGCTATAAATCAATTGTAAGTCAACTCTACTCATTCATTTGAGCTTGTAACCACATTCCACTCACGATTATACCCCACTTTATTCCTAGAATCTAGAATGAAGTAAGGGTACCTTGGCATTTGGAGGAGAGGCCAAGCGGAGAATGTCTTGAATCTTCCTTGCCGTTAGTGCCGGGTAACGCGGTAAGGAAGAGGATTAGGTACTTGGTGGTAAAGAAATGGCCTCAACCTTCACCTTGGTGAAGGGGTGAGAAGTGCTTGGCCGGGAGATCGGCAAGCATCGACGCGCTTCATCGACCACTTCATTCGACTTGAGCAAACAAGCAAATCCTTTACATCGACTTCTTATGCAAAAGGACAAAATTGATGCCATAAGGTCACATGCTCAGATGGAAAAATGATTGAGGATTGATTTGCTTACAGTGGTCAAATGCATAAGGATTTTAATACTTGATTGAGATGCTTTGATTTGATTGAGATTTGGTGCAAAAAGAGGGGAGACTATGGCAAAATTTTTACAAAATTTGCCTACTTGCAGCCAAGACAAATCCTTGAATTTCTAGGGTTTTTCAAAAGCTTTTCAAATCTATCCTGAAAGCCCTTCAATCTACCCGAAAACCTCTTTCAAACAAGCTAAAGATCACTCAAATCGGAGTAGTATTGAGCGGTCAAAGTCAAGAGTTGACTTTCAACTAGAATAGTGGACTGGTCAAAGGCTGTTGACTTTTTCAGATCTGTTTTTGGGGATTCTTATTCGTCTCGTCGAGAGCTTCGCATCGATATAAAGATCACTCAAATCGGATACCGTTTGAATAGAGAAAAAAAAATCAAGTAAGTGGTCTTTGCAAGGAGGGATCAATTGCGCGCATGGAAATGACTAGAGGAGGTCAAAACAAGGGAGCCCGGAATGAAAATGATCAAAGACAACCGGAAGCAATGATGGCAACGAGCTCATCAACGAGGAATGAAGAAAGTTCAACCATAAAAGCACCATCTCCAGATGAATCTCAGCCAGTGGAAATGCCTCGAACTACTCCGCTAACAGTGGACATGATGTTAATGGCTATGGAGAGTATGTTTCAAAGGATTGAAAATAACCAAACAAATTGGCAACAACAATTTGGTGAACACCTCATGGAACGGTTCGACAAGCGACACCACTACCTGGATGACGTGATGCAAAGAGGGTTAAAAGACTTGGAGAAAGCCATTAGTGAATTGGCTCCTCTCAAGCTCAACCAAGAAGCCGATATGAATGCAATGGATGGTGTACATTATGATGCCAAACATGATGGAAAGCCTTCTATGCCAGAAGAGAACAAAGTAAGACAAATGATGCCACCTCAAATGATGCCACATTCTTCTTACATGGACAAGGGCAAGAGACCTATGGGTGATGCTTCTTATGAGAGATCTAATGCCAGTATTCCAAGAACTTCATCCTTTATGCAAGATGCATGAAGAGGGTATGAACATAAGGGATTTAAAGATGCAGGTGATTGGCAATTGGAAGATGAGCAAATGCATAGACACTTGGGTGAAGGAAGAGGATTTGATGATCCAAGAGCACGGCAGAGGGGTTCAAGAATGCATGGCGATTTTGACAATGCTGTGAAGGACAAAATCATATTTAATAAGTTCAAAGGAGAATCAAATTCTATCGAAGACTTTGAAGAGTGGGCAAACAAGATGGATCTCTACTTCGAAATCAGCCCAAGGAGCGAGATTGCCAAAGTCTACTTCGCCTCACTTCATCTTGAAGGTTTTGCTCACACTTGGTGGAGGAGGAAGCAATCTCATGGTTATGTCATCACTACTTGGGAAGAATTCAAGAATGACATGGCAGAAGAGTTTACTTCTCGCATGCAAAGGGACAATCACATTGTGGAATGGGACAAGCTAGAGCAAATCACTACTGTGAAGGAATATTCTCACAAGTTTCTAAAGCTTCTATTATACTTGGACGACTTTGATGAGCATTATCTTGTTGTCAAGTATATAAGGGGCTTGAAAGCTCCTATTGGTGGTGATGTCAAGTCTCATGAACCCGCCACTTTGAAGAAGGCAATGATGCTTGCAGAAATTCATGAAGAGAAGTACTTGACAAAGTGGGCTAGCAAAGGGAATATCAAAGGGGAAGTGATCACAAGGACTGAAATGGGTTCTCATGCAAACACAAGACCTAATCTTCCAAGATTTCCTACCGTGTATGGTAGAGGGTCTAACAGACTTCCATTTAAACCACCATTTATGTCCAACAAAGCTACATACAATGAGTCCAAGCCAGCAAATGGGGGTTCAAAAAGCAAGGTTATCAAGGAGGACCGTTTGCATGAAATGAGGCTCAAAGGTCTATGTTTCAAATGTGGAGAAAAATGGAACAAGGATCACTTCAAAGTATGCAAATCCAAGGATATTTCCATAAGCTACATTATCACTGAGGACAATGCTAATCATGAGGAGGAGGAATTCCTTGAATGCAATGATGCCTTAGGATGGGGAGATCCTCATGAGGGTGGAGGTTCTCATGATGATGGTTTTGATGAAGAAAATCCCGAGTTTCCTTTTGATCCGGGTGGGAAACTAAAGTTTGCTCATGACAAAATGGATGATGGGATGCCTCTATGCATGTGGGATGAAAACAATAGTGCACATACTACCTTGTGTACAATCTCTCATGATGCTTATGCGGGAAGTAAGGGTGCCAACACATTGAGATTGAAGATCAAGGTGAATGGAAGAACATCATATGCACTCATAGATACTGGAAGTACGCATAGTTTTGTCAATAAAAGGTCTTTGAACACTCTCAAAATGCAACCAACTTCTTTACCAAACAAGCACATGGTGCAAGTGGCCAATGGTGATTCAATGGGTTGCAATATGAAGTGTCAAAGTACAGAATTGGAGTTGTCCAAGAACTACTCTTGCAAAGTTAATCTTTTGGTGATTGAGTTGGGACCAATTGACATAGTACTTGGATGTGATTGGCTGTCCACTTTGAACTCTTTTACCATGAACTTACAGAAAAGTTTCATGAGTTTTGTGCATCATGGAGGGGTTATTACATTGAATGGAATGCAAGGGTCCAAGCTCTTCATGATCAATGCTACTCAAATGAAGAAAGAGTTCAAGAAAGAGGGCTATGTTTATGTACTACAGCTTTGCAAAGAGGAAGATAATAGCAAAAAGGATTGCATCGAAAATGTGGACATGGTTAAGCTACTCAAGGATTATGAAGATGTGTTTACCATGCCAAAATCAATGCCGCCAAAGAGGAGTGTTGATCACGCTATTGGTTTGGAACCAAATGCCAAACCAAGCAACAAGCCTCCCTATCGTTTGTCAAAGGTTGAAAAGGAAGAGGTGGCAAAGCAAGTCAAAGAACTCATTGACATGGGATGGGTTGAACCAAGTCAATCTCCTTTTGCTTCTTCGGTTCTACTTGTGAAGAAAAAGGATGGTACTTTCCGCATGTGCATTGATTACCGTGATTTGAATAAGATCACCATCAAAAATCGATTTCCAATACCAAGGGTGGATGATCTTTTGGATGAGTTGAAGGGTGCCACATGCTTTTCAAAGATTGATTTGCGTTCCGGATACCATCAAATAAGGATGAAAAGTGGTGATGAGTTCAAAACAGCATTTCGTACGGAAAGGGGTCTTTACCAATTCATGGTTATGCCGTTTGGATTATGCAATGCACCGGCAACTTTTCAAGCATTGATGAACAAAGTGCTTCAACCTTTCCTCTACAAGTTTGTATTGGTCTTTTTCGACGACATACTTATCTATAGCAAAGATGAGGACGTGCATTTGAAGCATGTGAAAGAGGTTTTGGAGGTCTTGAGGCAAAACAAGTTGTATGTTAAGGAGACAAAATGTACCTTCATGGCACATGAGGTGGAATATTTGGGTCACATTGTGAGCAAGGATGGCATTTGTGTGGATCCAAAGAAAGTGGAATGTATTAGGAATTGGCCGGTTCCTTCAAACACTACTCAATTGAGGGGATTTTTGGGGTTATCTTCATTCTATAGGCGCTTTATTGCCCACTATGCAGAAATTGCAGCTCCAATGACGGACAAATTGAAGAAGGAAACCTTCTTTTGGGATGCCATTGCCAACAAAAGCTTTGAAGATATGAAGAAGATGCTCACACCAGCACCTATTTTGGTATGTCCAGACTTCACCAAACCTTTCACAATAAGGGCGGATGCAAGTGGAAGAGGGATTGGTGCAGTACTTTACCAAGACCATGGAGTCATTGCTTATGAAGGTAGAAAGTTGAATGACAAAGAAAGAGAACTCCATGTGTATGAGCAAGAGATGATTGCTATACTCCATGCTATCAAGAAATGGCACCATTACTTATATGGGAGTCATTTTTATGTGAGGAGTGATCATAGGGTGCTGAAGTATTTCCTCACACAACCCAATTTGTCTCCTAAGCAAAGAAGGTGGGTAGCAACACTACAAAACTATGATTTTGAAATCACATACACAAAGGGCAAAGAAAATGTGGTTGTCGATTTCTTGTCTCGTATGTGGGCCTGCTCATTGTATGCTATTTCTGAGGTGCATAAAGATTGGATCATGGAGATACAAGAAGAGTACTTGTTTGATGAAGAAACCTCACAAATAGTGCAGAAATTACAGCAAGGTGTATGTGAAGAGTTACCCCATTATGAGCTGAAAAATGGTCTCCTCTACTACAAAGGAAAAGTCTACTTGGTTCCTACTTCTTCATTTATCAAGAAGATCATGGAAGAGATGCATTGTACTCCTATGGCTGGTCATTTGGGTGTCTACAAAACCTTTGATGCAATAAGGAAAAGTTTCTTTTGGAAGGGGATGTGGAAGAGCATTCATGCTTATGTAAGTGGGTGCCGGTCATGTCAATTGAACAAGGATCCTACACATAAACCGGGAGGTTTGCTTCAGCCATTGCCCATTCCCGAAGGCAAATGGAGTCATATATCAATGGATTTCATTACTAACCTTCCGCGCACAAAGAAAGGGTGGGACAGCTTGTATGTTGTGGTGGATAGATTGACCAAAGTGGCCCATTTCATTCCTTCCAAGGTCACATATTCAGCCCAAAATGTTGCCATGGGGTTTTCAAGTTGCATGGTATGCCATCACAAATTGTCAGTGATCGTGATGTCAAATTCATGAGCACTTTTTGGAGAACATTGTTTGAATATATGGGAACCAAGCTTACTCCAAGCACCACCTATCATCCCGAAACCGATGGTCAAACAGAAAGAGTAAACAAATGGGTGGAAACATATCTACGCCACTATTGTCATGATACTCAAAGCACATGGGATGATTGGTTACCTTTGGCTGAGTTTGCTTACAACTCAACATATCATGTGAGCATTGGCATGTCACCCTTTGAGGCTTTATATGGTTACAAGGTCAATTTGCCTATGTTGGTGGGTACATATAAGACTTCTAACCATAATGCCAAGGAGGAAGCTGAAAGGATGCAAGCTTTGTTGCAACAATGCAAAAGTAATTTGAAGGTTGCACAAGAGAAAATGAGACAATATGCCAATGTTCATCGAAGACCATTGGAATTCAAAGTGGGAGATTGGGTTCTTTTGAGAATACCAAAGTCAAGATATGGGTCTTTGAAGGGAAGCACCAACACCAAGCTAGCTCATCGCTATTATGGTCCTTATCAAGTGATATGAAGAGTTGGGGAGGTTGCATATCAACTCTTACTTCCATCTACAACAAAGATTCATGATGTGTTTCATGTCTCTCACTTGAAAGGATATGTGGGTATGATCGATCAAATGGTTGATGAGTTACCTCCAATGAATGAAGAGGGAATGATTGAATACATTCCAGAAGCTATCTTGGGTACAAGGAAAAAGGTACTTCGCACTCGTACCTTGGTGGAGTATCTCGTTCAATGGAAAGGTTTACCTAAGGAAGAAGCTTCATGGCAACCTATTTCAGCATTGGAGGGATATGAAGCATTGATAGAGCAATATGGGTTGGTGTAAATTCAGCCACATGGAACATTCTTCTCCGAATTTGGGGTATTCATTTGAGGTTTCGAGGACGAAACCATTGGGGAAGGGATGGTTTGTAAGAAAGCGCATTATGGGCCCAAGGCCATGGACAACTAGTAAGTAGGTGTGAACTCTTGGGTGGAGTATAAATACCAATGTAAATGGGATTATGGCTCATTCATGATAATGTTATTTGTTCCAAGAATCAATGGTGAGCTTCTCCCGTTAGATGCTAAGTGGTGACTCCTTCATGAGCCACTCCCTTGGTGAGGGACTAACCCACCCCTGTTACTTTCTTTCAAATGCCTTTATGCATCTTTCTATGCATAAAATCAAAATTTGATGAGAATAACACTTTTGGAATAAAAATAAATTCTTTATGCATCTTTCTATATATAAAATCAAAATTAATGGGAATAACTCTTTTGAAAAAAAAATTCTTTATGCATATTTCTATGCATAAAATCAAAATCAATGAGAATAACTGTTTTGAAATAAAAAAATTCCTTTATACATCTTTCTATGCATAAAATCAAAATTCATGAGAAAAACACTTTTGGAATAAAAATAATTTCTTTATGCATGTTTTAATGCATAAAATCAAAATTGATGAGAATAACACTTTTGGAATAAAAATAAATTCTTTATGCATAAAATCAAAATTTGATGAGAATAACACTTTTGAAATAAAAATAAATTCTTTATGCATCTTTCTATGCATAAAATCAAAATTTGATGAAAGTAACACTTTTATAATCAAAATATTCCCAATATGCATCTTTCTATGCATAGAAATTAATTCTAATGAAAATAACACTTTTATAATAAAAATTTTCTAATATGCATTTTTCTATGCATAGAATAAAAATAACACTTTCAAAATACACAAGCGGTGGGAATTACTCTTTTTGAATAATAAAAAAATAAAACTTACTTCACCAAATTTAAGAAAATTTTACCATAACCTCCTTTGTATGGATGACCATGTTTCAAATTTTTCACTCTAAAATTTACTAGAAATTATCCAAGATGACTTAAATCATTCAAATCTAATCAATTTCCACTTTATTTCAAGAGTAAACAATATGAAAAGTTTAATTCCATCAATTTAATTACACATCTGGGATAAAAAAAGGCTGAGTTCAATAATGAAGAGAAGGGGGAAAGCCTTTGCAGCAAGGCATAACATCTATTTTCATTTTAAAGAAAGCAAAAATTAGAAAACCATAAAATAGAATAAGAAAAA
This sequence comes from Cibotium barometz, assembly GCF_041138505.1. NCBI lineage: Eukaryota > Viridiplantae > Streptophyta > Polypodiopsida > Cyatheales > Cibotiaceae > Cibotium > Cibotium barometz. Next base: position 21,942,521 of record NC_141057.1, on the reverse strand, counting down.
TTTTTAGCTTACTAGGAGTTTTGTGAGCTTTCCTTTGGCTTGATGGTTTGAGGGATCTACTCTTGTTTGCAGCAAGAATCCAGTTTACATCGCATCTTATCACATCCATTTCACATCACATCTCATTCATTCACATCCTGATTCACATGCTTACACATTCATTCAGTTCCCTTATCGTTCATTCACATCCGGATTCACATGCTATCACATTCATTCACATCCTATATCATTCATTCATATCCCGATTCACATGCTATCACATTCATTCGCATCCTTTATCATTCATTCACATCCCGATTCACATGCTAACACATTCATTCACATCTCATATCATGCATTCACATCCGTTATCATTCATATCTATCCAATTTACATCACATCTCAATGCCTCTATTCTCGTTCATATCCATCACATTCACATCCACATATATTCTTCCACATACATCGACATCCTTACTTATCACATACACATCCACATCTATCCTTTCGCATACATCCTCATCCATACTGATCGCATACATATCCACATCTATCCTTTCACAAACATCCACATCCATCCTTTCACATACATACATACATCCAGTCTATCCTTCACATACATACATACATCAATTCTATCCTTTCACATACATCCACATCCATTCTTTCACATACATCCACTTCCATTCTTCACATACATCCACATCCATCCTTCACATACATCCCTATCCATCCTTCACATACATCCACATCCATTCTTTCACATACATCCACATCCATCCTTTCACATACATCCACATCCATTCTTTTACATACATCCACTTCCATTCTTCACATACATTCACATCCATTCTTCACATACATCCACAATTATCCTTCACACACATCCACATCCATCCTTTCACATACATCCACATCCATTCTTTCACATACATCCACATCCATCCTTCACATACATCCACATCTATTCTTTCAAATACATCCACATCCATCCTTTCACATACATCCACTTCCATTCTTCACATACATCCACATCCATCCTTTCACATACATCCACATCCATCCCATGTCATTCATTTACATCTTGATTCACATGACATCTCATCACATCTATTCACATCACATCCATCCATCCGTTCATTCGCATTTATCTGATTCACATCACATCTATCCATCCATTCATTCACATTTATCTTATTCACATCACATCTATCCATCCATTCATTCACATTTATCTGATTCACATGACACCTATCCATCCATTCATTCTTTTATAAAATTCAACTTCTGTGGGAACAACACTTTTATAAAAATCCTTTTATACATCTATTTATGCATAAATTCAATTTTAAGGAAATAGCACTTTCAAAATAAAAATAAATTCCTTTATGCATCTTTCTATGCATAAAATAAAATTTAATGAGAATAACTCTTTTGAAAATAAACTCCTTTATGCATCTTTCTATACATAAAATCAAAATCAATGAGAATAACTCTTTTGGAATAAAAATAAATTCATTTATGCGTCTTTCTATGCCTAAAATCAAAATCAATGAGAATAACTCTTTTGAAATAAAACTTTCCCCAAGCAGTGCCACATGCAACTTCGTATTATCCCATAGAGGGTTTTTTGAAATCCCACGAAGAGGTATAAGAAGGAGAAAACGATGGCTTTTGCATTTGTCTGTTCAAGAAACATCCGCTTACTGATGGTTTCCCTCCTTATAGTGGTCCGTCAAGTGCCACTCATAGTTGTTGCCTCTCGCTCATGTGCCGTGCCATTGTTGGTGCTTGCTCGGTGCCATGTCGATTTGTGTGATGATGATCGGCATTGTTTTTGTCATCCAATGGTGCTTGCTGCTCCCTCTGGCCTGATTGTAGCGTAGAGTGTGTTGTTCTCGCTAGATCTCTAACATGTCTCACTTATATCGCTTGTGTGGCGCTGGGCTTCTTCGACTGAGTTCTGTTGGTCTTCACTCCTTCACACAAAGAACTAATAGGTCATGGGCCATCCGAGTGCCCCATACACACACCTTTCTAATGGAGCGTACACATTGGGCTCTGATACCATTGAAATGGGAAAGTATACGGGACCTCAAGAAGCATGCCAACCAAAAAATACAGATGCGAGAGAACACCAAATTAGGTCCCAACTGCCCCCCAAGAGTGTGCCAAAAGCATCCCCGTGTGAGTATTTTTATAGTATTTTATTTTATCAAAATAGGTTACATGGCTATTTTAGCCCAAACTTGCTCTACAAGATTTCTTTTTACAAAAATAGCTCAAACACTAGAGCTTGTTCACACACTAAGTGTAAATAATTACAACTCTTCTAGCATATGTGCTAGGAATGCCATGCACAAGTGTGCATAAATAATTTGAACAAACATTTGCCATGTGGCCAACAAAAATAACTCACAAAATAATCTTATGCCCATTCACATATTACAATAAGCCGATTTATGCACATATTAAATCAAGCATATTTTCGACGATTATTAAGCATCAAAAATATGATAAAATATATACCTGCTGTAACACTACCTGACCACTTGATCGATCGCAAGTAGTAAGGGGGGGTTATGTTTGTTGTAGCAGCTCACACCTGACCACCTTGAGTAGCTGAGAGATATTTCACCACAGAGGGGTGTTGAGAAATGTGGTGCCACAAAGCACATGTAGAGGCAGGGAGTGAGTAGGTGAGAATGGAGTAGCTGAGAGATATTTCACCACAGAGGGGTGTTGAGAAATGTGGTGCCACAAAGCACATGTAGAGGTAGGGAGTGAGTAGGTGAGAATGGAGGGGTGTTGAGAAATGTGGTGCCACAAAGCACATGTAGAGGTAGGGAGTGAGTAGGTGAGAATGGAGCCATATGGAAGACTAGATTATCCAACATGCATGGAGTAAGAAGATATGTTGTAAGATTCCTCTCCAGCCTCTCAGGATGTCCAGTATCTTCCCCTATAGTCAAATCCCTCTTCAGAAATATAAAAGATCTTGTTTCTACCTGTTTTGGCCTAGAGAGAGAAAATATTCTAGAGAGAGGTTATTCAGATTTTGGATATTTTTGGATGGAAAAATATCTCTTTGTATTTAAATAATTTTTCCTGAAACAGAAGTTCAAAAATATTTTCAGAAGGTGCATTAGAAATCAAGTATTATATGTTCAAGAGGTCTTATCCTAGGGGTCAAGATTTTTTCGAAATTTTAAATTAAGATTCTTATGAACCAATAAGAGTCATCCAAATGTAGGGAGGCGATAAATGAAAGAATAAAAGGAAAATCCCCCAAAAATGAGTAAATACTCACAAAAGATGAAGAGTTGACTAAGGACAAGGTTAATAGTTAAAAAAAAGAGATATTTAGAAGAAATAATGCATTTTTGACACCTCAGTATGGGGGAATTCCCCTCATGAAGGAGGCACTTATTTTACATGTGTGGGAGAGTTTTAAACTCCTAAATAATGAGATATTTTTATCTCTCCTCTCTCCTATTTTAACTAGATCCAAAAGTAGACTAAACTGACCCAAAAATGGTCAAAAATGGACCAAACTGATCTGGAAAATTCTAGAATCAGTTTGCTTGGTTAGAGACTCACTTTTTCCTATAAATAGAAGCCTCCCCCTTTGTTGAAGCTTAATAGTGTTTTTTGCACTGTTACCCTGCTTCTCCCAAAAGCCAAAAACTGTGAATTTACTCATAATTCATTAGTTTTTGACCTTTTCCTCTTCTAAAGATTGGTGGCCACTCTTGTTTCAAACAAGAGTAGATCCCTCAAGCCATCAAGCCAAAGGAAAGCTCTCAAATACTCTTTGTAAGTTGGAGATTCTTCTCTTTTATATTTCATTTTATGGTTTTTATGATTCTTGTCTTCTCTAAAATGAATATGATGTTATGCCGAGTCATTGAAAAAAGGCATTCCCCTCTCTTCTTTAGTAATTCCACCCATTCTTTATCCTAGATAAATGATTAGTGGATAATATCAAGTTTTTCATAATGTTTCTCTTAAATAAGTAGAGAATGTTTACATTGGAATGATTTAAATACTCTTGGTGAAATTATAATTAATTTTAGAGAGTTAAAAATTAAAAAAGGTCAACCATACAAAGGAGGTTATGGCAAAATTTTCTAAAATTGTGTAAAATAAGTTTTACTTTTTTTAATTCAAAAATAGTAATTCCCATTGTATATGTATTCTTAAATTGTTATTTTTCATCCTAGTTATAGAAAAATACATACTAAAAATATTTTATTAAAAAGTGTTACTTTCTTTAGAATTAAATTCTATGCATAGAAGGAAGCATATTGAAATTATTAATTTGATTATAAAAGTTTTATTTTCATAATAAATGATTTTATGCATAAATGGATGCATAAAAGAAATTCTTTTATATTAAAAGAGTGATTTTCATCATAAATGATTTGTATGCATAAACATATGCATAAAAGATAATTTTTATATTAAAAGTGCGATTTTTATCATAAATAATTTATGCATAAAAGAAATTCTTTTATATTAAAAGAGTGATTTTCATCATAAATGATTTATATGCATAAAAGATATTTTTATGTATTAAAAGTGTGATTTTCATCATAAATGGATTTTCTGCATGAATTAGATGCATAAGAGAAATTCTCTTATTCTAAAAGTGTAATTCCTACTAAATTAATTTATGCATGGAAAGATGCAAAAAGAATTTATTTTAATCCAAAAGTGTCATTCTCATCAATTTTGATTTTATGAATAGAAAGATGCATAAACAAATCTATTTTTATTTAAAAAGTGTTATTCTCATCAATTTTGATTTTATGCATAGAAAGATGCATTAAGAAATCTATTTTTATTTCAAAAGAGTTATTTTTATCAATTTTGATTTTATGCATAGAAAGATGCATAAAGAAATCTTTTTTGATTTCAAAAGAGTTATTTTCATCAATTTTGACTTTATGCATAAATAGATGCATAAAGAACTTTATTTTTAATTCAAAAGAGTTATTTTCATCAATTTTGATTTTATACATAAATAAATACAAAAAGAATTTTTTTTTAATTCAAAAGAGTTATTTTCATCAATTTTGATTTTATGCATAAATAAATGCATAAAGAATTTTGTTTTTAAATCAAAAGAGTTATGCATGAATAGATGCATAAAGAATTTTATTTTTAATTCAAAAGAGTTATTTTCATCAATTTTGATTTTATGCATAGTAAAATGCATAAAAGATTCATTTTTATTTAGAAACTATTATTTTCATTGAAATTGAATTTAAGCATAGTAAAATGCATAAAAGATTTATTTTTATTTTGAAAGTTTTATTCTCATTAAAATGGAATTTATGCATAATAAAATGCATAAAAGATTTATTTTTTATTTTGAAAGTGTTATTCTCATTAAAATTGAATTTATGCCTAAATAGATGCATAAAAGGATTTTTATAAAAGTGTTATTCCTACTAAAGTTGTCTTTATGCCTAATTAGATGCGTAAAGAATCTTTATATCAAAAATTTAGAATTCTCTTACGTTCTATAAATAGATGTGATGAGATGTGATAGGAATCACATAGATGTAAATGGATGGATGGAAGTGATATGAATCAAATAAATGAAAATGGATGAATGGATGTGATGTCCTGTGAATAAGGATGTGACTGAATGGTATAGGATGCGAAGGAATGTGAATCGTGATATGAATGATAAGGTATGTGAATCGTGATATGAATAAATGATAAGGGATGTGAATGAATGACAGCATGTGAATCAGATGTGAATGGATGATGTGGTTTAAAGCGTGAATGATGTAGGTTAATGTAGATTGATGTACGGATGATGTGGTTTGATGTGTGAATGATGTGGGTTGATGTAGGTGGATGTATGAATGTAGATGTGGATGTGGATGTGAATGTGGATGTGGATGTATGAATGTAGATGTGGATATGGATGTATGAATGTAGATGTAAAAATGGATGTATGGATGTGAATGTGGATGTGGAAATGGATGTATGGATGTGGATATGGATATAGATGTATGAATGTGGATGTGAAAATGGATATATGGATGTGGATGTGGATGTGGAAATGGATGTATGAATGTGAATGGGGATGTGGATGTATGAATGTAGATGTGGATGTGGATGTGAATGTGGATGTGGATGTATGAATGTGAATGGGGATGTGGATGTATGAATGTGGATGTGGATATGGATGTATGAATGTATATGTGAAAATAGATGTATGGATGTGAATGTGGATGTGGAAATGGATGTATGGATGTGGATGTATGAATGTGGAAGTGAAAATGGATGTATGTGTGTGGATGTGGATGTGGATGTGGATGTGGATGTATGAATGTGGATGTAGATGTGGATGTATGGATGTGGATATGGATGTGTATGTATGAATGCGGATGTGGAAGTGGATATATGGATGTGGATGTACGACTGTGGATGTGTATATGTAGAATAAAGAATGCAAATGTGTATGTGAAATGATGTGACGTCGATATGAGTGAATGGATGAGATGTGATATGTGAATAAATGATATGTGATGTGAATGAATCTGAGGTGATGAGATGGAAAATGATGTGATTGGATGACAATGAGTACACATATGAATGGAATATGGAATAAGTAATGTGGACTGATGAGGGATAATGTGGAAAGACGAGAGTTCATTATAGAAACTGTATTTGTGACCTGTTTGTAAATGACTATTTTATGTCAAGAATGTTGGGGAAGCATTTTGACCGTCTTGTGATTAAGGTCCTAGAGACCTAACTGATAAAGTTGCAACAATTGACGGAGAGTCAATGGAGGACGTCTCGCGTAGCATGGTCGGCCGAGGTCTTGACTAGCCTCGGTTCAATTTAAATGGTGAGCTTCCGGTACGGTTGATGAGGGACCAAGGAAGCGACCTATGAGTGAAGCGCTAGGTGACCTGCGAAGGATCCTAGAGGGTGCTGACCATACGGTGCTCGGGCTCTGGGTCGCCGAAGAAGATACCCACACATGCATCGTGGAAGATATTGAATCAAGGAGTAAGAGTTGTTTTCTGAAACTGATCTTTGACGGAGATTCCATTTTGTTATGTGAATTTATTGCCAATTACTATGAGCTAGGAATTATCGAAAAGCCCCCTGTGTGAACAAGTGGGGAGCATTCTGGTTGCCAATGATGCCATAAGTACACCGATGAAGGAATGATTGGAAATACGGATTCAACCAGAGATTTTGAGGATTGTGATCAGTGATACAATGGTTTCATTAAAGGATTGTTTTAAAGATAGCTGATGCTGAGAAAAAGGCAATTTCATATTCGGTGTGTAAGTGGTGTGACTAGTTTTATGTTTGCATGAACATCCGGCTAGGGGGCTTGGGAACTCTTTTCTCTAGTACCGGGGACAAAACCCAACCAAATTCCTAGTTGGATCCCATCACTACAATGGTTGGGCGGTTGCCTAACCCATGGGACTGGATCAGAAATATTATGATTTCTATTGAAGTATTGTTTTAAAGCCAGTCAAATCTGTTATAAATGGTAATTTCATACTGGGTGTGTACGTGGTATGCCTACCTTAATTCATTCAGAGCTATTTGGCTAATGAGGATCAATTGAGAAGCCAGCCAAATATGTCAAAAATTTATGAAGAAGCACTAAAAGGTTGTAATTGTGTGATAAAATTCATACAATTTGATATTCAAACTGAAATTTGTAAATTGGTAATTGGGACTTCAGATGGAAGTACCGCAATTGTATGGAATCCCTGACTTGTTTGAGGCCTAGACATGATGGTATTTACCTTATAGTTCCAAGAACCATGACTACCCGTATATACCGAGGGTATAACTGCAGCTCTTTATTATATACGAGTAAATCTAAGACTTGAAATTATAAGCGTTAATGCTATCCAGATGATGAATTCGAATGTGGTTGATATGATTTTTAAATTCTGGTTGAGAACTGATGAGTTGATTTGGATTCTGATTGAAAAATTATGATCCCTAAAATTTGGTTGAAATGTAATAAGCTGAGCGAAACCGTAATGAGGATGAATGGGATGAGTCCCTATGATGATGTTCTTAGTTGGAATGACGTTAATGACTTTAGCCAATCACTATGAGATTAGTGGATTGTGCTGGCAGATTGCTACTGTTAACTTTTGTCCAGTGGATCAAGTTAAGGGATGATAAATTAAAAATCTGAAAAATTGAAATCCCCATGGAGGACTGTTTAGATGGAAAAAAATTAGCCTGATGGACCATTATTGTATTAAAGATATGAATGAGATATTCTGAATGAATTATTAACTGATAATGCGTTCTATATGAGTATTTTTATCCCTTGATTCTGTGGGGAGCCTACCTATTTAGAGAACCTCGGAATTAGTTGAATAAAAAATGGGATTGAATCATAAATAAAGAGACTTAGCAAGAATTTTCGTATTGAAATAGGAACATGGATCGAGGTCATCGTGGTAGAAATGTTTACCGCCAACTCGATGAAGAAGAGCTCGACCTAGATGTTCGTAAAACTCTTCATGGTTCACAGCCTGGACCTTTCAAGGGTGAAGGGAAAAACTTGGGCGAGGCTGTGGAGAAGTGGATCAATCAATGGAAGAATACTTCGATGTCACCGGGTACAATGAGAAGAGCAAAATGACTCTTGCAAGGCTGAAGATAGTGTGGAGACAACTAGAGTGGCATGGATAGACCACTGCGAGATAAACCGTCTTGACCGAAATATCCAAACTTGGACTGATCTCAAAATTTACCTAAGGACGAGGTTCTGTCCTCCCGGCTTTTTAGAAACAAAGATGAACGAGTTCTTAGAGTTAACCCAGGGGAGTAGAAATATTGAAGCATATCACCAAGCATTCGCCCTCCTCAAATACTGGCCTCCTCTGGATGAAGAACAACTGATGGTGGCCAGGTTCATTCAGGGACTGAATGAACCTTTGAATATCCTGGTGAAGAATGCCAAGATCAGGGTCAAACCTAGGATATGGGAAGTTCTTGAATGAAAGAAATGTCCTTTTCCCAAAACTCAATCCCCAGGGCAAAAAAATCAAGGATCAAGATTCCATAGTCCAGCCCCTTCCGTCCTTCCGTCCTTCCGTCTAGAGTAATCAGGGTTCTATCTGCCAAAATTAGGGAAATCCCAGAGGTAGACCCTCTATCCAACCTGCAGAGTAAAATGCATAAAAGATTTATTTTTTATTTTTAAAGTGTTATTCTCATTAAAACGGAATTTATGCATGGTAATATGTAAAAGGTTCATTTTTAATTCGAAAGTGTTATTTTCCTTAAAATTGAATTTATGCCTAAATAGATGCATAAAAGGATTTTTATAAAAGTGTTATTCCTACTAAATTTGTCTTTATGCCTAATTAGACGCATGAAGAATCTTTATATCAAAAAATTAGAATTCTCTTACATTCTATAAATAGATGTGATGAGATGTGATGTGATAGGAATCAGATAGATGGTAATGGATGGATGGAAGTGATATGAATCAGATAAATGAAAATGGATGAATGGATGTGATGTCCTGTGAATTAGGATGTGACTGAATGGTATAGGGGATGGTATAGGGGATGTGAAGGAATGTGAATCGTGATATGAATCATAAGGGATGTTAATCGTGATATGATAAATGATAAGGGATGTGAATGAATGACAGCATGTGAATCGGATGTGAATGGATGATGTGGTTTGATGTGTGAATGATGTAGGTTAATGTAGATTGATGTATGGATGATGTGGTTTGATGTGTGAATGATGTGGGTTGATGTATGGATGATGTGGTTTGATGTGTGAATGATGTGGGTTGATGTAGGTGGATGAATAAAGATGTGGATGTGGATGTGAATGTGGATGTGGATGTATGAATGTGGATGTCGATATATGAATGAATGTAGATGTGAAAATGGATGTATGGATGTGAATGTGGATGTGGAAATGGATGTATGGATGTGGATGTGGATATGGATGTATGAATGTGGATGTAAAAATGGATGTGGATGTGGATGTGGAAATGGATGTATGAATGTGAATGGGGATGTGTGGATGTATAAATGTAGATATGGATGTGGATGTGGATGTATGAATGTGAATGGGGATGTGGATGTATGAATGTGAATGAATGTAGATGTGAAAATGGATGTATGGATGTGGAAATGGATGTATGGATGTGGATGTGGATATGGATGTATGAATGTGGATGTGGATGTGGAAATGGATGTATGAATGTGAATGGGGATGTGTGGATGTATAAATGGATGTATAAATGTAGATATGGATGTGGATGTGGATGTATGAATGTGAATGGGGATGTGGATGTATGAATGTGGATGTGGATATGGATGTATGAATGTGAATGGGGATGTGGATGTATGAATGTGGATGTGGATATGGATGTATGAATGTAGATGTGAAAATGGAAGTATGGATGTGGATATGGATGTATGAATGTGGATGTGAAAATGGATGTATGGATGTGGATGTGGATGTGAAAATGGATGTATGGATGTGGATGTGGATGTGGATGGTACAAATATGGATGTGGATGTATGGATGTGGATATGGATGTGTATGTATGAATGCAGATGTGGAAGTGAATGTATGGATGTGGATATGGATGTGTATGTATGAATGCAGATATGGAAGTGGATGTATGGATGTGGATGTACGAATGTGGATGTGTATGTAGAATAATGAATGCGAATGTGTATGTGAAATGATGTGACGTCAATATGAGTGAATGGATGAGAGCTGATGGCATGTGAATTGTGTTATATGTACATTATGTGTGCTATGTTATATACACATTATGTGTGCATATACTAGGAGGCTAACCCACATTAGGCTTGTAAGCATGGGAGCATGGGAACAAGCTCTAGTGGAGCATGGGTTAGGACTAACCTTGAGGTTTAAGGTTAGGGTCAGGCATCCAAGGGTCACACATGAGGAATGGAAAGTCAAGAGTCACTTGAGGGCCCTCCTATATAATAGAGGCATGGGGCACACTCAAGGGGGCTTGGAAGCTTGGAGGTTTTGGGCTCCATGAGGCCAAGGCTATGTTATGCTCTCTTTGTAGAGGTTCATATCTACTCTTCTACCATTTCACACTTTAGCTACATGCTATTGAATTGGAGTTATACCTCTTGATGGTATGGGACATCAAGGTAGAGGTATGATGTATTTCATTTATTATTCATGTGTGCATCCCTTGGGCTCGAGGGTGGTTGGGTGGTTGAGTTTATGCCTGGTTTATGCATGTTTATGCATAACAATTATCTAGAGAGATCTTAGGGTTTTAACAGTGGTATCAGAGCAATCTCTATTTAATTGTTGTTGATTTTTTTAAGTAAATTTTAATATTTACTAATAAAATGTTATCTTTTATTGATTTGTGTTGATGAAATGCACATGGATCATCGTTATGGTGATTGGAACGTGTGGTACTTCAATTCAATGGACGAATCGACGTTGCGGGGGAAGACCGTGAGTTAATGCTATTTTTCCCTATTTTTTATGGTTAAAATCAAGCATTAATGGAATTTTTACAAAAATACCATATGGTTTATGGTGGATATTGTTGTAGAATGGATTCCCTGAATTTCTATAATTTTTAGAAATTTTTCCCTAATTTTTTAGGAATTTTTTGAGCATTTTTATGATTAAAAATGTATTTTTATACATTTTTTGCGGGTTTTTTCCGCGGATATGCGATCAAATTTCTGTCAATTTCTACTGAAATTCAGTAGGGGACAGCGTGTTGATGCATAAATTGCTCTCCCGTGTGCGTGGAGTCCTCTCCGCCTCTCAAATCTGATATTTCCTTCATTTTTCTGTGAAATTTCTCTTAAAAAGCAATTTTTTAAATTAAACATTAATCATAATTAATGTTTAAATTAAACATTAATCATAATTAATGTCTAATTATGATTATGAGTTTAATTAAAAAAGCTTAATTAAAGATTAAGCTAATCTCTGATTAACAGAGAGAAGGGTGGAGAAAGAGAATGGAAAGGAGGTGAAGGAGAGGAAAGAGGGGAGAAGAAGGTTGTCACTCTTTCCATCTCTCTCTCTCTTAGGCGCAGGCGACGAGGGGCTGCGCTGCAACCGGGCGGAAAAAAACGCCCCCCCCCCCTAAAAAAATCAAATTGCTATAAGCTAAAAAATCTTATTTTTTTTTCCATTTTTTTTAAAAATGAGTTTTTTAGTAAAAAAAAGCTTTTTGAATTTATTTCAAAAAAAGCTTGGAAAAAGCCTGGAAATTTTTGAAATTTACTGGATTTGAGTAAAAAAAATCTGTGAAAATTCCTAGAAATTTCTTCTTGAAATTTTTTGGCTTTTCAACTTCCGGAAAACCTTTGGCTTTCCGTTTTCCCCAAACCTTTTGGCTTTCCGAATTCCGAAAAAACTTTTGACCTTTCGTATTCCGGAAACCTTTGACCTTTCACATTCCGATTTTTTTTTGTCTTTTCATTTTCCCAAAACTTTTGGCTTTCCGTATTCCGGGAAAACCGTTAGAATTCCGAAATTTTTTGATCGTTCGTATTCTAAATGCGTTCGGGGTAATTTAAAAATTTTAAAAAATTCCTGAAAATTAGTGGAAAATTAGACAAAGGTTATTTTAAATTTCGGAAAAATGTGGGGTTGGTGTTGGCATGTGGTGTGTCCATTCGGGCGCTCATGACCATTCAAATTCCTTTAAAAATATATTTTTTAAACCAGAAAATTAGAAAAATCCATTAAAATTAAAAATTTTCATTGGATTTGAGAATTGTCGGGCGGAATTGGAAATTTCGTGAACGATGGGATTCTCAGGGAAAATTAGGAAATTTCTAGAAATTATTTTTAGAAATCCTAAAAATTGGTATTTTTTAAATATCAATGGTATTTTGGCAAATTTAATTGCTAAAAATTTTCTGGAAAAATATAGGTTTGGAATGCCATAGGATACGTTTGGTGGAGTTCAAAATTATTATATTTTGAGGCCCTGTAAAATTTGGGAAAATTAGAAAAAAATCATGATAATTCTTTTTCTCGAGAATTTAATATTTTCGAGGGTTATTTAATGTTGAAGGACGTTTTCTCGTACTGACATTAGATAGATGCGTGTTATTCGCATATTTTTAATACGGTTATATCTCGTATTAATGGATATTTATGTTTGGATTAATTCTAAACGATGTATTCATGATTTTTTACCATTGTTTAGCCATTCTTTTTGGACATGTTCCTTAATTTCTTTTGATGGCTATAATTTACGTTCAAAGTGTGTTTCACCTTTGACACTTTTCCATGATAATCTATTTTGGCACTTATTAAAGTGTGGTTTGTGCTTATTTTCTTAAGCCTCTATCATGGGTTAGTTCATCGGTTTATTTTGGTGGATTTTGGATGTTTTCCAAGTTTTATATAGACTCATCAGGTTTTGCCTAGATCACTTATGTCTAGGGTTTTCTTATTGAGTGCTACACACATGTGTTTCACTTTTTTACTTTGGAGTTTTATTTGAACAACATAACGTTCATATACTCCGGATTGATGATGAGTTGGCCCACCAATTTTAATGCTTCTTTTGGCATGATTTATGTCCATTAGATGGTATGCATTGATTTTTATGATCAACTATGGTTTTTATGGATTGGAGGAGCTTCTATGCTTTTATCCATGGATTTATAAGGATCTTTTGATCTTTTGAATATTTACATGTGCTTGAAGGTAGCATTTGCCTGCACATAATTTTGGAGTATATTTCTTATACTCTTGTATATATTCCAACTCGGATACCTAGTTGCTTATGTATCTAGGTGAGTTATTTTTCTACCCTAACTTTATGGTGTTTTGGGTAGTTATCATTAGAAAGGCGCCAATAATTCAATTTCTTTTCTGATGATGTACTCAGAAGGAGTTATTCCTTGATGTAGTATCAAGTATATAGAGACAGGTTTAGTATGTGAAAGTCTGGATAAGGCCATCTTATTCCTTTTATACAGGATTTTATTCATATTTTCCTAGACGGCATACTAGGGAGTTTCAAATTGTTAAGGTATGTATGGGTGGTATCATGGTGGTATGGGACGCTAGTGATCCCTCACATATATTATCTTATGGGATAATTTGGGCTCAAGATTGTTGCTTTGTCTACATCACTTAGCATGTTGACCTCAACATTCATAGACAATTGAGGGTAATCTCATTGGTATTTTCACTTGTTGAAATCTCTTTCTTTAGAGTTCAAACAAGTTTATCTTGTTGTGTTCGGATAAGGAAATTTGGATTCTTCCTTTGTTGGCATTTCTTTCTCTAGTTCCGTACTTTAGGTGATTTACACAATCAACCTGATAGGTTTACGGATGGACATATGTGTCTCATCGAGACGTTGATGACTCTCTATGTTGATATGGGTAACTCGAGACGTCGATTATTCCATATGCAGATGTGGGTATGTCGTGGCACCGATGAATCCCTGGTTTTTGCTGTTATAATGCCATGTTTTCCTACTTTATTCCGAAAGGTTTACAACGAGGAAGTTACTTTGAATGTGAATTGCTCTGATCATCCGCAGTCTGATGGGCAAACAGAGTGTATGAATCAGATTGTAGAGTATATGCTTCGTGCATGTCTTTAGAAAATCATCATATTGGAAAATATCTTCCAATGATGGAATTTGCCTATAACAGTTCTAAATTTACGGCTATTAATTTTTAGTCCGTGCATACTTATGTATGGGTATCAACTCAGGGCCCCTATTGATGTCGGTCTTAAGGACATCGAGCTTGATGCATCGAGGGATTTCTTGCGTGATATGTAGAAAATTCTGACCGAAGCTCGGGATTCTATCAGGAGTGCTCATGATAGGGCACGGTTTTATGCTGATAGGAGACGCTCATCTCGGTCTTTTGAACCAGGAGTGTTGGTTTATTTTAATGTTCTTAAAGATTCTCAGACTTTGTCAATGGAAAAATGCTCGAATTTATCTCCTAGATATTGTGGTCCATTTCGAGTTATACATCGGATTGGCACGGTTGCGTATGAACTAAAACTATCTCCAATTGTTAGAGTTCATCCAGTCTTTCATATCCATAGATTGAAAGGGAAACTGGGAGGTGAGGATAACAGAGTTACTCCTCAAGAACTCGTTGAAGTCGAAGATTTATCCTATGTTCCACATGAACCTGATATGGTACATGAATTCAGGGAAAGGAAACTTTCTAGTTGACTAATCCCTGAGGTTAAAATTAGATGGAAAGATAGGGAAATTGAGGATTCGACTTGGGAGTTGGTTGAGATTGTTCAGCGCAATTCTCCTTCTTTTCATTGCAAGAGTGCAATGTTTTGAGAGAGGGGAACATACATCCACATCCACATTCATACATCCACATCCACATCCGCATTCATACATACACATCCATATCCACATCCACATTCATACATCCACATCCACATCTACTTTCATACATCCACACATCCATTTCCATATCCACATTCATATATTCACTTCCACATCCACATTCATACATACACTTCCATTTCCACATCCATACATCCACATCCACATTCATACATCCACATCCACATCCGCATTCATACATACACATCCATATCCATATCCATATATCCACATCCACATTCATACATCCACATCCACATCTACATTCATACATCCCCACATCCATTTCCATATCCACATTCATACATCCACTTTTATTTATCTGATTCATATCACTTCCATCCATCCATTTACATCTATCTGATTCCTATCACATCTCATCACATCTATTTATAGAATGTAAGAGAACTCTAATTTTTTAATATAAAGATTCTTTACGCATCTAATTAGGCATAAAGACAACTTTAGTAGGAATAACACTTCCATAAAAATCCTTTTATGCATCTACTTAGGCATAAATTCAATTTTAAGGAAAATAACACTTTCGAATTAAAAATAAACCTTTTATGCATTTTACTATGCATAAATTCCATTTTAATGAGAATAACACTTTCAAAATAAAAATAAATCTTTTATGCATCTATCTATGCATAGTTTCAATTTCAATGAAAATAATACTTTTGAAATAAAATAATTCTTATATGCATCTTTCTATGCATAAAATCAAAATTGATAAGAATAACTCTTTTGGATTAAAAGTAAAATTCTTTATGCATCTATTTATGCATAAAATCAAAAGTGATGAAAATAACTCTTTTGATTTAAAAAAAAAAATTCTTTATGCATCTTTCTATGCATAAAATCAAAATTGATAAGAATAACTCTTTTAGAATAGAAATAAAATTCTTTATGCATCTTTCTATGCATAAAATCAAAATTGATAAGAATAACTCTTTTAGAATTTAAAAAAAATTCTTTATGCATCTATTTATGCATAAAATCAAACTCTTTTGAATTAAAAAAATATTCTTTATGCATCTATTTATGCATAAAATCAAAATTGATGAAAATAACTCTTTTGAATTAAAAATAGAATTCTTTATGCATCTTTCTATGCATAAAGTCAAAATTGATGAAAAAAAACTCTTTTGAATTAAAAATATAATTCTTTATGCATCTTTGTATGCATAAAATTAAAATTGATGAAAATAACTCTTTTGAATTAAAAATAAAATTCTTTATGCATCTATTTATGCATAAAATCAAAATAGATAAGAATATCTATTTTGGAATAAAAATAAAATTCTTTATGCATCTATTTAGGCATAAAATCAAAATTGTTGAAAATAACTCTTTTGAAATAAAAATAGATTTCTTTATGCATCTTTCTATGCATAAAGTCAAAATTGATGAGAATAACACTTTTTGGATTAAATTAAATTCTTTATGCATCTTTCCATGCATGAATCCAATTTAGTAGGAATTACACTTTTAGAATAAAAGAATTTCTCTTATGCATCTAATTTATGCATAAAATCCATTTATGATGAAAATCACACTTTTAATATAAAAATATCTTTTATGCATACAAATCATTTATTATGAAAATCACTCTTTTAATATAAAATAATTTCTTTTATGCATCCATTTATGCATAAAAATCATTTATGATGAAAATCACACTTTTAATATTTAAAAAAATATGTTTTATGCCTGTATTTATGCATACAAATCATTTATGATGGAAAAAAACACTTTTATAATAAAAATAACAATTTCAATATATTTCCTTCTATATGCATGGAATTTAATTCTAAAGAAAGTAACACTTTTTTATTAAAATATTTTTAGTGTGCATTTTCTTATACCTAGGATGAAAATTAACACTTTAAGAATACATATACAATGGGAATTACTCTTTTTGAATTAAAAAAAGTAAAACTTATTTTTCATAATTTTAGAAAATTTTGCCATAACCTCCTTTGTATGGCTGACCATTTTTCAATTTTTAATTCTCTATAATTAATTGGAAGTTCACCAAGAGTATTTAAATCATTCTAATGTAAACATTTTCTACTTATCAAAGAGAAACATTATGAAAAACTTGATTTTATCCATTAATCATTCATCTAGGATAAAGAATGGTTGGATTTACTAAAGAAGAGAGGGGAATGCCTTTTTTCAATGAGGCATAACATCAAAATCATTTTAGAGGACAAAATTCATAAAAAACCATAAAATGAAATAGAAAAGAGAAGAATCTCCAAATTACAAGGAGAATTTGAGAGCTTTCCTTTGGCTTGATGGTTTGAGGGATCTAATCTTGTTTGAAACAAGAGTGGCCACCAATCTTTAGAAGAGGGAAGGTCAAAAACTAATGAATTATAAGTAAATTCACAGTTTTTGGCTCTTAGGAGAAAGCAGGGTAACAGTGCAAAAAATACTATTAGGCTTCAACAAAGGGGAGGCTTCTATTTATAGCAAAAAGTGAGCCTCTAACCAAGCAAACTGATTCTAGAATTTTCCAAATCAGTTTGGTCAATTTTGACCATTTTTAGGTCAATTTAGCTCACTTTTTGATCTAGTTGAAACAGGAGAGATGAGAGATAAAAATATCTCATTATTTGGGAGTTTAAAACTCTCCCACACAACTGAAATAGGCACCTCATTCATGAGGGGAATTCCCCTATATTGAGGTGTCAAAAATGCATCATTTCTTCTAAATATCTGTCTTTTTTAACTAATAGCCTTGTCCTTAGTCAACTCTTCATCTTATGTGAGTATTTACTCATTTTTGGGGGGATTTTCTTTATTTCTTCCATTTATCTCCTCCACACATTTGTATGAATCTGATTGGCCCCTCAAAACCTTAATTTAAAATTTTCAAAAAGTTTGGACCCCTAGGATAAGGCCTTTTGAACAGATTATAATTTATTTTGAATGCACCTTCTGAAAATCTTTTTGAACTTTTGTTTTGGGGGAACTTATTTAAATACAAAGAGATATTTTTCCATCCAAAAATATCCAAAATCTGAATAATCTCTCTCTAGAATATTTTCTCTCTCTAGGCCAAAACAGATAGAAACAAGATCTTTTATATTTTTGAAGAGGGATTTGACTACAGGGGAAGATACTGGACATCCTGAGAGGCTGGGGAGGAATCTTACAGGCACAAAAACATCGAGGAATATCACCAGGCCTTCGCTCTTCTACTCAAATATTCACCAACTCTAGATGAACTCATGGCCAGGTTCATTCGGGGAATGAACAAAACCTTGGACACACTGGTTAAGAATGCCAAGCCAGTGTCCATGGCAGAAGCTGTCAGAATGGCGAAGTACTTTGCCAAAGCCCTTATCGTGAAAGTCCTGCCAAAGCCATCTCCTTCATCCTTTAAAAGATTTCAGACGCCGAGAAGTTCTTCCAACTTTCCACCTCCAAAGAGACACCAAGGTCCTAACCAGAATGTGGAGATGAGAAGCTTCAGAAATGAAGGAAGACCTTTCCCCCAAAGTACATTCTCAAGAACTCCGGCTCTCTCCATAACACAAAGGAAAGAACTTTAAAGCAAGAACAAATGCTTCGGATGTCAGGGATTCGGGCACCAACTGAAGGATTGCCCATCTCCTTCGGTGGGCCAAGGAAGCGAGGTTCCCAGAGTTCAGAGATCAACTCCTTATCAGTCCAATCACGGTCCCCCGTGCCAAAATCAGGGTAACCCAAGAAGAGTGCCAGCTCAGCCTGCAGCCTCCATGCAAAGCAATCTCCAAACTCCCTCCCAGAATTGGAATAACTAAAGAGAGAGAGTTTTACCTCAGACTGTAGCAGCCAGAGCAGTCACCATAGCTAAGGAAGTAGAGGAAGAGAAAGGATAGATCTATGCGCAGCAATAGGGCATCAGGGGAATAACTGTCAATTCTCAATCCTCCAGACTCTAGCAGAGTACCAGGGTAAGCAATTCAAGCCTTTGATTGATTCAAGCGCAGTACTCATTCTTTTATTTCCCCAAGATGTCTGCGTAAATTATTCCTAAATAAAAAATCAGAGAAATCTATGCAAGTGGAATTAGCCAGTGGGAAGATTCTTTTCACTCACCTTGAGACTGACCTTATTGAGTTTAGCCTAGATGGGAACGTAATAGAGTGCGAGTTCAGAGTCCTACACCTCAGAATATATGATGGAATCCTTGGAATGTATTGGCTCCAAAAGAATCAAGCTGACATTCATTGTCACAAAGGAGCCATCTCTTTCCTTGACCTTCATGGGAGTAAAGTTCAAGGAATTGGAATTTTTGAATCCCCAATGCTACAATTAGTCAAGGCTTCCAAATTATTAAAAGGGCTCAAAAAGAGGCAAGCTTTGTATGTCGTTAAAATGAATCCAGTAGACATAAAATGCAAGGCTAAAGGACCAGAGTGGTTAAGTGAGTATGCAGATGTGTTTCCTATGAAGAGCTGACTGAGATGCCTCCATCTCGTGAAGTAGATCATGAGATCAAATTAACCCCCGGAGCTTAGCCCCAGTAGCCCAGCATGCATACAAAATGCCAGTCCTTGAAGCCATAGGACTTAAGGAATAGTTAAGACAACTTGTAGAACAGGGATTCGTCACACCCAGTGTCTCACCTTGGGGTGCGCCTGTTCTCTTTCAAAAGAAGAAAGATAGAACGTTAAGATTCTGTATTGACTACAGAGAGGACTGAATCAATTAACAATTAAGAATAAGTATCCTATTCCTAGGATTGATGAACTTCTGGATCGGTTAAGTTTGACCCAAATGTTCACAAAGATAAATCTCAAATTCGGGTACTACTAGATCATAATCAAGGGTCAAGACATCCCTTGTTGCAAAGGGATACTCACAAATTGCAGGGATTGACTATCATGACACTTTTTCACCCGTAGTTTGTAGTACAAGCATTCGAGTATACTACTACCTTTTGCAACCTAGTTTGATTTGGAAATACATCAAATGGATGTTAAGACATCTTTTCTTAATGGAGACTTAAAGGAGGAAATATATATGGAGCAACCTGAAGGATTTACAATTCTCGAAAAGGAACATCTTGTATGCCAACTCCACCGTGCTTTGTATGGACTAAAACAAGCTTCACGATCATGGTACATCAAGATTGATGAAATTCTCACATCTCAGGGGTTTGTTTCTTGGTTCTCTGATCCAAATCTTTATATCAAGTGCAATGTGGATAACCATTTTGTGATATTGGCCCTTTATGTTGAGATGACACTTTACTTGTGTCTAATAATCTATCTTTCATGCAACAAGTAAAAAAGGTTTTATCCTCAGCCTTTGATATGGTGGATCTTGGCGACATTCATTCATGCCTTGGCATTTAAGTTCAAAGGTATCGTCGCAATGGTATTTCGCTTCGTTATCAAACAAAGTTATCCAAGATATTGTTTAAAAGTTTGGATTGGCTACTGCACATTCGGCAAACACTCCTTGTCTTGCAAGCTCTACTAGGAGTACTTCTACAAATATTGAGACTGAACCATTAGCTTTAAATCAACCCTATGCTAATCATGTTGGTTGTCTTCAATTTGTGGGCATGAGCACTCATCGATATTATTTTTTTGTAGCAAATCTGTTAGGACAATACTTGTCCTCTCCATCTACAAGACATTGGTCTCAAGCTAAACATGTTTTGAAGTACTTGAAGTGCACTGCAGATTTTGGACTTGTATATCGCCGTCAAGAAGACATATCTTCATCAATTTCTCTTAGTCTTTTGGGTTATTCAGATGTTGATTGGGCAAGCTCTAACTTGTCCATGCAATCTAGCAATGGTAATTGCTTCTTTATCAATGGCTGTTTGGTATCTTGGGCTAGCAAGAAACAACATTGTATCTTGTCCTCTCCATCTACAAGACATTGGTCTCAAGCTAAACGTGTTTTGAAGTACTTGAAGTACACTGCAGATTTTGGACTTGTATATCACCGTCAAGAAGACATATCTTCATCAACTTCTCTTAATCTTTTGGGTTATTCAGATGTTGATTGGGCAAGCTCTAACTTGTCCATGCAATCCACCAGTGGTAATTGCTTCTTTATCAATGGTTGTTGGTATCTTGGGCTAGCAAGAAACAACATTGTATTGCAGTTTCTACTACTACAGAGTCTGAATATGTAGCTGCATCTTTAGCACCTCGTGAATTGGTTTGGCTTCAACAATCGCTTGATATTGGTCATTCTCCTTCCTCAAGCACTCCTCTTAGATGTGACAACCAAAGTGCAATCATTCTAACCAAGGACTACGTGCAACATAGCAAGTCCAAGCATATTGCAGTTCAATATCACTATGTTTGACATGAAGTAAGGAAAGGAGCAATAATGGTAGAACATTGTCCAACTGATCAAATGATTGCAGACATTCTCACCAAAGGACTCCATGAAGCTCGGTTTACATGTACACTCTTGATCAGAACTTGGAGTTGTGGTGGCCTCTCTTTTTGGAGATTAGCACATCTCACGTTGTCGTGCCATGGCACGTCTATGGTGTGAAACCATGCATGTGAGGCCATTAAATATAAATCTAGATGCATGGGATTAAGTGCCATGACTTGACTCATTTTATGATGCCTATGTACATATGTTCATATTGTAAATGAGGTTCAATAAGATGAGCTGAGGCTAAGCCAGGTCTCGAAGCCTCTGTATATAAGTGTGGTGTGAATCATGGAGTTTTTATGCTTATGGTGAACCTTGAGGTAGCACGAATTATCAATGAACCAAAAGTAGCATCACTTTCTTATGGGCTGACAAGAAAGAGGGATTAGTTGCAGTTTTTGATCTTGATGGAGGCATAAGAAAGACTGAAGGACCTGGCACAAGAGGCTTTCATGAGAGATGCTTCAATTGGCAACAGTTTGATCAACATGTATGCAAAGTGTGGCTCTCTTTCAGAGGCAAGGGAAGTCTTTGATAAGCTACCAATTCGAGATGTTGTAGCATGGAGCTCAATGGTAAAAGGATACGGCATTAACCATGAGGGTTCCTTGGCTATGCAATGTTTCAACGACATGCATGCACAAGCATGCAAGGGAACAGTAGCAGTTTTCCACATGGCAGCTTCAGATTCATCAATCAACAATTTCAGTCTACACTACAATGTCACTGTTAAAGGAACGCGCAATATAATAAATGCTTGCCTTCATAACATGCACAAGCTCATTTATACTAGCTCACCTAGTACTATTTTTTATGGTGCGCATGGCATTATGAATGGAGATGAAACCCTGCCATACCCTGATCGGCGTAATGATTCCTACTCTGAGACAAAAGCACAGGCAGAGGCGCTTGTTCTTGGGGCTAATGGAAAGTTAGGTTTAGTCACTTGTGCTCTTCGTCCAAGCAATATCTTTGGCTCTGGGGACAGGTTGCTAGTCCCATCGCACGTTGCTGGTGCAAGATAAGGGAAAATGAAGTTCATACTGAGGGATGGCAACAACATCTATTATTTCACTTATGTGGAGAATGTGGCTCATGCGCACGTCTGTGCCGAGCAAGCCTTGGATGCAGCCAAATGCTATGGTGACAATGTTGCTGACTGGCACAACTAAGCAAAGCACAACAGCATCTAGGCGATGCGCACAGTAAGGCACATAGCAAGGCACAAGCATAGCCAAGCGGGTAGTTAGCCCAAGCAAGGCAAGGCATGGTGGTCGGTGCACAGCAGAGGTTGGGCACTGCAGGTTTTGACGCTTAAGCGCACAACCCGCAAGACAAGAGAAGGTGGTGGCTTGCGTGGCGAAAATACGAAGGCATTAAAAAAAAAAATCTGAATTTTAAGCAAAAAAAAGGAGGCGCAACGTATTTTCGTTTTGGGAAACGTGAGTTTTTGGCTGCAAAAGGGAATTTGGCCTGAATCCCTTGCGGGAAAAACCACAGATAACCAGGAACACATATATGAAAGGGGGGGACGTGCAGAAAAAAGGTGGGGAGAGGGAACCAGTTGAGGAAATTTGTAGATTATCTTGTTTTGGGAATATAGCTTTTGTTCAAGCCTTGTAGGGGTTAGAATTGGAGAGTAATAGAAGCTTTATTTAGTGATACGCTTTCTAAAAAATTCCAAAAAATGAAGCGAACTGCTGCCCGATTTCATGCAAGGAGAAAATTCGACGCAGAAGCTTATGAAGATGTCATGAAATTCGGTTTTTGTGAAACAGAGATAAGCTTTTTTTTTAATGAATTCGATTTCAAAAAAAAAATCGTAATTCCTTAGTAAAGGTTTGGGTTTTAAGGCTTTAATTACCTCAAAAATAAAAACTCTTGGTAAAAACCTTAATGCTTATGGCCTTAGAAATTGGAGAGTTTTTCTTGCTTTTGTGAGTTGTTGGAATCTAAAAACAGGTTTTCATGAGATCAAGAGTCATCTTGAGATGGTGATGTTGGTAGTATATGAAATATGTGATGTGAACGGTCACATGCATATGGAAATCTTTTGAAAATTGTGCTATGCCTACATGTGTTATGTATAAGGCACTTGGATAAAGGGTCAAGAGATCCATGCTTGGAACTGGTCATGCTCTTGACACATAACTTATGTGCAATCATCAAGTTGAATTTGGGAATGTTTTGAAATGAATTGGCACATGTACATGTCATCCAAAATGGAGATGTCTTATGCCCCTTGAAGAGCTATATGTTTTGTTTCTTTACTGGGATTTGAAGCTACTCTCACAGCCAGAAGTCTCGCACTTGCCCAGCGATACCGCCCACGTCACGACAGTTTTTGGTGAACCCGACGTGAAACTGCTGGGGTGAGAGTTAGTGGTGAAATACACTGTGCAAGCTATGGTTGAGAATCCTGAGGGACAGGGGGTTCATTTTGACCCTAGGGTTATGCAAATGTTTCAGATGTTTACTATGTATATGCAACAGCAGCAAGCGGCTGAGAGGGGACAAATTTCCACGACTAAAGCACTGCAGTCAATCGTGAAGAAGGTGGATCAATTTGATGGTAAAGACATCACAAAGTATCTGTGCAATTACACAAAGGAAATGGAGCTAAACAGGGTAACTGAGGAGGATATGGTTCGAAGCTTTGAGCTGGTATGTGTTCCCGAAATAAGAGAGTGCATAAGAGGATTACAGGCAGCACATGGTGGCAGAAACTGGGAGGAGTTCAAGCTTGCTTTGAAGGATGATTATTTCATGGAGGATTCCGAGCGAGTGACCAAGCGAACTTTCTTGGAGTGGGTTACAAAACCCAAAATTGAAATTTCTGCCACAGAGTTGCTAAGAGAGTTTGAGAAGCGCTATGCCCAGTTGTCTAGGATAGAGCGCACAACCTTAGATAGGGAAAAAATAGAGCTCTTCTTACAAGCAGCTGGGAAAGATCTCCAAGAAAAACTGGAAATTCTCCTTGAGGATAAGGATACAGAGCAGGGACTAAAGAATGATTGGAATGATGTCGAGGATGCGGTCACCATGCTAGCAAAGTGGTAGCGAAGGAGGGATAAAATGGTGATGAGCTCGGTAACTCCTATAACTGTTACCCCTGAGAATCTACCAAAACCTGCTGCTGCAATCCCAAAGGTAGAAGGGCCAATGGATGAGCTTATTAAGGGCATGCGAGACCTAAAACTGAAGATGTCCAGGATTGAGTAAAAAGGGCTACCATTAAGGCAGGCTTCTATGCAAAAGCCTCAAAGCAAGGAAGGGTTTACATTCAGATGTATATGGTGTGATGACCCAGATCATGCAAAAAAAGACTGTGCCAACTATAAGGAAGCCCTCAGAAACCAACCTGTATTTTTCAAAGATGGAAAAATCCACCTTACAAAGACTGGTCTTCCGTTAAGCACAAACTTTGGGAAAGGAGGGATGAAAAAACTGGTTGAGGATATGGCTGCTAGCCATGCCATCTCTATGGTTGAGGCATCAACCTATGGGTTAAAAGCTGGATTATCAAAACAGGAATCTAAGAAGGATGAAGACTATGAGAATGAAGATTTTTGGCCATCAACAATGGAGCTAATTGCATCAAAGAAGGTGACTAAGCAGGCTTTGCATGAGGCAAGAGACTGTATACGTCTTGAGACTAGTTGGGAAGAACCTGTGGATTCACTATCTGTTCATGCCTATATTGCAAAATGCCAGAATAATGAGGCACAGGTTGAGGAAAAGCGTAAGAGGGAAAATGAGGAAGGAGGGCCATCAAAAAGGGTCACCCATGGTAGTGGAAAGAAGGACCCTGGGCCATCGCATGTGTCTCCGCCGCCGTCGCAAAACCAGCCTCCACAGGAAGTATCAATGGAAGAAGCGCCAGCAAAGATGAAGCATGAGAAGGAGAAGGGTAAAGGGAAAAGTCCGCTCTACAAACTCCAATCTGATATTGAAGCTGCAACGGATCTCAAAAGGTTGCTAGAAGAGAGACAGTAAGGTGGAATTTACACTAGGGAAAGTCTTGGGAATTGCAAAGAAAGAATTCCATGATGAGATAATTGATATTATACGGAGGAAAAGGCAGTCCATAATTGAATCTATTCCATCACAGGGGGAGACAAGCACTTCCAAGACTCATGGAGTACTGGTACAGCAAAAGGAAGAGAGAGAGAATGTGGTGGAATGCAATCACTCTACTGGAGGGGCACGACAAGTGCACTTTGTGGATGAGGGTGATGAAAAAGAAGTTCTTGCAAAAAGTCATTACTCCAGGAACCATTGGGCAAGGGCCACCACTAAAACCCTTGTCAAGATAGGAGACTTGGAAGAGCCATATGTTGCCTTAATCGATCATGGGTCCGAAATAAATCTTATGGCTAAAAACCTCTACAACAAATGTAAGTGGCCAATGGATGTAGATCATGGGTGGATGATTAAAGCAGCTAATAACTCATCTGGAGAGCTCTATGGCTAATAACTCATCTGGAGAGCTCTATGGCTAAAAACCTCTATAACAAATGTAAGTGGCCAATGGATGTAGATCATGGGTGGATGATTAAAGTAGCTAATAACTCATCTGAAGAGCTCTATGCAGCCTGTCCAAATGTAAGGATAACTATAGGGGATGTGAAAGATGATCAGAATTTCTTCATCCAAGAGATGTCATTGTATCCCCTTATCCTTGGGCAACCCTATATTACAGCTCTGAGAATGGAGACAAAAGTCTTAGATGATGGCTCAGCATATGCAAGAATAAGGAGCAAGGATGGCAAGAAAGTTGTTCAGTTCTTGACAGTTTGCATCAACCATGAAAGGAACCGCGAGTCTCTTCGAGAACAGTCACTCCCAAAGATAAACAGAGAATTCATGAACTACAGGGAGATGAGGGATTTTGGCCAGTGCCATTGTAAAGCGGGATTGCAATGGTACAAGGGGCAATGAGTTCTCGCAGGACTCAATCAATGTAAATAACTTTTTAGCAAACTTTAAGAGATTTTCTAGCTATGGGTCAATAGTCTTTGTAAAAAGCAAGGATTTGAAGCGTGGTATGCGTCGATATGTACAAAATGTACAAAAAAGTCTTGAGCAGTGTGGTCTTTTGGAGAAAAATGAGTTTATTTCAGGTGTGCTTGACGAGGTGTCATTTGTGGATACTATGGATGAGCTTTCTACCATGGAAAGCGCATGCTTACAGGGTGGAAATGAGATGGTAAAGGTGTCATCTGTGAGGATGTATGATATAATCCGGGAATTTGAGGGAATGGAATGTAAAAACAGGTATTGTGAGATGGATGCTTGTGTTGATAAAAAGTATAAAACGGTTGCAAAGAAGGTGAAACCAGTTGCCTTGCCCTTGCCACCAGAAAGCAAGGAGAAAATATATGAAGCCTCTATGCAACCGAATCTCAAAGATTCGAAGAAAATTGGGCATAAGTTTACACAGGAAACCCTAAAAGAGCTGAAGATTGGTGAAAAGGATTTTCTATTTGCAGCTGAAAAGGAATGCTTTGAGGAGATGCTTGTAAAACATGGGAAGGCCTTTGCTTTTCAGCCGCATGAGATAGGTTGTGTTGATCCAAGCGTACTAGCGCCAATGGTGATCTTCACTGTTCCACATGTGTCCTGGAACCTGCGGTCGCCGATTCCAGTACCAAAGGCTCTGTTGCCAAAGCTGATGGAATTACTAAAAGAAAAGATCAGGATGGGAATTTTGGAGCCATCATGCACTCCATACTCCAACAAATGGTTTACCGTGCCAAAGAAAAATGGAGCATTGCGCTTCATTCAAGACATGCAACCTCTAAACAAGGTCACAATCAGGAATGTGGGAGCAGGTCCGATTGTGGACGAGTTTGCAAAAGCATTTGCAGGGAAAGCTATATACTCTATGGGTGATCTGTATTCGGGATATGATCAGTTCCAGCTGGATATACAAAGCAGGGACTTGACCACAATGAAAACTCCTTTGGGTTTGGTAAGGATGTGCACCTTACCACAAGGAGCCACCAACTCAATGGCACATATGATGAATGGTATGAATAAAGTCTTGCAAGACTTCATTCCGCAAATAACTATGCCTTTTCTGGATGATGTGCCCATAAAAGGCTGTGATGAGAAAGATAAAGATGGGGATTTGGATTTGAAGGGGTGCCGTAAATTTGTGGCAAATCATATAAAAGATTGTGACAAAATCCTATCCAGGCTTGAAGAGGTGAATCTTAATTTGTCTAGAATGAAATCAGTGTTTGGGGTTGGTGAAGTACTAATCGTGGGGTAATATCTTTGTAATACTAATGGACGCCGACCTTGTCCAGCCAAGATAGATGCAATACAAAGAATGAAAGAAATATGCATTAATGTTACAGAGGTGAGGAGATTTCTTGGTGCATGTGACTTTTATGTTATATGGATCCCACATTATGCACATGTAGCAGATCGTCTCTACCAACTTTTGAGGAAAAATCAGAGATTTTTATGGAATGCTGCACATATTAAAGCTATGCGGAAGCTGAAATGTCTGCTCCAAACATCACCTACTCTAAGGAAGGTAGATTATGAGTGTGGCAGGCCTGTGATTGTAACAGTTGATACTAGTCCTACTGGGATAGGATGGGCAGTAGGGCAAGATGATGAGGATGATCATAGGTATGTGATCAGGTTTGGAGCAAAAGTACTAAGCATTCGCCAACGAAATTATCCGCAGATCAAGAGGGAGTTATGGGGAGTAGTCACTGCCTTGAAATGTGAAAAAGAATATCTCATTGGGGCATCCATGCTTGTGGAAACTGACTGCTTGCCACTCCTTGGGATGATTACAAACTGCACCACTCCAGATATCACTATGCTCAGGTGGATTGCCTATATCAAGTCACTAAATCTCGAGTTTGAGCATATTGCAGGGAAGGATAACCCAGTTGCAGATATGCTATCAAGGGCCAGGTATGAAGATGAAGAAGGGATGATTAGTGACATTGATGATGTAGGCACAAAGTTCTATACTACTGCACATGCAAAAGGGGACCATGCTTGCTTATCAAATGCACTTGAGTCTTTTACTGAGGAAATGTATGAAGGAGATTGGTTGCTTATTGGCCAATACTTGAGTACTTTGACAAGGCAGGAAAATTGGTCTGATTTAGAATTCAAGAGGATCCGCAGAAAAACATATGAGTATTTTCTAAAGAATGGGTACCTGTGGAAGCATCCTAAGCAGAGGAATGCTATGCCACAGAGAGTTATATGTGATAAAGAGACTAAGGGAAGCTCATGAAAGAATTCCGTGAGAGTCTCTGGGCTTGACATCGAAGTGTGTGGGCCACCTTTACCAAAATAAAGGAAAGATATTGGTGGAAAGGAATGTATAGGGATGTATCCCAATATGTGGAAACATGCATGGTATGTCAAATGTACTCGAATGTGCGACATCGTGATGGCCTGGAACCAACTACCCGCCTGCCATGCACTACAAATGGGTAGTGGATTTAGTTACAGTGCCCTTGGGAATTTGGCAGATGCAGTACGTAGTACTTGCAAGAGAAGACCTGACAAATCAGGTGGAAGGGCGTGCTCTTAGAACAAAGAGCACGGAAATAGTATGCAAATTTCTCTTGGAAGATGTGATTTGTCGGTATGGTTGTGTTGGGAAAATAACAGCTGACAGGGGTGAGCTAGATGCTGAAGAAGCAAGGGAATTCTTTTCTAGAATTGGCATCAAATTGGCCCTAACATGTGCTTACAACCCTGAGGGCAATGGTAAAAGCGAGCGAGGACATCCTCCAATCATTAAAGCTTTGGCTAAGGCATGCATAGGAAGAATGCGGGAGTGGCCAAGGCTGCTACCATATGCTTTATGGCCTGACCGTACGACTCATAGCTCAGTGACAGGATACATGCCTGCAAAATTAATGTATGGTCAGAAGCCGGTAATGCTAGTTGAAGAAGTACTCCCAACTTGGAATGTATTACCCTGGGTGGAAGAATTGAACAAGGAAGATGTAGAGCTTGCTAAAGCTCGTAAAGATGCAAGGTTGAAAAATAAAGAAAGATTTGATAGAAGACACAGACTCCGACCAAAACCTATTGAAGAAGGTGATTGGGTCCTAATGTATGATAGTAGTCTTGACAACCGGTTCACTGTGCAAAGGAAGTTTGCAAAAAGATGGTTTGGCCCTTACATTGTCAAGCACATGCATGGAAATGCCACGTATACCCTGTGTGAGCTTGATGGAATAGAGATAAAGAATTTTGTAGCAAGCAAAAGGATCAAGATGTTTAAAAGAAGGCATGACAGTGATCCTTTTGATTCGCAGGAGACTCAAGATGAGAAGCTTGATAGCTATAGCATGGATATGGTTGAAGAGGAAGAGGATGATCTTCTTGGTAATGTAGAAGATGAAGACGACATCCAGATATATGTGGATCTTGATGATGATTTGGCACATACCAGAGGATGTGCAGGTTTAGAGGGGGCGGATGTCGTGCCATGGCACGTCTATGGTGTGAAACCATGCATGTGAGGCCATTAAATATAAATCTAATGCATGTGATTAAGTGCCATGACTTGACTCATTTTATGATGCCTATGTACATATGTTCATATTGTAAATGAGGTTCAATAAGACGAGCTGAGGCTAAGCCAGGTCTCGAAGCCTTTGTATATCAGTGTGGTGTGAATCATGGAGTTTTTATGCTTATGGTGAACCTTGAGGTAGCACGAATTATCAATGAACCAAAAGGAGCATCACTTTCTTATGGGCTGACAAGAAAGAGGGATTAGTTGCAGTTTTTGATCTTGATGGAGGCATAAGAAAGACTGAAGGACCTGGCACAAGAGGCTTTCATGAGAGATGCTTCAATTGGCAATAGTTTGATCAGCATGTATGCAAAGTGTGGCTCTGTTTCAGAGGCAAGGGAAGTCTTTGATAAGCTACCAATTTGAGATGTTGTAGCATGGAGCTCAATGGTAAAAGGATACGGCATTAACCATGAGGGTTCCTTGGCTATGCAATGTTTCAACGACATGCATGCAAGGGAACAGTAGCAGTTTTCCACATGGTAGCTTCAGATTCATCAATCAACAATTTCAGTCTACACTACAATGTCACTGTTAAAGGAACGCGCAATATAATAAATGCTTGCCTTCATAACAACGTGCACAAGCTCATTTATACTAGCTCACCTAATACTGTTTTTGATGGTGCGCATGGCATCATGAATGGAGATGAAACCCTGCCATACCCTGATCGGCATAATGATTCCTACTCTGAGACAAAAGCACAGGCAGAGGCGCTTGTTCTTGGGGCTAATGGAAAGTCAGGTTTAGTCACTTGTGCTCTTCGTCCAAGCAGTATCTTTGGCCCTAAGGACAGGTTGCTAGGGGGGGGACGTGCAGAGAAAAGGTGGGGAGAGGGAACCAGTCGAGGAAATTTGCAGATTATCTTGTTTTGGGAATAGAGCTTCTGTTCAAGCCTTGTAGGGGTTAGAATTGGAGAGTAATAGAAGATTTATTTAGTGATACGCTTTCTAAAAAATTCCAAAAAATGAAGCGAATTGCTGCCCGATTTCATGCAAGGAGAAAATTCAACGCAGAAGCTTATGAAGATGTCATGAAATTCGGTTTTTGTGAAACAGAGATAAGCTTTTTTTATGAATTCGATTTCAAAAAAAATCGTAATTTCTTAGTAAAGGTTTGGGTTTTAAGGCTTTAATTACCTCAAAAATAAAAACTCTTGGTAAAAGCCTTAATGCTTATGGCCTTAGAAATTGGAGAGTTTTTCTTGCTTTTGTGAGTTGTTGGAATCTGAAAACAGGTTTTCATGAGATCAAGAGTCATCTTGAAATGGTGATGTTGGTAGTATATGAAATATGTGATGTGAACGGTCACATGCATATGGAAATCTTTTGAAAATTGTGCTATGCCTACATGTGTTATGTATGAGGCACTTGGATAAAGGGTCAGGAGATCCATGCTTGGAACTGGTCATGCTCTTGACACATAATTACTTATGTGCAATCATCAAGTTGAATTTGGGAATGTTTTGAAATGAATTGGCACATGTACATATCCGAAATGGAGATGTCTTATGCCCCTTGAAGAGTTATATGTTTTGTTTCTTTGCTGGGATTTGAAGCTACTCTCACAGCCAAAAGTCTCGCACTTGCCCAGTGATACCGCCCACATCACGACATCATGTCAATTTTGTCTAGACTTGTACTACATAGCCTATAGACTTTAAGACACTTCACACATTACTTCACATCATGCACATTTATTCTTTGTACGTTGTATATAGAAACACATTGCATATGGAATTTAAGGTGGCATTGTACATTTATATGTAGGAGCTTGGGTTTTTCCCTTGTGCTCCCAAGGTTTTTTTTTACTCGCACTAGAGACCTTTATTTGAGTGGGGATGCTGGAGCTATATATAGCTAGCTCTTACTCACTCTAGGTCTTGCCTATATATATGTGACTTGTGACTAATATGATTCATTCTTGTGGAGTGTATGTGGTGTCTCTTGTCTCGTCTCTCTCCCTCTCTCAACAATCAGTAATAGCAGCGGAGCTATGGCAAAATTTTTAAAAAATTAACACATAAATCATTTTCATTCATAATATGAAAAGAGGACTTCCTACCATATTCTAGGATTAATCATCCTAGATTAATTGAATGATTCTCATTATAATCATGAAAAATTTTATTTTTATGTTTATACATGAAGAGGAATTTCTAGTAATCCATTTCTATATTAAAAGAGTAACCCCATGATAATGGAATTCCATGTATTCCAATGAAGCAAGAGAAAAATTGTGATGCTAAAATGATGTATATTTTATTTAAAAATTAAAGAAGGATTCTAGTTATATTTATCTTTTTGTATAGATAAGTTTAAATGATGAGAGAGGATTTCCTACCATATTGGAATTCAAATATTTAAATGAGGAAAGTGTAATTCCTAGTGTAAAGAAATTAAGGGAGATTTTTATTTAAATTTTAAGAGAAAATTTAGTTAAATTTTTCTTTTTGCATTGAGAAGTTTAAATGATGAAAGAGGAATTCCCACCATATTTGGAATTCAATCATTTGAATGAGAAAAGTGAAATTTCTAGTTTAATGGAATTAATGGATATTTTTATTTGATTTTTAAGAAGAATTTTAGATAGATTTAATTTATGGTAAAAGAGGAATTCCCATGTTAATTGGATTGCACTCATTAAAATGAGAAAAAGAGAGAATTCAAGTTTATTATAAAAAAAATAGGTATCATATTTAGTTAAAAAGAAGAATTTTTATGATAATCAAGATAAGATGGATTTGAATTAAATTTTAGTGTCAAAAGATGAATTTCCACCATAATTCTACCTAATGAATTAAGGTTGAGAAATTATGTGAGAAAGAATATCTTTGGATATTTTAATTGGTAAAATCACTAAATGGATATTTACCCAAAGTTAGATGTTTATTCTGAAGAGAATCCTTCTAGAACTAAACGAATGAATTTGGTTAGACTACGAGAGGGATGGAGAGTAAACCTACTTGTCCATCTCTCGATCTAAATCAAGTAAAAATGTTGCCGATTCCAGTTACTAATCACAAAGAATAGACTACCGGAACTAAACTAGTTTTTCCTGACAACTGAACTCACCAAGAATCTAGTTGGACAATCAGACTCAATGATGGGTAGATTACCTTGATGAGAGATCAAGGATCCTCATTATAAAACTAAGAAGTTTGGAAAAAAGGGTTTTTGGAACCAATCTCAAATTGGAATTTTACTTGCATTAGAACCTTTGTTTTTTTTATTCAAAGGATTGTTTTATGCCAGAATGCTGGAGGAAGCATTTGTCTTATGTTTTTCTAAGAGGAGGTTTGTTGGAACAGCTGGCCGGGAGTCGTCAAGGGACGTCGCTCCACGGGAAAGCCTGTCAAGGTCTTGACCAGCCTCGTTTCAGTTAAAATGGTGTGCTTCGAGTACGATGGGTGAGGATCGACAAAGCGGTCCTGAGTGAAGTGCTAGGACACCCAAGGAGGATCCTAGAGGGTTCTCACCAGGCGATGCACGTTGGGCTCGCGGTTGCTAAGAAACCCATGCGTACGTCAAGGAAGATTTCGGATGGACTAAAAGGAAAGATTTTTGGGAACCAAATTTTGATACTAGATCTCGTTGGTTGGCCACCTCGTCTTCAAAACGAAGAGTCCATAGGATATAATTATAATACAATGGACTCGAAATTTGGAAAAATGATGATAAAAAATAATATGATTTTTATTGAAGGATTGGGGCTTGGAACTCTTTTCCTCAGTACCTGGGCAAAAACACAACCAAATCTTTATAAAGGAGTCCCACCAATATAGTGGTCGGCTAGGTGGTTGGCTAACCCATGGGCTCGGAGCTGCATCGGAGGATTCCTGAGAAACAACTAGATACAATTAGTTATATTAATTAGATTAAAGCATGAGAAGACCTTGTTCTATGGGAGGGGATCCGCGGCTGTGCCTTGTAAATGAGGAAAAAAACGGGGATTCCATGGACCAAGTGCAAGTCTTTTCTTGATCTAACCATGTGACTTCAGGTTCGGTCAGATTAGTTTACCTAGTTAAGACTTTGAATTGTTAGAGTAACTCCCCTGTTATAAGATTTTTCCCATGACGGAATCGCCCGTGCCTTCCGGGAGAGGGGAGTCTTTCAGGCCCCAGTCTCGGAGGGACCGCCTGGGCTAGCCTCTCATCCCGAACATTCGCGGGGGTGAGGCCCTGAGTGTGGATCCCCGCCCCATGCGGGAGGCTGACGCCACTTCCGCCGCCGGCATGGGGACCGCGGAGGGGGGCAGGGACCTCACACT
Source organism: Cibotium barometz (assembly GCF_041138505.1). Lineage (NCBI taxonomy): Eukaryota > Viridiplantae > Streptophyta > Polypodiopsida > Cyatheales > Cibotiaceae > Cibotium > Cibotium barometz. The sequence goes on along the minus strand of NC_141057.1, from coordinate 21,907,887 downwards.
TTATGCATAAGGCCTCATGGTTAAGTCCTTATGCATAGTGATTTATGCATAAGCTTTATGCATAAGCCTCATGCATAGTTTTATGCATAGACTTTATGCATAAGGCCTCATGCATAAATGAATGAATGTTGAGGGATAATTCATGTGTATGCTCTCATTAAAATGTCCATGTGGACTTTGTTATTTGTGTGTAAAAACATGTCTCACACTCCAGATGAGACAATGGCTTACTCTCCATCCTTCTCTCCATATGCCATGTTGCCTGACTAGTTTATGGGTTTTTTAGCACAAGCCATGCCCGAGCAAAGAGCGATGGCACAACAATATTTTGGGAGAAACGCGGGCACTTCGGCCGCACCATCGAGCACCACCACTGCTAACCCTAGTTCACTTGTACAAACTCCACAAAGAGCCGCTAGAACCCCTCCCTTAGGTCACCGTAGAGGAGAATGCTCGAGTAGTGGTGGGGGAGGCGATTGTTGTCCAAGTGGGGGCACAGATGGGTCTATGCCCCCACGTGAGCGTCCTTCCCCATCTAGTGCCAGAAGCACTCCACGCTCGCGAGTATCGCGACGTTTCAACACATAGCCCACACCCGTCTCGATGGAGAAAAAATTTACACAATTATCAATGTGCCAATGTGGTTTTGGATAATGTCGGGCTAGAGATGAAGAGCCACATCCCGCGAGCTTTGCCACATTGTCTTTGCAAATGACTTTATGACTTTATGGCCAAAGTTGGATAAAAACAGGAAAGATAGAGTCATAAATCAAATCAAGGACGAGTACAAGCCGACGATAGTGATGTCATCCCCCCATAAGGTGGATAAAGGACCACATGGTGGACGTCATGAAACATTGGCGGGGAGATGTGACTAGGAGAGTTAAGATAGGGGGTGAGAAGCCTTGGTACATGAGCATCGAGGATTGGAATGAGGAGAAGCAAAAGCATGCTTGAAATCCCCAACGCTACAAGCAACAAGAGGATGCAGCCGAAGCCCGAATGGAGAGCGTATAGGAAGCTCTTACCTTTGAAGTGGTGGTTGGGATGCATTCCATGTCTACTTTGTAAGTATCAACATTTATCTTGTATGTTTCATTTCATGGTATGTCTACTTTGTTAGTATCAATGCTTATCTTGTTGTTTTGGTACTTTTAGAATCAAGTGGTTGGTCGGCCGACAACGAGAGAAGAGGAGGACATTGCTCGCTGCCATAACACATACTTTCTTTTGGAGAAGCTTGAGCGAGAAGGCACCAACCTCAATTGGGGGCACATTGTAGATATGGTAAGTGCAGCAAGCCTTAACCTTATGATTTGTATACTTGCTTTGCCTTGTCATGCTAGATCGTTATTTTGGTATACTAAAAAAAGCATCTTGTATGGTTTATGTAGGGACACCAATGCCTGATCCTGAGTGAGGGATCCGCATAGAGTGGCCTTGCCCATGTCTTTCCCCTTGTACATACACATTTTGGTCAGCTAACATCTTTGTTTGAGCTTGTATAGATTGTACGCAAATTTTGGCTTATCTCGTCAGAGCTTGATATGTAAGTTTTGGCTTATCTTGTCCGAGCTTGATATGTAAATTTCAATTTTGGCTTATCTTGTAAGAGATTAATATGCAAATTTCACATCTTGCAATATAATTTGGCCATTGTTTGCACTTGTGTGAATTGTGTACCTACTTTGTAATATCAAAAACGTTATGCCACTCTCTCTAACTTTTTCAACAAATTCGCTTCGTTCTTCACATCAAAGTATAGTTACCTTTGGTACTCTATAAATTTGGTATAATGGTGCATCCACTTACAAGACTGTAGCTTGATGCACCATTATGCCAAAAAAAATTAATACATGCACGTCAAAATAAATGTCAAAATACCTGTCGAAATAGCAGTCTAAATAACCATCTCGAAATAGTAGTCAGAATGTTAGTTTAAATAATCGTCAAAAAGGGCTTCAAAAATGTGTGGTAAATTTACTTTTTTGACTCTTGTTTTGATGCTTATTTTGACGTTTCTATTTTGACGCTTTTTTTGACGGGTATTTTGATGTTTAAGGGATTTTAAGCTTAGTTATAAAGTGTCAGAAAAAGAGTGGATAATGGCCCCGCCTCTTGTAGTGATTGGACCCAATCATGTGTCTTGAGTAATTCTTTATTCTATTTGTGCTTGTATTGTTGCTGCAAACATTAATTTGGGTTCATGTCAACCTCCCATAACAATACAAGATAGAGCCAACAAAGACAAGGTCAATCTAGACCAAATGGAGGCAAGATTAGCAATAGTATATGAAATGACCACCCTAGAAATTTACAAGCTCAGTATATGCCAAAACCACCCTATAAATTTATGAGCTCCATGCAACCAAGATGGAAGAGTGGGAAGAGCATGCAATATAACAACTTAAAGCATTGTGGGAGGAATATTAAGACAAGCTAAAAGCCATGGTGGAAGCACTCACCCCCACCTCTACAGAACTAGTGATATTAAATAAGGATGAGAAGAATCCGAATGAGGACAAATGACAGTAGGATAGGCCACAACCCATGAACTTGGTGTAAGAGAAAGCTCCAAAGAAAACTATGCATTTAACTTCCAAGGAGTATTTGCCACCAGAAATCCATGGAATCTCAAGAAATAAAATAAGCAATTGTAAAGAGAAGTAGAAGAGTGGAAAAAGAAATTCCACAGCTTCAATACAGTAAATAAGGGAATACAAAAAACAGATGCTGAATGGGATACAAGCATGGCACCATATCCCGGACCCAGCAATCATGGCGAGTGTTAGATTCTTAAAATTGCTCGTGATCTTGAACGATCAACTCAAGGAACGATATGATGGGTATGATGCTGAGCACTTGCAATTTGACATGAATCAATGTCTCTCTGACAGAGGCAAGATGATTTACTATCATCGCCTATGTAAGATTCCTCCCTAGCCTCTCAAGATGTCCACTATCTTCCCCTGTAATCAAATCCCTCTTCAGATATATAAAAGATCTTGTTTCTACCTATTTTGTCTTAGAGAGAGAAAATATTCTAGAGAGAGATTATTGAGATTTTAGATATCTTTGGATGAAAAATATCTCTTCTTATTAAAAAGAATCCCCCGAAACAGAAGTTCAAAAAGATTTTCAACAGAAGGTGCATTAGAAATCAATTACAATCTGTTCAATAGACCTTATCCTAGGGGTCTAGATTTTCTGAAAATTATAAATTAAGGTTTTGAGGGGCCATTAAGATTCATCCAAATGTGTGGAGGAGATAAATAGAAGAAATAAAGAAAATCCCCCCAAAAAAGAGTAAATACTCACATAAGAGAGTGGACTAAGGACCAAAGGAAATACTAAAAAAATAAAATTTTGACACCTCAGAGTGGGGATTCCCCCTCATGAAGGAGGTACCTATTTCACATTTGTGGTGGAGTTTTAAATTCCCAAAAATTGAGATATTTCATCTCTCCTCTCTCCTAATTCAAGTCTAGTTCCAAAAAGTAAGCTAAATTGACCCAAAAATGGTAAAAAATTGACCAAAGTGATCTGGAAAATTCTAGAATCAGTTTCCTTGGTTAGAAGCTCACTTTTTCCTATAAATAGAAGACTCCCCCTTTGTGGAAGCTTAATAGTGTTTTATGCACTGTTACTCTACTCCTCCCTCCTAGAGCCAAAAAATGTGAATTTATTAATAATTCATTAGTTTCCCTCTTCTAAAGAATTAGTGGCCACTCTTGTTGCAAACAAGAGTAGATCCCTCACACCATCAAGCCAAAGCAAAGCTCCCAGAACTTCATGTAAGTTAGAAATCCTACTTTTTCTTTATTCTTTTAATGGTTTTCTAATTTTTGTTATCTTTAAAATGATAAATTTATGCTATGCCTTGTTGGAAAGGCTTTCCCCCTCTCTTCATTCTTAAATTCAGCCTTTCTTTATCGTAGTTAAGTAATCCAATTGTTAGAATTAAACTTTTCATATTGTTTCTCTTTTAAAAGTGGAATTTGATTAGTTTAGAATGCTTTAAACCATTTGGGGATAATTTTTAAGTAATTTAAGGTTAGGAAAAATTGAAAAGTGGTCAGCCATACAAAGGAGGTTATGGCAAAATTTTCTTAAATTTTGTGAAATAAGTTTTATCTTTTATTATTCAAAAAGAGTAATCCCCACCGTTTGTGTATTCTAAAAGTGTTATTTTCATTGTAGACATAGAAAATTACACATTAGAAATATTTTTATTATAAAAGTGTTATTTCCATTAAAATTAAATTCTATGCATAGAAATATGCATATTGATTATTATTTTTATTATAAAAGAGTTATTTTCATTAGATTTAAATTCTATACATAGAAAGATGCATATTGATTATTGTTTTTTATTTAAGAGTGATTTTGATTAGATTTAAATTCTATGCATAGAAAGATGCATATTGATTATATATTTTTTTATAAAAGAGTGATTTTCATTGGATTTAAATTCTATATATAGAAAGATGTATATTGGATAATTGTTTTTATTATAAAAGTGTTACTTTCATCAATATTGATTTTTATGCATAAATAGATGCATAAAAGAATTTTTTAAATTATAAAAGTGTTACTTTCATCAATATTTATTTTTATGCATAAAATGATGCATAAAATAATTTTTTTTATTATAAAAGTGTCACTTTCATCAATATTGATTTTTATGCATAAATAGATCAATAAAAGATTTTTTTTCATAAAAGTGTTACTTTCATCAATATTGATTTTTATGCATAAAATGATGGATAAGAGAATTTTTTATTATTATAAAAGTGTTACTTTCTTCAATATTGATTTTTATGCATAAAAGGTTTTTTTTTAAATTATAAAAGTGTTACTTTCATCAATATTGCTTTTTATGCATAAAATGATGTATAAAAAAAATTATTATAAAAGTGTTACTTTCATCAATATTGATTTTTATGCATAAAATGATGCATAAAAGATTTTTTTTTATTGCAAAAGTGTTGCTTTCATCAATATTGATTTTTATGCAAAAAATGATGCATAAAAGAAATTTTTTATTATAAAAGTGATACTTTTATCAAAATTGATTTTTTTAATGCATAAATAGATGCATAAAAGATTTTTTCTTTTATATAAAAGTGTTATTTCCATAGAAGTTGGATTTTATGCATAAATAGATGCATAAAAAATTTTATATCAAAATAAGAGTTCTCTTTAATCCTATGTTTAAATCCCATGAATATTGGAAAATGAATAAGTAAATACTTAGTGAAGGAAAATTATACCATTTTATATTCTCTAGGATGGTAATGAGAAAATTCAGAAAATCTATCGAGGTTGGGATTTCAGATAAATGATTAATTTATTCCTCATAGGAATTCGTATGACTAGTTTTGAATTCAGTTAAGCAAAATACTCAATGAATGAAATTCAGTAAAGTAGTAATTGAAATATTACCCTTTGAGAAAGATAGTTTAGGGAGAACCTTTCCAGACTCAAACCCTGAATCAAACTATGACCAAGACGTAACTCCTTCGTCAGTTTCAAGAAACGACGATGTGACCAGTTCAGTAATCTACACTCAAATCACCCACTAAATCTGAAACTAAGTTGAGACCTTTAATTTTGATCTGAGGATCAAAAATTGAGAATTCAAGGAATTCAAGGAATTCTGCTTGCGAATCCAGACTTGTGATCTAGAAGTCTTGGGATACGGAATTAAGATATACTCATTGTATTCAAAAAATTGAGAATTCAAGGAATTCTCCTTGCGAATCTAGACCTGTGATCTAGAAGTCTTGGGATACGGAATTAAGATATACTCATTGTATTCAAAAGAAAATCAAAATTGAAAACTTGCATAGAAACCCTGTTTTCTTAATGGACTGTCTTACGCCAGAATGCTGGAGGGAGCATTTGGTATATGTGTTTTGTAAGGGAAGTTTGGTTGCAATAGCTGGAGGGGAGTGTTCAAAGGACGGCTCACGCGGCAAAAACCTCCTTAGGTCTTGACCAGCCTGGGTATGGTGAAAAATGGTGTGCTTTCGATATGATGGGCGAGGGCCAACGAAGCCGTCCCTGAGTGAATTGCTAGGACACCTAAGGAGGATCCTGGAGGGTTCTAACCAGGCAATGCACGGGCTCGTGGTGCTTAGGACACCCATGCGTATGTCGTGAAAAATATATATATGAGAAAAGTATTGTAATCTGTTTACTGGATCTCGTTGCTGACCTGATGGTCTCAACGGAGAGTCCAGAGTGATACTGTTTTGTGAGAAACAAGGATTGAATGGAAATTTTGAGTTATGACATCTGTAACCAATAATTGTTTGTCAATGTATTGTTTTATAAATTAAAGTTTAAAGTTTAATTCTAAAGCAAAAGTTAAGAAAGGCATTCAATTATGGGTAGGTGAGTACTTGTCTGGTTCTACCAACTCTCGTGGTTGGGCGGTGACTAACCCATGGGACGGATGAGGTTAGGCTAGAATCAGGAGAGTTTTAATAATAAAATTGATCAATAAGAATATGCTTAGAACTCGAATAGTTAAAAAATAACCTGAAGACTTCTCAAATGAATAGATCAAACGCTATGCCTGATTCAATTAGGAAAGAAAGCATTGATTCCTTCAAGTTAAGTCTGTAATAGTTTCCCTTCTATCTACTTTATTTTCAGATGAAGGTTAGTTTAGTATCTTAAACTCGTTAGAAAAATTTGTTAAGAAATTCAAAATGGTGGAAAATTTTCCCGGTGTCGGTTTTCGGAATGACCACCAGCTTAGTCTCGTACCCAGACATTTGAGGGTGAGGCCCCGTGGCCCATGCAAGAGGGAGCTGCTTCCGCCACCCTGCCATCAACAATCGAGAATCTGGTGCGCGGAGGGGGCAGTGGGATCTCATAGTTGGTTATCAGAGCGCTGTTGTAAATTTACGTAACAGCATGAGAAATTGCTTAAAATTTTAAAGTAAATCTAGAAAATAATGTTTTGGCTTGTTAAATTTATGTTGAATGAACTTCAAAAATTGAAAACTCATAAATTGAATTGGAAATTTATAGATGGATACTTCGAATCTATTTGGCATTCCTAAACTCTCTTAGAGTCAGGATATGATAGCCTTTGCATTCGAGCACCTCATCAACTTTTCTACGACCAGAGTAAGCAGAGTGAGACTCGCACGTCATTTTGAGAGTATTTACTTTCCTGATCCTCTTGAGCGACATCGGTATATGTGGTTCTGTGGAGGACGATGTATTCATGTCAGTACTAGTCAGCGTCCGAGGCTCAGGTAAAATATTTCCTTAGCCATGATTATGATAAGGCTAGGGCTTGTTCAGCATGTAAAACTCTTTGATCATTCACCCAGGAACTTCAAAATTTCATGTCAAGTTTTTAGGCTTCTTAGTTGCTTTATCCATATAAGTAGAATTATAGCAACTCTTTCTGTAATGAATTGTGTGTACCATGGCATGTCTCCTTCGCAATTTCGCTTCTTTACACGTATACAATTGAGGAAGTGATTTCGGGAGCCGTGATGCTCTATGTATATATCGAAAACTTTTGATAATAAATGATGTTTTGCAAAAAAAATCTAAATTGTTTTCATGATTGTGAATATGGTTAATAAAATTATCAGAGTAAATTTTGTTTCATGATGTATGATGAAATAATTATCTATTTGAAGAATAAATCGTAAAAATTAAATAATCATAAATGTATTGTCAAAGTTAAGTCAACAAAAATCTCGTTTTGTCAGTCATGAGGTGCGCGGCCCGTGCAAGGCAACCGGATCCTCTAAGCGATGACGAAGAGTTAGATCTGGATGTTCGAAAATCCCTGCACAGATCCCAACCTGGTCCCTTCAAGGGTGAAGGGGAGCAGTTAGGTGAAGTAGTGGAAAAGTGGATTGAGGCAATGGAGGAATACTTTGATGTAATTGGCTACAATGAGAGAAGCAAGATGGCTCTTTCCAGGTCAAAGATTGTGGAAACGGCCAGGGTCACTTGAAGGAATCGTTGCGAGACTAACCATCTTGACCGGAATACCTAGACCTGGACTGATCTTAAAGCTTACCTCAGAAAGAGGTTTTGTCCTCCGGACAATTGAAGAGTACCATCAAGCTTTTGCCCTTCTCCTAAAATACTCCCCACAATTGGATGAAGAGCAGCTGATGGCCAGATTCATTCGAGGATGAACGAGCCATTGGATACCTTAGTAAAGAATGCCAAAAACTATCTCAATGGCCGAAGCAGTAAGAATTGCAAAAGACTTTGCCAAAGCCTTTCTTGTTTAAGGTCCCGCCAAAGCCTGCACCCTCTAACTTTAAAAGATTCCAAACACCAGGAACTACTTGAAGCTTTCCTTCCCAAAAGAGGCAGCAAGACCCAATTCAGAATTAGGATACTGGGAGATTCAGAAGTGAAGGAAGACCCTTCCCACAGAACACTTTCTTAGGAGCCCCACCTCTTTTAAGAATTCAAAGGGATGAGCTTAGAAGTGAGAACCGGTGTTTTGGACGCCAGGGTTTTGGTCACCACCTGAAAGACTGCCCGACTCCTGCCATGTCAAGGGGACAGGGAAGTCAAGGACCGAGAGTGCAGAGACCAACCCCTTCCTATCAGTCAAACAAATCAGGGTCCATCTCATCAAAATCAAGGCAATCCTAGGAGAACTCTAGCTCACCCATCTGCCTCTATCTAGAGTAGCCTTAGAACTCCTTCCCAAAACTGGGGCAACCAAAGACAAAGCATTCTGCTTTTGATTGCAGCAGCCAAAGTAGTCACAATAGCAGAAGTAATGGAAGAGGAAAGAGGAAAGATTTATGCAGCAATTGAAAACCAAGGACCAAACCGTCAATTCTCCGTCATTCATACTCGAGCTGAGTATCAGGGGGGTAAGCCTTTTAAGCTTTTAATTGATTCCGGCAGTACTCATTCATTCATTTTCCCTGGATGCTTGCGTAAGCTAGTCTTAGATAAGAAATCAAGGAAACCTATGCAAGTTGAATTGGCAAGTGGGAAGATTCTTTGCACTCACCTTGAGACAGATCGTATTCAGTTCAATCTAGATGGGAATTTAACTGACTTTCAGTTTAGAGTTATACCTTTGGGAGTTTTTGACGGGATCCTTGGAATGGATTGACTCCATAAAAATCAAGCTGACATTCACTGTCATAATGGAACCATTTCTTTTCGTGACCTCCATGGAAATAAAGTTCAAGGAGTCTGCACTTAGTAAAGGCTTCTAAGTTATTAAAAGGACTTAGAAAAAAGCAGCTCATTTATGTTGTTAAAATGAATCTAGTAGACTCAAAGTTAAAAGCTAAAGAACTTGAATGGTTAAGTGATTATGATGATTTATTCCCAGCAGAATTAACAGAGATGCCTCCAATTCGTGAAGTAGATCATGTGATAGAATTGACCCCCGGAGCTCAGCTTGTAGCCCTCCGCATGTACAAAATGCCAGTTCTTGAAGCCATCAAACTCAAGGAATAGCTTAGACAGCTATTAAACCAAGAGTTTGTAAGACCCAGTGTTTCACATTGGGGTGCGCCAGTTTTCTTTTAGAAAAAGAAAGATGGAATGCTAAGACTCTACATGGACTACAGAGGTCTCAATCAGCTAATAGTTAAGAATAAGTATCCTATCCCCAGAATTGATGAGCTACTGGAAAGGCTAAGTGGAGCCCAGATCTTCACAAAGATAGATCTCAAATCAGGGTATTATCAGATTAGAATTAATGAGCAAGATATCCCGAAGACAGCCATCAATACTCGGTATGGGCATTATGAATTCACTGTCATGCCATTTGGATTGACAAATGCCCTAGCTACATTCAATCGATTAATGCAGGACATTCTCAGAGAATACTTGCATGATTTTGTTCTTGTTTTCTTTGATGGTATTGTGATTTACTCAAAGAATGCAGCTGACCATGAAGCTCATGTCAGAAGAGTTCTTGAGATCCTAAGGAAGCACCAACTCTTTGCAAAGAGCAAATACACTTTCTTTGCCGAGCATGTTGAATACTTGGGTTTTTTGGTATCCAAAGATGGAATTTCTCCAGATTTCGCTAAAGTCCAAGTAGACATAGATTGGCCTGAACCAAAGATAGTGAAAGAAGTCGGAGGATTCTTGGGATTGACTGGTTGGTATAGAATTTTTATACCAAAGTATGCTCTCATAGCTTCCCCTTGACTAATCTTCTCAAGAAGAGTATCCCGTTTCAATGGTCTGCCAGGTGTGCCAAAGTGCTTTTGCTGAAGACCGCCTTGGTAACCAATCTTGTTCTAAAGTTGCCAGATTTCTCTCTACCTTTTGAGGTAGTAACTGATGCCACTGTTTTGCCCTCGGAGGTGCACTCATGCAGGAAGGTCATGCAGTGGCCTATGAATCCCAAAAACTCTGAACGCATGAGAGGAATTATGCTGTCCATGACCTCAAACTACTTTCAGTAGTATATGCCCTGAAGTTGTGGAGACATTACCTACTAGGTCAAAGATTCACTTTGATGATAGATCATCAGAGCTTAAAGTGGATCTTCACTCAGAAGGATCTCAACATGCACCAAAGGCGGTGGATGCAGACCGTTCAGAAATTTGATTTTGAAATCAAGTACCGCCCAGGCAAAGAAAATGTGGTAGCAGATGCCCTTAGCAGAAAAGCCTCCTTGCCTGCAATTACTGTAGTGTCAAATCCTTTGATTATTGAAGCAAGTGAGAAAATATTGTAGGATAGATTCTTTAGCCCTATTGCTACCCTACTTATGCTGCAAGAAAGCAAAACTCCATAGGATAGATTCTTTAGCCCTATTGCTACCCTACTTATGCTGCAGGAAAGCAAAACTCCATATGAGTTGAACGAAGTTCAAGGGTACAGCCTGGATGATGGAATTATGTATTATAATTACAGACTATGCATTCCCAATGATGAGGGAACTAAGGGTCAAATTCTGAATGAAGCCCATGACAGCCTTAATGCAGGACATCCAGGTTTAATAGCGATAAAAAACCCTTGAAGTGTCGGGTTGAGCCTGAAATTAGACCACTCCATGCTAAAGGATTAAACTGATAAAGAGGAGCAGATCTTGAAGAAAAATTTGGATGTATTATCACTGTTTGAGGGTGGATGTGGAGAAAATCATTCAAAATATGATTTGTAGATATTGACAATCCAGCTAGTAGCATGACTGTTAAGAAATGTGGTGCCATGGAGTACAAGGAAGGAAAGGAGTGAGTCACATATGCAAGAGAAGGATTTTGTCAATTAGAAAGATGAATACACTAAGGGTACATTAGCAAAGGTTGATTTGTATGGTCATTTGTAAAAGGTGAAGTCAAAGGTAAAAAATGTAGCATATGGAAAGTGCAAGGGAGCATTATAGTGTGGAGAATTGTGGTGCCATGGACCACAAGGAAGGTATGGAGTGAGTCACATAAGCAAGAGAAGGAGGATGCACATTAGAAAGAGGAATAGACTAATGGTACATTGGCAAAGGTTGATTTGTATGGTCATTTGTAAAAGGTGAAGTCAAATGTCAAAAAGGTAGCACATGGAAAGTGCAAGGGAGAACATGTAGTGTGAGCATTTATGGACACATGTTTGACAGCACCAAGGTGCACACATCTTGTGAGTTGGGAGTTGGGGCAGGCAGTTGTAACCAAGGAGAGCTTGAGATTTTACAAAAAACATATCAACAAGCGCAGTAATGTTTATAACAAAAAAACATCACAAACCGGCATCCACAAGCTAGAGGCCTCCTCAAGTGTATATTACATCACTAATACAAACACAACACGATTGTCTTGAAGAAAGCAGTTAGTCCTGCAAACAAGAGGAAGCGCAGCTGCCATTCTCAATAGGAGAGAAGTTTTTGCCATCGCCATTAGAAGAGGCGATTACAAATATTTTTTTTTGTGTGTGGTGGTGAAACCCTAAGGATAGAAAACCATAATCTCTTTTTTGTGGTGTAAAAAGGTCTTAAGCAAAGGGTTATTCACATGCGGAGTAAAAGGAAGTGTGTTATTCACAATAGACTAAGCTTTCACAAAGGGTCTTTCTTCGGCATCAATATGCATTACAATGAAATCAATAAGATCATCATCGATATGGCCATCGCCAAGAGCTATGCACATCGACATGGGTCACAACACCACAACAAATTATTCATTCAACCCTTCTAATTTTTCATCGCCAAATGAGCACACAAAAATTGCCTCACTACCCAAGCCAACATTGTAATGGTTTTGAAATAAGGAGGCCAAAAATAATTTGAAATGTTGTAACACTCGACCACCTGAGAGTAGCCAAAGATGCACCCAACAAACCACCTCCAAGTAACCTCTGTGCTAGAGAGTGTCCAAGCCAAACAGGAGCCTCTGAGTCACCCAGCAAAAATGAAATTTGCAATCCTCACATCCGACCACCTTGAGTAGCTAAAGAATGTGGCACCAAGGGGGGGTGTTGAGAAATGTGGTGCCATAGAGCACACAGAAGGTAGGGAGTGAGTCACATGAGTAAGAGAAGGAACATGCACATTAGAAAGAGGAATTATAGACTAAGTGTACATTGGTAAAGGTTGATTTGTATGATCATTTGCAAAAGGTGAATTCAAAGGTCCAAAAGATAGCACATGGAAAGTGCAAGGGAGCACATGTAATGTGAGCATTTACGGACACATGGTTGGTACTAGGGTGCACACATCTTATGAGTTGGGAGCTCCATGAGAGCTATATAAGTATGTACTTGGATCAAGCTAATGTAATGAGATCATGGAGTTTTTTTCTTAGTCATTATATCATTGATTAACCTTACCTTAATCTCATATTAACACTTTCTTAGTCTTTCATCATGGGCTTAATCACTTTCTTTGAGCCTCCTTAGATCCACATTTTTAACAATAACTAGATGAAAGAATTACAAATCAAGGGTTCAAAACAAAAGCCAAAAGATCTACTATTAGAACAAGAAGAAGCCAGACTCCAAAAAGAAGAAAAATCCTTCACTTAAGAAATCAAGAGGATGAATTCATTGAGATCAGTCTAGGTGATGAAAGGAAAAGCCCAAGACTTTCAAGGTAAGTACAAAGCTAGAATATGAGGTGAAGGATGAATTAATATAACTGCTCAACATAAAAGGATATGTTTACTTGGGACTATATAGACATGAGGGCACTAATCCAAGCTTCTATTAGCACAAGATTGACCTCAAGGAACTCAAGGAATACATGGTATTCCCGTCAAACATAATAGGTACATAATGAACCCAACTATGCAAGAAAAGGGAAAGAAGAAATGTACAAGTTTCTCAAGATAGGGTTCATTTATCCCATTAACAAAGTAGAGGGGTTGTCACCCCATTGTGAATAGTACCAAAGAATGGGAGGCTGAGAGTATGTATTAATTATAAAAAATTAAATGCAACCATAAATGTGGAACCTTTTTTGCTAACTTTATTGATTCAATTCTAGATATTACAGTAGTACCAAAACATGAAATGTACACCTGATTTAGGGTGAAAGCATCGATAGATGGTACAAAAATTCAATTTTTTGGTGGTTCAAGAAATGGTAGTTTTGGGATGGGATTTGGAATGAAAGAGATAATTTTGCATGAGAATAAAAAGTAATTTTTTTCATGAGTATCATTGCATGGAGCCACTACTTGATGTTTATAATCTCACACGTGTGAAAGGTAGAAATTTTCCCCTCATCAATTTCATTACACAACAAATCCCCTTCTCTATCTAGAAATCTTTCTTCAGTTTCAAAAGAAAACATACTCTATGCTATCATCCAATCTTTTCTCTACAACCTGCATGCTTGTCATGCCCAGATGTCTCTCTACAACCTTTCTCTAAACACAGTCCTATCCTCAACATCTTTAGCTTAGGAAGAGAGAGAGAAAGAGAGAGAGAGAGAGAGAGAGATATTTTTGCTAAATCTATGTAGTTTCAAGTTCATGACTAGAGTTAGATTCTTGATATAGGTACAGGTAAAGCTAAACATATATACCCAACGCTTCAAAGGTTTTTCCTAACAAAAGAGAAACTCCTGTTGAGATATCGAGCTCTAGTGAGGCGGTGGACACTGATGACCCGCCTGGGGGATAGGCCCCGCACTTACACCACTGGCATGGTTGGTGAGATCTTGGGTGATATGCGGCCAGTGGGATGACAGGCTGTGTGACAGCCACTCTAGAGACTGGCATAGTTATAGTGTTGAGATATCGAGCTCTAGTGAGGCGGTGGACACTGATGACCCGCCTGGGGGATAGGCCGCGCACTTACACCACTGGCATGGTTGGTGAGATCTTGGGTGATATGCGGCCAGTGGGATGACAGGCTATGTGACAGCCACTCTAGAGACTGGCATAGTTATAGCACCAGCTCATTTAGTCGGGTTCACACTATAGAGAACCCGGGTATGTATTGGTTGAGTACCTTTCATATTGTGTGTACTCTTATTCTTGTATATGGTGTGTTGAGTGTAGAGTGAAGTGAAGAAGATTTTAAGCCTCTCACCTTGTGTGTTCTCTATTAGGTTTTTGTGAGTGTGTGTGTGTGCTTGCAAGAGCTCAAGCTCTCTTCCTCCCTGCATCTTTTCATGGTATCAGAGCCTGGTTCGTGATAAGGGCTGAGCTGCAAGCAAGAGAACCACAAGAAGCGGTACGAGGGTAAGAGCTTCAACTACTCTTCCCTATTGTGTTGGTGACTACACCCTTGTCGGGAGCTCTACGGGAGGCACCGACAAACGATCTCTGATTGAGGAGCTTTCTTCACGGGAGTAAAGCTATAGGGCAACTATATACTCCTTCGGACTGCAATTTTGGACCGAAAACGCGTTTTGGGCACGTCTGGACCTCCGTTTTTCAGAAAGCAGGCGATTTCGAGCACTGCGAGTAAGTCATCGATTCTCTGCAGAACTCTGTTTTAAGTACTGTAGGAAGACAGATTGACTGTGCAGACACTGTGGGTGCTGCAAAGAGGTCTACAGTTGCCATTGGGTGTATGTATACACATTGAGGTCACTGGTTGTGACATTTGAGTGGACTGCAGTACCGCTGTGTAGAAAATACAGCAGTTGTGCAGGAAAAACCAGAGTGCAGTTTCTGGTAAAATTGTGTGTTTGGCAAGATGTCTAATGATGGCATAACACAGATTGTGGCTGAGAAGCTGGATAAGAATAACTTCCATGCTTGGAGGTTCAGGTTGACTAATTTCCTGATGGGAAAAGGCTATTGGGACTACATAGAAGGTGAACATGAAGAGGCACCGGAGATACCGGACATAAATCCTACTGCTGCAGATGTGAAAGAGTTTAAAGACTCGAACCAAGGAGCCAGGAAGGTTATGTATTGGCTATCCATTAGTATACAGGACACCATGATTGGGCACATTCAGGATGCCAAGTCCCCCAAGGAGGCGTGGGACACCTTGGTAAAGCTCTATGAAACAAATACCAAGGCATGTAAGATACAGTTGAAGAATGAACTTCATACTGAGGAGAAAAAGAGCATGTCTGTGAATGACTATGCATTGAAGATAAAGGGTATTGTGGAATCCCTTGCATCTATTGGTGTGTCAGTAGATGATGATGACAAGGTGAAAGTCTGTTTACGTGGTCTCGGGCCACAATACAAGGCATTCAAGACGTCTATTCGGACTCGGAAAAACATTCCCAACTTTAC
Organism: Cibotium barometz; assembly: GCF_041138505.1. NCBI lineage: Eukaryota > Viridiplantae > Streptophyta > Polypodiopsida > Cyatheales > Cibotiaceae > Cibotium > Cibotium barometz. The sequence continues at coordinate 21,892,216 of NC_141057.1, read as the reverse complement.
AGATTTGGTGTCTATGCTGATTATCGAAGTGAAGAACTTGGGTGAAGACCAACAGTCTTCACAAAGCAAAAACAGTTCAGAGCAACAGGCCTTCTACACGAGTTCAGGAAGAGGACGAGGTAGAGGAGGCCGTGGACGCGGTCAAGGAGGTGGCCGAACAGGTAATCAGAATTATGGCCAGCAGCAGCAGCAACAACAACAGTTCCAGAATCAACAACAACAACAACACGCAGGTGGAAGAGGCAAATTAAGAGGCAGGGGGAGTCAAAGAGGCCGTGGAAATTGGCAAAGGCAATATAATGATGCACGTGAATGCTATTATTGTGGTAAGCCTGGACATGTGCAGTCAGAATGTTATAAGAAGCAGGCTGACATGCAAAATGGGAAAGTGCAGCAAAACAACTATGCATCCTCAAGCAGAAATAATGAGGATAATGAAAGATTGTTTGTTATGCAGCATGTTGTGAATGTCATGTCTGAAAATGTTGATGCACCACAAAAAGATAATGTATGGTATGTGGATTCAGGCGCTTCGAACCACATGACGAGTCATGGGGAGTGGTTCAAGGAGATGAAAAACCCGGAAAGACCAGGTTTTGTGGAAACAGGGGATGACACTGCTCATCCAATTGCCCACATTAGAGATGTGCCATTGTCTATGCAGGATGGCAAAGTGAAGTACCTTGCAGATGTACTTCATGTACTGAACATAACAAAGAATCTGGTTTCAGTTGGCCAGATGATTGAGCAGGGTTTGCAGGTTCGGTTTAACAACACCATATTAGTGAATTTGGGAATTTTTCAATTCCCATTTTTGAATACTTAAAAAAGGGGACATGGATAACATGTTTGTAAGTTTCTCAAAACCCTATCATATGACCTATCGTTGGAAAGCGCTTGAAAAATGGAATCTAAAGAGCTATAAAGCGCTCATTTTGGATTAGTGGTATTCAAGTTATGGTTAATCCAAACTTTTGACCAAGTGTCCCAAACTTGTGGAAAATTCCCATATTCCCCAATATGGTGTTTAACCCTGATGGATGTTATGTTGAAGATTTTAAAGACAAGTGCAGGTTGGTTGCAAAAGGCAACAGAGTGGGCAGAATGTTTACGTTGGATGTAGACATGCCTGAGATGAGTGCTGCGATGTTTGCAAATGGTTCAGGAATTGTTGCAGACACAGACATATGGCATAAAAGAATTGGACATGTGAATGTGCAGAGATTGAAGTCTATGCAGGCAAAAGGAATTGTGACAGGGCTGCCAAAATTTAAAGTGGAAGGTATGCATAAAATCTGTGAAGCATGCCAATTTGGGAAGCAAACAAAGCATGTGTTTGCACGTAACAGATATGTGAGCAGAAATGCACTAGATGTTGTGCATTTAGATGTATGGGGTCCTACGAAGACCATATCTATGGGAGGCTGCAGGTATTATGTGACTTTCATTGATGACCACACAAGGAAAGTGTGGGTATATTTCATGAAGGAGAAGAGTGAGGTGTTCACTCACTTTCAGAATTTCAGAGTTTTGGTTGAAAAGCAAACAGGGAAATATGTAAAGTGCCTAAGGTCAGATGGAGGGGGAGAGTACTTCTCCAATGAGTTCTCTTAATTTTTGAAGAAGAATGGTATTCGGAGACAGTTTACATGCAGATACACTCCGCAGCAAAATGGAGTTGCTGAGCGGAAAAACAGGCACATTGCTGAGATTGCGCGAGCATTGATGGAAGAGAAGAATATGCCGCATTGCTATTGGGCTGAGGCTGTTTCTACAGCAGTATACATCATGAACAGGACTCCAACTGCAGCCATACATGATGTAACTCCAGAAGAGAGGTTTACTGGAAGAAAACCAGATTTGTCTCATCTGAAAGTTTTTGGATGCATTGCATATGTGCATGTGCCAGATGAGTTGAGAACTAAGCTGGATCCGAAAGCTGAAAAAATGTGTGTTTATTGGATATTCCCTTGAACAAAAGGGATACAGGTGTTATAACCCTGCTACACGTGAGTTGAGGGTAAGCAGGGATGTTGTCTTTGATGAGATGAGCAGCTGGTATGCTGCTGAAAAAGAAGCTATTGGGGCTGATGTGAGTGGAAGTGTGGTTGCACAGAATGCAGGTCAGCAATCACAGTCTTTGAGTGGACCAGGAGAGTCCTCATCTAGTGGGTCTGCTGTTGATAGACCATGGAGTGGCAGGCTACGTCATAATACCAGTCCTGCAAATGTGATTAGTACATCACGTAAAGGAAAAGAGAAAGTGGTTGAGCCCCTTGGTATGCCTGACATTTCTGCAGGGCATTATCATGTTGATGAAGAGTCTAGTGGCTCAGATATGAGCCTTGATGAGGAGCTTGGGATCCCAGCTATGAGAACACCTGGTGTAAAGAAGGCTATGGAAGCCATGAATGAGAAGCTACGAAGATCTGGGAGAGTGAGAAATCTTGTGCAGAGATTTACCTATGATGGTTATGTGGCACATCACTATGCATATATGGCAAAGGTTGTGCAGGTTGTTGAGCCCACATGCATTGATGAGGGTGTTGGAAATGTGTGTTGGGAGAAAGCTATGGATGAGGAGATGGATGCACTATATGGAAATGAAACTTGGGATTTAGTGCAATTGCCAGAAGGCAAGAAAGCCATTGGATGCAAGTGGGTGTACAAAGTTAAACATAACAATGATGGAACCATAAATAGGTACAAGGCTAGATTGGTAGCCAAAGGATATGCGCAGACATATGGGATTGATTATGAGGAAACTTTCAGCCCAGTTGCCAAGATGGCAATGGTGAGAGTTGTGATAGCAGTGGCTGCGTCAAAGCAATGGTCTTTACATCAGATGGATGTAAAGAATGCATTCTTGCATGGGGATTTGCAAGAAGAGGTGTATATGTTGCAGCCACCTGGTTATGAGGATGTGGGTCACCCCGAGCATGTTTGCAGGTTGAAGAAAGCCTTGTATGGCTTAAAGCAAGCACCAAGAGCATGGTCTGACAAGATTTTTGAATATCTTGTCACTATTGGCTTTCATGTAGCCAATGTAGATTTCTCATTGTATGTGAGACATGGTGATAGAGGGGTTGTGCTTGTTGTCATCTATGTAGATGACTTGATCATTACAGGGGACCATGATGCAGAGATCTTTGATGTAAAGATCTTGCTTAGACAGAAGTTCGAGATGAAGGATCTGGGGGAGCTCAGATATTTCTTGGGCATTGAGGTGATTAGGTCACCACATCGTATTGGATTACTGCAGAGACAGTATGGCTTGGACATGTTGTCCGAGTATGGTATGAGAGGCTGTAAGCCTATTTCTGTGCCATTGGATCAGAATGGCAAGTTGAGTGCAGATTCAGGAGAGATCTTGGAGGATCCTACTATGTACAGGAGCATAGTAGAAAGTTTGATCTACATGACGATCACCAGACCAGATTTGAGCTATGCTGTTGGGTTGGTGAGTCAGTTTATGCAGGTTCCACGGAAACTGCATTTGGATGCAGTGAGACGCATACTGAGGTATGTGAAGTCTACTTTACATTGTGGACTATTCTATGAGATTGAGACTGAGATATGTGTACATGGGTACACAGATGCTGATTGGGCTGGTAGTATCTCAGACAGAAGATCTACCAGTGGATTCATGTTTTCTTTGGGGAGTGCTGTTGTGACTTGGAGCAGCAAGAAGCAGCCTACGGTTGCTCTATCGAGTACAAAGGCCGAGTACAGAGGAGCTGCTATGGCAGTATGTGAGGTAGCTTGGTTGAGAAAGCTACTTGCAGATTTGGGTCTATCAGTGGATAGACAAGTTGTCATTTTCTGTGACAACATTAGCAGTATACAGTTGGCCAGGAACCCAGTCTTTCATGCTCGTACGAAGCACATAGAGGTCCATTACCACTTCGTCAGAGAGAAGGTATTGGCAGGAGACCTTGACCTTGTTTATGTCAGCATTGAGGATCAGGTAGCTGACATCTTCACCAAAGCATTGGGTACAGAGAAGCTCAACAGATTCAGGGCTTCACTTGGTGTACATGAGATGGAGTTGAGCTCGAGGGGGAGTGTTGAGATATCGATCTCTAGTGAGGCGGTGGACACTGATGACCCGCCTAGGGGATAGGCCCCGCACTTACACCACTGGCATGGTTGGTGAGATCTTGGGTGATATGCGGCCAGTGGGATGACAGGCTGTGTGACAGCCACTCTAGAGACTAGCATAGTTATAGCGCCAGCTCATTTAGTCGGGTTCACACTATAGAGAACCCGGGTATGTATTGGTTGAGTACCTTTCATATTGTGTGTACTCTTATTCTTGTATATGGTGTGTTGAGTGTAGAGTGAAGTGAAGAAGATTTTCAGCCTCTCACCTTGTGTGTTCTCTATTAGGGTTTTGTGAGTGTGTGTGTGTGCTTGCAAGAGCTCAAGCTCTCTTCCTCCTTGCATCTTTTCAACTCCATGAGGATATATCATTTGAGCATGGAGGGGAAGTTTTCAAAGCATCTATCAAAAGAAGACATGCCAGAGGTAGGTTGGCTGAGTGTTTTCAGAACACGGTGTGAGAAGAACTCCAAGATCTTCTTGCATATGTTGCGGTTAGATTTTGTGGATGAATGCCTCTTGCTTTATCAAAAGATGTACCAAGTTGTGTCCTTGAACAATGAGATTGGTCACAAGTTTGCTAGGTATTTCGCATACAAAAAATGTAAATTAGTGAAAAGTGATCCCGAAGGTCACCAAATTGCATGGGAGACATTTGGGGAGAGTGTCTTGGAAACTTGTAAAGCTCAGCCAAGAGGCCTACATAAAAAGATCACTAATAACTAGAGGAAAGCTTATGGGCCCACAAATTTAGACGCTGCAAGTAGTGTGGCTAACATGGAATGTGATGTAGGTGGCAGTAACCAGAAGGCCAAGCATTCAACGTGGGAGCATGGCAGTAGCAAGACGGCTCAACTTGGTTGGTGGGGATACCTGATCACAATCCTTGTTGTGTGCACATTCATAAGGTGCAATCTATGGCTGATAAGGCCAATGAGAGGCTGCCCAAAAAGACACACGAGCTTGCCTAGAGAACAAAAAATTTCAATAAGAAGAGGGACATGTTACATAGCAATGAAGGCACATCATCTGTTGTAGTTGTCTTGATAGCAAACATGGAAGGTCACAAGCGGCAACTAGAAGAGTTGAAGGTAGACCCACACACCAACATGGAGCAAATGCATAAACTTGAGCTTCAAATTGAAGCTTTCTCTAGGATGCTCTAGGTGCTAGGAGTGAATGACGCAATGTTGAACATGAAGGGGGACGTCGCATTGTTAGAGGTATGTGTTCTTTTCCCTAGTTGAACAAATCCCTAGTTGAATAAGAAATACTTACTTTATAGAATGTTTAGCTCCTCCAAGTAGTTTTTATTTCTTCTAAAGTAGTTTTCAGATATTGACTAGCACCTAGATATAGTTTAGTATCCATAAAAGTAAACCTTCTATAATCTTCTACTCTTTAAGGTAGTTTTTATTCCTTTAAAACTACTTTTTACATTGAGAAGTAGTTTAGTACCTACAAACTATTTTTCAGAATGTTCGGAGGTCTAAAGTAATTTAAGCTTTTTTTAAAGTAGATTTCAAATTATGAACACAACCTAGAAGAAGTTTAGTACAAAAAAAAACATTTCGGGTAGTTTTTATTTCTTTAAAAGTAGATTTCAAATTGTGAAGAGAACCTAGAATTTATTTAGAGCCCCCATAAATACTTTTCAAGTAGTTTTTTATTCCTTTAAAAGTACATTTCAAATAGTGAATATAACTTAGAACTAGTTTAGTGCCCAAAAAATACTTTTCAGGTAGTTTTATTTTCTTTAAAAGTAGATTCTAGATTGTGAACAAAACCTAGAATTAGTTTAGTGGCCCAAAAAATACTTTTCAGGTAGTTTTTTATTCTTTTAAAAGTAGATTTTAGATTGTGAATAGAACCTAGAATTAGTTTAGTGCCCAAAAAAATACTTTTCAGGTAGTTTTTATTCCTTCAAAAGTAGATTTCATATTGTGAACATAACTTAGAATTATTTTAGTACCCAAAAATTACTTTTGAGGTAGTTTTTATTCTTTTAAAAGTAGATTTCAGATTGTGAACAGAACCTAGAAGTAGTTTAGTACCAACATAATACTTTCAGCTAGTTTTATTTTTTATTTTTAAGTTCTTCTTAGATTGTTAACAATATCTAAAAGTAGTTTAGCACACAAAAAGTTCCTTTTTAGAATGTATTTATATTTTTTTAGATTATCCTCATATCTTTCTAACTTATTATGCCATGTCTTTTTGTGAGACTGTACAGGTTGAGCTAGAACAATTGTAGATATAAGTTAAAGATGCTATGCAGCATTTAGCATTTATAGAGAAAATGGTGTTGCAATTTAAACAAGGTGAGAAGCTATGTTTCGTACCCACACCCTACGAAGCACCAAAAGATGAAGAGGCCACAATCAAGGTGGTAGGCAATTGTGCTGGGTGTGGAGATCCATTGGCTACTGCAAATGTAATTGGTATATATATGCTAGCCTACAAACACAAATACCACCCTTTATTTTGCAAGTGTGATTGCCTCGAGTATGTTTTATGTGGGTCTTGGTTGCAATGAGACCATCCTCTACAATGCACGATCGTTGCTTCTTGGGGGACCTCGAATAGTCGCTAAGCAAGAGAGTATGTAATCTTTCATGATGTTTGAGTTTGTTATCTTTGATGATGTTTTATATGTTATGCTACTCTTTGGTATGAATCTTACACGTACTTGCATTGTGGATGCAGGAGATTTTATATGTTATGCTACTCTTTGGTATGAATCTTACACGTACTTGCATTGTGGATGCAGGGGATTTTAGAAGAGGGTTGATATGTGCAAGGTTGGGGAAAGGGGAGAGTTTGGAGAGGTTAGATGTAGATGACGGCTTGGGGAAAGTGACAAGTTCTGTAGTTCTACATAGGATGGGCTAGATTTGGATGACATGGCAGATGTGTCAACTAAGCCTATGGTTGATGACCTACATAAAAAGTCACCAGAGCTGAATTCATGGAGCAAGCAGCCCAGGAGGGTATGCAACAATGAAAGTTGTGAAAATTTTTGACAGTGAGAGAAAAGAAGGGGAGTAGGAGGATTCTCATGCTAAAGCCTCTCCAGTTGTGAGGCTGAGCCGATTCAAAGACAAACATAAAAATAAGCATCTAGCAACAACGAATGCAAGAAAGCAAATTACAAATAAAGGTACCTTTTTTTTATTTCTAACCATATTGTAATATCATTATTATTGTAATTGAAAGGCTATCATGTTTGTAGGAGCCCACCCTCTAAACAAGACAAAGCTAGCACCATTCGATGGTGATGAACATATTGAATCATCCCTTGCAGTGTTAGAGCAACCACAACCAAGCAATAAACATACTGGACCCAATTCCATTGACCCCCCTTCACACTTACATAAGACCAACGCATGCAAGAAGTTGTAAAGTACTTGATGTGTGCACATGTTCGTATCACTGGCACCTGCCAATTTTTGGCCTCTTATATTGAATGTGCATCTATAAGCATTGTTGCCACTGTTTATATTCACTATCCCTATTTTAATGAAATGCATTCTTTTTTGAAACTCCTTGTCATCTATGCCTCATTTTAATGCGTTGAGTCTCCTTGCGTAAAGTTTTGATGAATTTAGATTAATGTGTTAATAATCATTTTATTTATTAGAGATCCTAAGGCTCATGTGGCAATACAGAGGGTTGAGGAGATCGAGATTGACAGAGTGCCACCACAGTATCAGACTCTGTCAAAGTTCATAGATACAGAGGATATAGATCAAGTGGCATTGGTTCTTGACTTGCAAGGGGGTCTTTTGTAGACATTCCATTTGAAGAAAGAGGAACCTCCAAATCTGGTTACTAATGATTATATACAAGTAAAGGAATCAGGAAAGGAGGTGATCCACTTTATGCACAAGGATGTAGAGCCCTTCTTGTTGATGGCATGCAAATTTGAGAACGTTTATATTTGGAGTTATGCCCTCCTCCGAAACGTTAAAAAAAGGATGGAGCTTTGTTTCGCTCCTGCTTCAAAGTGGCTATGTGCCTTGATTGATCAAGAGTTATGCCCTCCTCCGAAACGTTAAAAAAAGGACGGAGCTTTGTTTCCCTCATGTTTCAAAGTGGCTGTGTGCCTTGATTGATCAAGAGTTATGTGATGTTGCAAAGGGATCGGGCTCGTACCCGCGCTCGTAGCCACTAAAAATGACTTGTGAAAAAAAGTAGTGGGCTCGTGTATCAGTGCGTGTATCATCGCGGCCAGAGACATGCTTGTAAAAGCGCATGTATAGGAATCATCAGACGCACTGATACACGAGCGTATACACACGTTCTGTCAGTTTAGCTGCTCTTAGACGCACTTATACGAGGGTGTATACACGCATTTTTGTCAGTTTAGCTGTGCTTATACACGCGTATTTCAAAGATTTGACGCATCTATATATGCGTATTTCACAGATTTGATACATCTATACACGCGTATTTCACAGATTATCCGCATATATACACGCGACTATTTGCAGAGTTGATGCGTCTATACACGCAAACAGAGAGCAAAAAAAAAATCCACAGAGTGCTATTTGGTACCTGAATGCTGTTCCAACATTTCAGCACCCAATAACACTCTCTGGATTTTTTTTTTGGGTGCATTGGACCATCCACGAGGAAGATTTAAGACAAGAACAACATGAATGCATACATTGTCAATACATGATTCAAGACAGACAAGAATGCAATACTATCGATTCACGATTCAATATTACTATCAAAATTTTATGTGTACACATATATACAAGGGAGTCCATATGTCGAAGTATCCCATGGCTTCAGTTACAAAAATATATATACAACCACATCCTCAATATGGAATGTGATACTATAAGTCTGAGTACTACTCAGCACAAGTCACTCAACGAGTCATGAATGACTCGCTGCTCCCTCCATGATCAGATGAGCTCACTGTTGGTATTAGGAGTGAATTAACAAAACTAAGGAGGATCAAACATGGTTATAGTCATGGTTAGGTCATGATTATAACCATGATTAAGAGTGAATTAAGAAACACTAATGAGACATAGCTTGGGCATTATAATGGAAATACACGAGTTTTTTAATCTTCATTAGCAAAGGCCTCTTATATAGGCAAGTAGTACATGACCACATGACATCACCTATGATGTCTTACAACCATAAGAGGCCATCTCCCCCATGTGGGTATGCCATCTCCCCCATGTGGGTATGCCTTAAATGAGAAATATTCCCTCTAGGCTATATTTGATGTAGGCGCCCTTTTGTGGAGGTGTCTTGAGTGAAGTAATCAAGGTTACATAGCCCCTTTCAACCTTTGAATGGATTTGGGTGATATATCCAACAAACCCTCCTTCAACCAAATCCATGACAATGCTACCTTTATGATGGCAATTCTAGGTTCTAGTTACAACATACAAGAACTAGTTATGATGACCATGCTGGTGCCCGTAGGTCTTATTCCAGTTAGGTTTACAATGCTAGCAATGATGGATGATGCTAGAATACCATAGTAAAGCTTACAATGAGATAGTTATGTTTAGGATGGAGAGGTTTTTAAACATGGTTTGGGCTATCCCTTGATTTTACTCAAAAGGCCCAATCTTCTTCGATAAAATTGGCCTCTTCGGAGGCCTCTTCTTGCAGCTCTTCTTTGTCTTGACTTGCGAGAAATGCCTTTTGTGCCTTTTGTTTGAAGAAACAATTTTCTTCAATATGATTGTCCTTGCCGCAGAATCCACAAGTCTTCTTCTTTCCTTTTGTGTCGATGAAGTTCTTCTTCTTGAAGTGTGACTTGTTGTTGGAGAAGTATGCCCCTTCCATTATCCCTATATTCTCTTGCTTCTTCTTGTACTCCTCAAGGAGTGCAGCTTCAATGGCCTCTAAAGTAGGATCCGGAAGATTCATAAGAGTTGACACTAAGTGCCCATATTCATCATAAGGCATGCTTTTCAATAAAACTGCAATGGCATCTTCCTCATCTATTGGTGCTCCTATTGTTGCAAGTTGTGACATTAGGCTTTTCATATAATTAAGATGAGTAGGTAAAGACTCAGAAGCTTTCTTTTCAAGTTTAAAGAATTGGATTTTCAGCCCTATCTTGGAATGCTTCCCTTTTGCCCCAAATAATTTCTCTAAGATTTCCCATGCTTCAGCTGAGTTGTTTGCATTAGAGATATGATGTATGTAGTTGTCACTTAGACCTAATGCAATTATGGCAAAAGCTTTCTCATCCCTAGGTAACCATCCTTGTTCACCATCTCTAGTGGTAGGTTTTTTCTCCTTTCCACTAGCAACTCCCCACAGGCCTTTCTTCATGAGAATAAATCTTACTCTAACTTGCCAGGTATGAAAGCCTATCCCATTAAACTTATCAACATGAAATGAGGATGTAGACATGATGATAAAGCAAGGTCTTACCACTTGAGTATCCCTCAAGGGCAGTGTCTAATGCTTTTACAAGATTAGATACCTTCACCAAATAGATGGAGGTTATTTATGAAAAATTCAGACCAATCATGCCCTCCTAAAACATTGTTTGCTCTTGAGTTGTAGACATTGTTTCTTACCCGTCTCCTCGGCTTTCTGCTTTTCTTCTTAGGCCTCAAATGTTGAATATTTGATGATTCAGCATCAGATGGTTCAGTCATTGTGATTCAAAAAATGATGTAAACAATATCATCATCACAATATAGTAATATCATCAAGTATATGGTGACCAATGTGATAATGCTTTCAAAACAACTTCCAAAAAAATGGGTCACTTGGAGTACTTGAATGAGATAGAAGCCTAAGTCTAAATACAAAATGCCTTTAGCACCTTCAATAGCAATGACTTGAGGCCAGATTAAGCACTAATTACTAGTGATTAAGTGAGTTAATCATCCATGCTTTAACTGTTACCAAATGAACTTTCTGAGATTATGTCAGACCTGAAGCCACCAAACCACAAATCCATTCAAGAAACTGACTGCACAGGCGTGTTTGCAGCTATTGAAAACCCCCAAAGCCAAGGCGAATTAGAGAATCTTCTACTGGTTCAATCGGTGGATTGATTTCCCCCAAAAAAACTGGCGCCGGTTTCGCCTGCAATGCTGGCGTCTCTGCGCAAAATCCGCCTGATTCCTCCGAGCTGCAGCTTCTTTATGATGTTGAGAATGCACGGTTTGAATCCCGTACGATTTCGTGGAGGCGACTGTGAGCTGTGGATGCTCCAAGGCAGCCCTATTTTTCAGGCTATGAAATAGGAAGAGATAAGCTTATGATTAAGCTAATTAATCACTAATGATGAGGCAAATGAAAGGAATGAGGTTGTATTAACCTGGCTCTGATACCAAATGTTGGTATTAGGAGTGAATTAACAAAACTAAGGAGGATCAAACATGGTTATAGTCATGGTTAGGTCATGATTATAACCATGATTAAGAGTGAATTAAGAAACACTAATGAGACATAGCTTGGGCATTATAATGGAAATACACGAGTTTTTTAATCTTCATTAGCAAAGGCCTCTTATATAGGCAAGTAGTACATGACCACATGACATCACCTATGATGTCTTACAACCATAAGAGGCCATCTCCCCCATGTGGGTATGCCATCTCCCCCATGTGGGTATGCCTTAAATGAGAAATATTCCCTCTAGGCTATATTTGATGTAGGCGCCCTTTTGTGGAGGTGTCTTGAGTGAAGTAATCAAGGTTACATAGCCCCTTTCAACCTTTGAATGGATTTGGGTGATATATCCAACACTCACATCGGTCGGAATGTCCGATGAGTAGTGCTCACGTCCACCCTCTACAGTGGCGACAGGTGGATCATCAGCAGCTTGTGGCTGTTCAAGTAATATATAGTATATAAGTATATATATATGTAATTCAATAAACCAAAATCATTCGTTTAGAGTTTTCAAGTACCTGTCAACCGTATGGTCTCATGGCCATCTCAAACTGCGCATCCGTAATACGTCCCTCGGCTCTAAAGAGGGCCCACGTGTCACGTCTGCTATGCCGGTAGCATACCCCAGTATCGTGGGCTGTGTGATTCCTCCCCATATCCCGTCGCTCTATCATAATCAACACAATTTGTAAGATTAAAACAATCATAGAATCAATGAATTAAGTAAACAATCAAATAAAGTGGCAAGATACAAACTTTGCCTCCCATGACTCGACGCCGCCAGATCCGAAATGCGAAGATCCAATGGTCTCCATCTGGATCTGTCGTGCCTCCACATGTTGCCTGCTCTTCACGCCACCCTCTACTTGTTTCTTTGCCTCCTTCCACTCGCGTTTGTGCACAGTGGTAGGTTTCTCAGTAGGATAGCCACCCGCAGCTACATTTAGCCCATCATTATACGTGAGTTTCTTAAGGTGAGATCTTTTATTACTTAAGATCTCCCTTATTCATGTCCTTCCCCATACATCCGAGAATGTCGCATGTGGGGGATTGGGATACTGACTATGTACAGCCTCTATCACCTCCCCAACTAATCGGCTATTTTGATCTTTAAATCTAATAAAACAATTTCTATACAAGTTTGATACTACCCCATGCATGTACTCCATTACCTCTTTCCCCCTCGCATCCATCACTATCCCGCCCCTATCCGTCACATCAGAGCAGATTACTCCCTCCACCTCTCTCATCTCCTCCTCATCCTCACTATCTCCTCTAACTCTTCTCCCTCTATCTCCTCTCTCATCGCGTGCCCTACTACCTCCCCCACCAAAGCACCCGCCGCATCCTCCACTCCCACTCTTCCTACTGCTACGGGTAGAGTCACGACTTGGGGATTGTCTACGTGACTGTGGCTATGGGCCCTGACATGACGGTGGCTCTAAGGGAGTATGTGATGGTGGCTGTGAGCCCTGACATGATGGTGCTTGTGCGTGTGTCTGGGATGAGGTATGTCTCCTCGGTGGGCGTGGAAGAGGAGAAGCTGCATGCCGTCTCGTCGGACTCACAGGCATAGACGGCAGTGGAGTGCCCTGGATACTCGCGGGGCGGGGTATAGATACCAGGCATGGAAGGAGAGGGGTGGGCATACATGTACTCTGTAAGCTCAACTGGACTAGGATGGCGCCCAAAATGATTTAGCATCTCCATTAGCCAATTGCTATATGCAAATGGATCGGATGAAGAACCTGGAATATCCATAAAGAATCTGCAAAAATAAAAGTATATACATGATTGCATCAAAGCACAAATGCAAGCTAGCACATATGATTTTCCACCATCAAACTGACATCACTATCCAGAGAATTCACATCTTCAACAACACTTAGAACTATAGAGTTATCCTCCTACAACTCTTCAAAAACTACATCACTATCACCACAACATCCATCTTGTGTGGTTATCTTCAAAGGTTACACACACATTATTGCATGCATGACTATCACCATCCTCATGTACATCATGGGCTGTCTCTTGATTCACATTGAGAGATAAGTCATCATGATAGCATACTTGTATTCATCACATAAGCCATAGTTCACCTCCACATTAGTACCAAGTGAATTAGCACAAACACAAATACCATCATCCAAGCCACCTGTCAGCTCTAAGACCATAGTATGGGTGAAACATAGTCACGTGTATACACCCGTCCAAAAACGCGTGTATATGTCCGTCCTTAAATGCGTGTATGCACTCGTCCAAAAACGCATGTATATACGCGTGAACGTCTGTGCAGACAGGATACACGCAGACATACATGCGTTCTTACATGCAGCCTGCAAAATTTTTTTTTGAAAACAACCGACCTCCGACAAATCATTCTTATAAAAAGCCCACTGTCGCTCCCTATCACAATCGTTCACCAGATGCACCAGATGGCAACCAGAGAAGGAGAAGGACGGAGACAAACACATAAAGGAAAGAGACAATAGCATAAACAAATTGAAGGAAAGAGACAGGACAAAGGACAACCTGACTCACCTCTAAAAAAGTGAGTCTTCTTTTTGGCTGGTTTCCTTGCACCCGTGTGTGCTCCTTGTCTGCTCCTTGCACTTAGGTTTAGTGCTCTGTTGGAAGAGGCGGAGACGAAGCAGAGCAAATCTTGAGTTTGAAAAATGTTTATTTGGAGAAGGCGGGTTATTTTTAGATATGCACAAGTCGTCGCGTGTAAAAGCGCGTGTATTTTTGCGTTTAGAATACATGCGATTTTTAGGATGTAGCCACATTTCTACACGCAATTTTTAGGATGTAGCCGCATTTTTAGGATGTAGCCACATTTATACACGCGATTTTTAGGATGTAGCCGCATTTATACACGCGATTTTTAGAATTTAGCCGCGTTTATACACGCGAAGAAGAGGATATAGCCGCGTTGATACATGCGATTTTTAGGATGTAGCCGCGTTGGAACATGTTATTGGTAAACGAGACAATGTTAGCGTACGGGAGGACTTGCGGGTCGCAATACGTATGCGTCAAGGTTGGCCACAAGAGGAGGGTGGGCACGTTCGTCTTCCGCCTGCACCATGGATTATATCAAAGAAAGAGGAGAAGCAGGTAAAGGAGGCGATCACCACTTTGTGTACTCCCACTGGATGCATGAGATCATTGAAGGGAGCCTTTACAACCACTAAGAAAAGAGGCGTTGAGCAACTATATGGGTTGAAGTCCCACGATTGGCACAAGATGCTCCAAGTAAGTGTTTTCCAAGTCTTGTATGTTGAAATTAAATTTTGTAATGCCATAAACCATACATACATGTGCTCTTATGTGCGCAGCTCATACTACCTACTAGCATCGACCATTGTGCAAATAAGAGTTTGAAAAAATGTATTTATAAGATGGGCGAGCTTGTGAGGTATGTAAAACCCATGTCAGATCACCCTTCATTATACCTTGCAAAATGAACGTGCATGAGGTATAATGTACTATTCATTTATTTTTCAGATATGTTAGTTCCAAAGCAATTGATCGAGCCATGTTGGATGATGCGCGTGTTATGGCAGTGGAGGCAGTTTGTTTGGTAGAGGAGATTTTTCCGCGAACCATTCTCACAAGTCAACTACATCTCATTGTGCATTTAGTGGATGAAATTGCTTTATGTGGCAGTGTGCATGCACGTTGGATGTTCTTCCTAGAGACTTCATGAAGACCTTAAAAGACTTTGTGAGGCAAAGTGCAAGGCTCGAAGGAAGCATGGCCGAGGGTTGATTGATACATGAGTCTCTTGTATATATTTTAGAATTTCTTGGTCAAGTGGACAACTCTTTGCCACGACTATGGAGCAATGAAGAGGACTTGAGGATGACCTCTATTGTGCCTCAAGGAAAAGGATAGAGTAAAGTAATTGACAAAACATTGATTGATGATCTCAATTTCACTTGCATCCTTAATAGTGATATGATGAGCAGATGGGTTACAAGATATGAGGATGTAAAGACAAAAAGGCAAGCAGAAAGAGCTCTCTTTCGGAGGCAACATGGCTCTCGTAAGGCATACCCTAAGCATCTAGCAACACTTCCGAATGATATCCATGTTGATTGGTTGCATGAGGAAATGGAGAGAGCAAAAAGCGATGAGGGGCTGCATATCACGGGTGGAAGAATGGGAGTATGCATATTAAAGGTACATAGAACTAATGTTTTGCATTAGTTGTAAGTGATTTGCTTTTAATATTTATTCACATTGCTTACAAAAATATTGCTTCTATTTTTGTCCAGTGCACTATGTTCAATGCTATGTGGTGTGAAGGCAATGCTATGTGGTGTGAAGGCAAGCATTTTCGAACACAAAGAATTAATGAAAAGAGAAATACACAAGATTGCGGTATCATTAGTAACTTTGAGGGAGCTAATGGAAAAATGGATGATTATTGTGGCACAATCCAAGACATATTTAGGCTTGACTTTCGTCGCTTCTTTGTGTATGTTTTGAATGTCAAATGGCAAATGAACGTTGTGGAAAAAGGGCCTAATGCAACGATAAAATGCCATGCAAGTGGCTATGTAACTATTGACTCTACAAAGTTTTAGCAAACAAAGAAAGATAGGCTCGTATTGCCACAACAATGTGAGCAGGTATGCATTTTTTTACTAATGTGTTTCATGTACATATATATCTAAGCTTGCGTACCCCTTGATTTTTTATATGCTAATTAATTACTGCAATATGTGTATTTGAGTAGGTTATCTATCTGCCAATGGTGCATGACATTAAATGGTGGTCCCTATTGCACCACGTTCCAAAGTGATGTATAATACATTCACAGATATGGAGCATATGGAGGATGTAACAAGCCGCAATGAAGATGATGTTGAATGTTTGGGACATCATAGCATAGCGGAGGCTACACTCCAACCCATGCAGATTGTCAATCCGTGAATGCAACCCGGTTAGCGCATAGAGGCTATCCCGAATGGGAGAAGATTATTTAACCGCACACTAATGACTTCTAATCCTACTCAATCCTTCTTCAACAATCAAGCAATCAATCGTTGATTCCTTCTCAATCTAACATAATCAACGCATCAAGATTAGGCTACACTTAAGCACAAAAATGCAACTTATGCAAAGAATCTAACATGCAAAGAGCTATCACACAAGCCTCAACTACACATCATTTCATGCACAAAAATGCAAAAATGCCTAATCCACCTAGATTAGCAAGTGTGTAGACCACAACCTCATATCATTGAATATGTAGAGAATAGAGAGTACAAGATTGAAGTAAGAATGGAGATGGAGAGCCTTGGGAGAGCACATGAGAAGGAGCTATGGAGCAAGATCTCTCTATGAGCCTCTCAACCAAATGACCAAAAGTCCCCTTTAGCTCTCAAATGAGCCACTTTTTATACAAAAACTCTACAACTCTCAAAAGTTCCCATGTGGGATTATTGTCAAGCCCACTCCCACATTCATCTACAACTTGGAACTCTTTACAAGAGCCCTAAGAGTCTTTTTTATTGCATCCTTGCATTGATCTTCACGCAACACTCCCCCCTTCCTATTTTGCGCACATCCTCGAGCGCGGTAGTAGCAAGAGCTGCAAAAAACAATGGATACAAGTAAAGTCTTTTATTGAAAAAAAGAAAAGAAAAGAAAAGAAAAGAAAAGAAAAAAAAACGAGCAATGATAATTACACACGTGAGCATACAAGTGCAAGGCTGATTAAAGTTTTAAAGAGTACTAAAATAGGTGAGTAAAGACTAGTCAAAGTGAGACTAAGTGGTAGATAGTGCTATGCAAAGGCAAGTGTGCTTGCACGCCACAGGTT
Source organism: Cibotium barometz (assembly GCF_041138505.1). Taxonomy (NCBI): domain Eukaryota; kingdom Viridiplantae; phylum Streptophyta; class Polypodiopsida; order Cyatheales; family Cibotiaceae; genus Cibotium; species Cibotium barometz. Next base: position 21,874,884 of record NC_141057.1, on the reverse strand, counting down.
ATGACCGCAGTCTCAATGTCCTACAAGTATTTAAGTTATTCCTAAGTGGCAAACTACTCCTAAATATGAGCAATGGTGATTGGACCTTCTTTTTTTTTTAATGTGTGTGTAGAGGGTGATAAAGATTAAGGTTCCATCCCAATGAGACCCAAGCAATGGCCAAGAGACCTCCGCCAAGAGAATCTAAAAGCCGCTAAGTATCTCAAGGACGACAGACCTTTTTCTTTCTTTTATGACATAAGGAGTACCCCATGAAGATGAGGGCATTGGTATCGAAGGCCCATAATGTACCCCAGAGTCCTACCAACATCTATCAAGGCGATAGATTCCTTGAAGTTCTTTTGTTTCTAAAGCTTTTAGACGTTAGTGTTCACCCCATGGAAACCAAGGCATCGGCCCCAAGGTGCTAAGACAACCCCAGGTCCTACCAAGCATTCCACATGGCTGTAGACACGTCATGTCTCAATTCACTTGTGTGTGTGTGTGTGTGTATATATATATATATATATATATATTTTGGGATATAATTTTAATTTTTTTTTTATTAATCCTAGCACCTAGCTCATACCTAAGAGGTAGCTACCACTAGGGATAACTAATATACCTTGAAAGCATAAGAACTTGGCATACTCCATTGGTATATATCCTACACTGTCTTTAGATAGAAATATCTTCTACTAAGTCCTCTAAGAATCTAGAATTCACTCACCATATTTTAACAACTAATCAAAAACTTAAACCTGCCAACATTGTGTGAACATGCAAACCATATATCCAAAAGATAAAAGCACATAAAGAACAAAAGATTAAGATTTGAATACACCTGTTGTAGTGCCCGTTGATGTTGTTCGTTTGCATTGATGCATTGCTGATTTTGTGCAGATTGCTCCTCCTTGGTCTTTGTAGGCGTAGCATGTCTCCCCCCTTCCTAATTTGTGTGCACGGTAGGTGGACTATTGGGGCATGGTTGATGCTCTTGTTTAGCTGAGATCTCTGCAAAATGTTTATTAACAAACAAGAAAAGAAAAGAAAGGAATAAAATTTGCTATTGGTGCCAATCACCGAATATAGCCGAGGGGAAAAACCCAGTGGGAGAAAAGTGCCCTGGCTTGTCGATCTTATTGTGGAGTCGCTGAGCTTACCCTTGCGCTGGTGGTGGATCTGTGTCCACTTCTGCTGGAAAGATGGTATCAATTTCCTCAAGATGTAGGGACAACCCTTCACAAAAACCGGCCTCTGGAGAAGGTGGTAGAGGAAGGAGTGCTTCCTCGCTAAAATATGGCATTGGTTCTATGGGAAGGTTAAGCAGACAATTTCGATTTTGGAACTGCGCAATATAGGTACTCATATTGATCCAATATTGACATGTTGAGGCTTGGGGAAGGAGGGCTTGCAAGATCGGTGGTTGCAAGTCATTTAGCTTGTATCCCTCCATTATTGTGCTTGAACCTCCTCAGGTAATCTACGTTGATTTGGTCCTCTCTCTGGTATTCTCACATTAAGAAGATTATGGCGTTGGGGTGTAATTCCCACAATTTGTTTTATTAAGCCCGTGCTATATCGTCTAAAGTAAGAGCGGCATATCCAACAAATGTGTGAAGCTTCTCCTAATACGAGTCGTGCACACTCTTGACAATGTGGAAATGGGTGATGCTGTTGATAGAATAACGTGACAAAGTGATGCCCACAGCAATTTTCACCTAAGCGAGCATAGAAGTACCTAGAATGAGTTTGAAACGGAGGATCACTATAACCCCCGCGATGATCAGGTCGAGTACTATCAGGGTCAATGCATGGTGGACATGTATCTCGCCAAATATCCATCAGGAGTTATCTGGACGTAGAACAATGAAATTTAGAACACTCATATCCATCATTACAATTCCAATCAAAAACAAGATTATCTCAAAAAGAACACAATCCTCTAAAGGCATACAGAACCACATTATGCAAACACTGATCTACCAAAGAGCTTCAATTGTAGTGTTAATGCCTTATCTTTGGTTTTAGGTATGTCCTTTTTAGGTGGAAATTTTAGCAATTGTCTTGGAATTTGAGCAAGATAAGAGGATTTAGGCATTGAAGTGCTAGAATCTATGCTCAAATGAGACTCATTTGGACTTGTCTAAGGTACACAAGTTGATGGTGGAATTGTGTAACAAGGAGAAATTGGGACAACTGGTGTTTCAATACATGTTTTAGGAGGACCAACACAAGTAGATTTGTAGGTGGTATCGCAGCCACCTATCCTATCTTGAAGAGGTCGTGTTGATTTCTTTTGCACCCACTGATATGGAAAACCAAGGGTGGCTTTTGGAATCTTTCTGATACACTCTTTTATCCCTAGCAAACCATGGCATTTTGGAAGCCAAATTGCTGTTGCACCCTCATAATAGCCTTGTGCTTTAAGAACATGTTTTGGGACCCAACGAGTAACAATCTGAGGTTTAGGCTTGGAAAAGATGTGCTTTTTAGGAGGCTTAGTAACTGGGCTGGATGGTACAAGTTTGTACACATCTTTGGGTAGCCAAATTGATAATTCCTTCTTACCTGGCCTTCTTTGAGCAGTGACTAAAGTAGTTGGAACATGCCAGCCATGGCCCTCACTTGAGTACTCATCAATTATCCACATCATTTGTGTTGGAGCTTCAAGAATAGATTTTGAAAGTGGGTTGTGTAGGGTAGAAACACCACTCTTTTTACATGATAAAGCTCGTGGAGTAGCAGATCCCAAGATGCAATCAGAATCAATTTGCAACTTGTATTGTCTATTCCTCCAATCTAATGCGCAATTGGTAGCACTTAACCCACGATCGACCGAGAACAGCCTTGGACTTACTCACATAAAAGGGCACTTACATCTGGTGATTCTCAATGGACATCATAATGATACATTTTCCCTCTATAGGGTTATCTTCCCCTGAGAAGCTTCGTAAGTCAACAGGAATTTGCACAAGTGTTGGGTGTCCCAAGGCTTTCCATGTGTCAAACGTGAGAACATTATAATCTGTACCAGAGTCAATTAAGGCAGAGACAAAGTAGGTAGTCTCATATGAAGATGAAGGCACACTTGAATATTGAATGGATCGACATATGGTTCATCAGTAGCCAACCAACATAGAAGCTTTGCGATGCTCCTTGGATTTTGTAACTCTAGCTTTATCCTCCTCTTGAGCCTGACGTTTAAGTAGGTCTAGTGCTTCTTTCCGTGCTTGTGCAGCATGCATCTGTTGAAGCATGGCTTCAGTTAATGGTTCATTGTATTTCTTGAGACGACTTCCATTAATGAAGTTAGGCACTTGCTCACCTCCTAGTGTCTCTAAACGCACTGCACCACTTGGAGTAAGGTCATTAATCACAAACGGTCCTAGGCCACGTTTCTTGAGCTTTCTCTTATGCTTCTTAAGTGTGTACAAGAGAACAAGGTCCCCTTTTTTGAATCGGCCAGTTGTTACATTCTTATCATACCATTGCTTTTGTCTCCTCTTCTCAGCATACATCCCCATTACCACCAATAAGCGGGTCTCATCAAGCTTTTACAATTCGTCAATGCGTTGTGAAAGCTCATGACCAGTCCAATCCAATTGTTTAGCTACTCGTAGAGTAGGTACAAGAAATTCAATGGGAAGAATTGCATCTAGCCCAAACGCAAGCTCAAATGGGGTTGTGCCCACAGATGTTTTATAGGCTGTCCTATATGCCCAAAGAACTAAGTGCAACTTTTGCTCCCAATCAGTCCTATGTTCCTCAACAATCTTAGTTAGTGCTGTGCAGAGAATCTTGTTAGTACTCTCAGCTTATCCATTGGTCTGGGGATGATAGGGTGCAGAACGCTTGCAAATTACCATAAATTCTTGAAGCAAAAACTCTATGACCTCATTTACAAAGTTGATCACTAACGATTTCAATGGGTAAGCCATAGCGTGTAAACACGTACTCATACAGAAACTTGGCTGTGGTTCTGGCATCATTTTTGACTGTAGCCTTTGCCTCTACCCATTTGGTCAAATAGTCAGTTTGCGACTATAATATATTCAGCATGCGTGTGACGAGCTGGAGGTTTAATGGGACTGACAAAATCAATACCCCATTTTACAAAAGCACATGTGCTTAACATAGGCCGCAATGGCATATTGTCCTTTGTGATGGGAGGTTTGGTCCTTTGACAATCGTCACAACGTTTCACATATTCTTCGGCATCCATTTGTAAGGTTGGCCACCAAAGCCCAGACCACCTAATCAACTTAGCTGTGGTATTTTCCGAAAAGTGACCACCCCCAACACCTGCATGTGCATGAGTTAAGATTTTCAAATAGTCAGCTTCACATACACACATGCATAAGTTGCCATCCTTGCCCCTCTTGTAGAGTTGGCCCTCTATCAGCATATAGTTTGCCGCTTCAACTTTAAGAGCACGCTTTCGATGTTTAGGAATTTTTTGATCCGTATGACCATGCTGAAGATAGTCCACAATATACTTACTCCAACTTGGTGTAGTTGAAATTTGGAATAATGTGACATTATGAATTGGCTGTTGAATTTGACATGAAGCACAGTTATGAACAAATGTTTCAGCATCTGCATTCATGGTAGGCCACCATTGCCCATCCTGAGATATACGTCGCACACAAGTAGTAGCTGATGCATGGATTCCATCGATACCTGCATGTGCCCATTCCAAGATTTCCTTATATTGGTCAGGGTTAGGTATAAGTCGCAACACTCCATCATTACCCTGACGATATAATCTCCCTGAGATTAACTTAAATGGTCACCATAGGTCCACATTAGGACCCGCTAGTTGTATCTGCCGACTTGTCAAAATTTCTAAGATGGATTCAGACCATCTAGGAGCTGTCTCTACAAGGAAAAGTGTTGAATCTAACATATCATCATCCACACCCACAGGGAGCTTTGCCAGAGGTGATTCGAGACAAATGATCTGCCCTAAGATGAGTTGTTCCTTTTCGAACTGCCACTTCAAAATCGAACTCAAGAAGGATGATAAACCATCTCACAATCCTTCCGGTTGCACAAGGCTTATTCACCAAATATAGCAATGCTTGATGGTCCACAAAAAATATGAATTTGTTTGCCGTAATGGCAAAACTTTTTCACTGCATATATCATGGACAAACCTTCTCTTTCTGTTGTGGTGTAATTCTTCTCAGCATTGTTCAACTGTCGACTAGCATATGAGATTGGGAAATCCTTATTATGTTCTCCCGATTGAGCCAAAATACATCCAATTGCAAAGTTTGAAGCATCAATATGGACATGAAAGATTTGGTTCCAATCTGGTGCCCGTAAGATGGGTGCAGTCACTAATGCTTGCTTCAACTTTTCAAAGGATTCCTCACACTCATCAGTCCAATTAAACTTTACAAGAAGAGCATATAATGGTCTGGCTAGGACAGCGTACATGTAGATGAATCTACGGTAATAGCCACAATGTCCCATGAATGTTTGTACCCCTTTAGGGTTGATAGGCCAAGGTAATGAGACAATGACATCAATTTTATCCATATCTGTTGAAATCCCATTGGGAGAAACAATATGGCCCAAGATTTTTCCTTATCTTACCATGAATTTGCACTTGTCAGGATTCAAGCATATACGATAAAGTTGACACTTTTGGAACACAAGTCTGAGGTGTTCTATATGATCATCACGCTCTTGTGAGTGAACACATAAATCATCCATGAAGATCCCTAGAAATTGCCTAAGGTACTCCTTGAATACATGACTCATTAACCATTGCTGGTGCATTTGTTAGACCAAATGGCATAACACGATAGGCAAAGATGCCATCTTCTGTAGCAAAGGCTGTCTTGTGTTGATCCTTTGGATCAATTAACACTTGATTGTAACCGGAGAATCCATCCAAGAAACTATATACCTTTTTCCTTGCAACTCGTTCCAGAACATGATCCGTGAGGATTGGAAGTGGGTAATGATCATGCACTGTAGCTGCATTTACCTTCTTGAGATTTACACATACTTGAAGTTTTCCATTTTTCTTGGGCACCACTACAATAGGGGAGACCCATTCAGTGTGTTCAATCTCATAGATAAATTCTGCCTCTAAGAGCTTGTCTATTTATTCCTTTAGACGTTGCTTGGAAGGCTTTGCATCCTCTTGCAATGGAATTGTATGCTGACATATGCTTGGATCAACTCCTTTGAGGTCTTTATAACTCCAAGCAAAAACATCGCGATACTCCTTTATTGTTTGAATTAATAACTTCTCCTCATCTAAGGACAAGTCTGTGGCAATCCACACATAGCAAGGCTCTTCTCCAGGCTTAGCAATATCAATCTTTTTTGCATCTTCTGGACCATCATATGAAACCCCTGGCACGCTTGGTTTTTGTCGCATGGGCTTTGAAAAACAATCTTCCGATCTTGAAGAGTGTACTGTGTGAAGTTGGGGGGAACATTGAGACCCTGTTCTTGTCCACTTGAGTCTTCACTCATTGAAGACCATGCGGTTTTGAGCTTTCCTTTGCCATCTTGCATTGGATTTTTTTGTTCAACCGTTGTCTTTGCACTTCCGACACTCTCTTTTGAATCGGTTTTAGACTTGAGTTTTGGTTTTTGTTTCTTCGGTTTTTTACAATTTTTGCTAACAGTTTTTAGATTTTCTCCTGCCTGGAATCCATCTTCTCATTTTACTTGGTCTTTGATACTATCTTGTGCTTGGACATAGTATAAATATTCGTTCTTTCCTGAGAAGTGAGGTGGTGGTCGAGAGTGTTCACTCTTAGACTCCTCCTTTTCTTTTTGTAGTCTCTCACGTCGTTCCCGCTCATCTTGTCTACTGATTCTCTTATGGCTCTTACAGCATTTACGTTTGGGTCGGCTTCGAGGGATCTCTACTTGAACCTCCCTTCCTCTCAAGAGTAGGCGTGCCTTTCCTAACTCTTCCTCAGGGATCATCTCATCATTATCAAAATCAGAGTCCCATCCATCTTCCTTATCAGCATCATTAGCAGATTCGAGTGTTAAATCCTCCACTAAGACTTCCTCGACATGCAGTGCTGTTGTGGATGCATTCCTATAGTACAAATCATCTAGAAGGTCACGTGGTTGTACCATTCGTATAGGAATAATGTCATATCCATCTGAGTCACAAAATTGAATTGGCTTAGGTAAAGCACATGTCGATAGTGTTGCAAGGACATGACTCCATTCTAGTGGATCAATTAAATGCTCAGGGAAGGGTTGTGGAATGTATGCCTCATCTGATACACTTCGATTACCCTTAAGTCTCTCAGTGTTGAAATCCCTACATGAGGCCCCACACATCCACAGATCTTTTTGCCCATCTGACAATGTAACCCTTGAGCCCTCAGATGAAGCAGAATCAAACTCATCTATTGGAGACCTTGTTACATCACGATATGAGTGATTCCTTAGGTTGACTCTTGTGATGACAGAATCATGTCGGAGGTACAAATAATTGTATCCCCAATCTTGAATCATTTGTAATTGTCGCATGAATGGTCTACCCAATATCACTTCATAGTTTGGATGTTTTCCAAAATCCACCACTGCAAAGGTGTGCTCATATTCAATCCCACATGTGGTGACCAATATGTTCTCAAGCAGCTCAAGGGGATGTTCTAAGCTTCCATCTACTAGCTGCAAGCGCATCCTGGTACTCCTAATAGTAGCTGGTTTGCCCCACTTTTCCCAAATGGACCTTGTCACAATGCCCACCCCTGCACCACTATCAAGTATTGTAGTTGAAGCTACTTTTCGCACTTCTAATGGGAGGGTAGCATTTCCTTGATCGTCCTCACAAAATTTTCCTACTTTGTTGATGGGAACTGGCAAAACATGCTTTGTCTCAGGGTGTATAGTACACTCATGGTGACCCTTTTGTAGCAATACCTGCTCTGACAAACATGTGGCAATATCATTCCACAACTCAGGTCGAAGCTTTATCAAATCAAGCAAAGGTAAGGTACAAGCTACTGGTGCTGACAAAATAGCTTGCACGATACTCATATCCTTCTCCTTTGTCAACCTTTTATGCATGGAGGGTATCCTCAAGGTTTGAGAACAGTTCTCATATTCTCCCAAATATGATGGTAAGGTTTTCATTGTATGCTTACTTCTAGGAGAAACAATTGTTTGAACTTCCTCTTGGATGCTTGGGCGTCCAGAATTGTTTTCTGTGCCCCTGGTAAAATCCACCTCAGAGAATGGAGGTGAACTAAGAGAAGACATGTTCTCATTAACTTTCTCATGAACTGCTGCCCACATCTCATTTGCCATGTCCTCGTTAGCATCAATAACTTCATCATTGCATGGGAAGACAAGGCTAGGTTGTGGCAGAATTCCTTCTTTCAATGGGGTGTCAATTGGTGCAGACCTCTCGCTATGCGCTTGTGAGATGAGCTCACTTCTCATTTCCCGACTTGATGACACTTCCGGTATGGTTTCTAATGTTGGCTTAAGAGAGGTTGGGCCCCGAGGAATAGGTTGTGGTGGTCCCTCAAGTATTGACTGAGCTTCCCTAATGAGTTACTGATGTACAGCTAGATTGATCTTCTCCTCACGAGGGTTTGGGTATTCTTGAAGCTTCTTGGGTAGCTCAGATAAAGCTGCAATGCGACTTCTATGAGCATCAGTGATGGCATCTAGAGTCTCATTCACCTTTTCCACAAAAACAGAACCCCCAGAACTATCCTCAGTCGTACTAGCCTCATCTTGTTTAGCACTAGGCCCAGGTTGAGTGTGAAGTTCCTCATGCACTTCTTGGGATGTAAAAGTTTGATCCCTCATGTTTTGTTTAGAGGCTTCTTGAGAACTAGTGGATGCACTTTTAGTTCGCTTGTTTTGGTTCTTTTTCCTCCTAGTGGTTCTTTTTCTATTGGGCTATAGGGTCTTGTCCACTAGATTTGCCTTTGCATCCCTAGTTCGAGGTGTTTCATCAGTCTGTATTTCGGCATTTCGTGTCTGTGATCTAGTCATGACTCTAAGTGGCACGACATCCTCATTCTGAGATGAAGGTGGTGATGGAACTACCCCTACAAGGTTGAGTGAGACCTTTGGTTGAGAGGTGCCTTCCTCATGTGGTTTTAGCAAACAATCCTTTGGGAAGTGTTCTACACAACAACCTAGACAATATCTTTCAATTGGTGGAAACTGTGGTACTGTTGTATTGGATCGAGCTGTTTGCCTTGAGCGATGTGGACAATCACAAGCCCAATGGGGTTCTCCACACTCATAACAGGGGCCCATTAGTTTGGCTTCTACTTTCCTTTGCTGCCATTGACCTGAGGGACCTGGAGTCCTAGGTTGGTAACTGCCTAGCAACATCAAAGAGTTTTGTTCCCCTGGTTGAGTCTCCCCAGTGCCTGGCTTGGGTATGCGGGACTTTCAAAGAGATTTTCCTTGGATGAATATGATGTATATTCATCCTCCACATAGCCTGGGTTTACCAAGTCTCTACACATATTTGAATTATCGTAGTCAACAACCCTCACAGGAGCAGTCCCAAGAGCAGGAAGTTGAGCACCAAGAACAGGTCGTGCTTGCTCTTGTGCCATCAGTGGCTTACGTTCAAAATTAGTATACTGTTGATACATTTGTGGAACCAAACACACCTTGGCTGCTCACGCTCCTGTCTCATTCTTGCAATGCGAGTACATTCCTGTGTGGTATGGGTAAAGTTCCAAGCACAGGCTTGGCACCACTTTTTTGTGGATTGGTTTGTGACTAGAGGAGAAAAGGTATTACATTCTTCAGTTTTATGGTTACCGCCACATGCTCCACAAAGATGAGGACCTGTAGGTAGTACATTCCTCATTCTATGCTGCTGTTGTTGTGGCTGCATGGGTGGGCGATAGGTCTGTTCCAATCTCCTTAGTACTAGGTTAGCTATCTGATCTGGATTTACTAGTGCGCTAGACCCTAAACTTTGGTCATCACCCCACTAATCTCTAGGTTTCACCTCAGGGCCAGTACCATCTTGGAATTTGAAGTTATCGGTGAAATCTATAGCATCATGGGGCAACACTCATTGAAATTTGTATGCTTCTTCGCATAGAGATGTGTATGCAGTGTTGAATTTTTGAGTCCTTTTAAGAAGAGAGAAATTAATCGACTTTGGGCGGGCTTCTCATCTTTTGGGCAACGATTAATGTACTTCTTCATTCTATTTACACAGTCTCTAACACTCATTCTCGCCTTGCTTGAAAGAGTAGATGTTTGCTACCGTGTCATGTTGAATCCCCATCAAGGAAAAAGCAGCAATGAATCTCTCTTCCAAAACTTGTAAAGAAGATTTGTCTGAAGCCTCTAGTGCCTGAAACCAAGCAAGGGCCTTTCCCTCAAGAGTGAGTCCAAATCCTTTAATTTGAGTATGCTTGTCAGCCACTTGCTCAGCTCGAACTGCTTGCCTAAATGCTGCTACATGGTCATATGGATCTCTCGACCCTTCATACTTCTTTACCAGCTTTTGAAGAGTTGATGGGCTTACTTGTCTTGAATACTCATCATAGGGCCTACGGCCTCTCACTCTCAGTGGGAATTGTTCTTCTCTTTGGTAAGATGCTTCCGGGGTCTTCCCTTCTTGGGTTATCTCCAAAAATTCATTCATTTTTTCCTCTCGAAATCGTGGAGGAAAAGACCTTTCACGAAGGTGTACTTTCATGGCATCCCATAACTCATTCTGGTTCGAGTGGTTAGATTGACAACAATGCTTCCAACCAATTTTGCATTTCTTATGATTTTTAGACGACAACATGTAAGGATATTCAAACCATTTCTATGGCCAGTAGAGATGATTGATTCATCCTCATATGACAAACAATCACTTGTTTTAATCCCTTGATAGAGTTAGCCTTTGCTCTGATACCGATTGTAATGCTCCTCCTTCCAAATTAGCGGAAACACTTAAGATAGTCTATGAAGTCTTATCTCGGAGAAAATTTCCTACTCGTCGCACCTTGACCATGTAAAGATTCAAGGACACGATGAGGACGTGATAAAGGATGTATGCATGTGGATGTGGATGTGGATGTATGGATGTGGATATGGATGTGTATGTATGAATGTGGATATGGGATGTGGATGTATAAATGAGGATGTGAAAATGGAGGTAAGGATGTAGATGTGGATGTATGGATGTGAATGTGGATGTGGATGTATGGATGTGGATATGGATGTGAAAATATGATATGTGATGTGAAGGAATCTGAAGTGAAGAGATGGAAAATGATGTGATTGGATGAGTACATATATAAATGGAATGTGGAATAAGTAATGTGGATTCATGAGGGATAATGTGGAAAAATGAGAGTTAATATAAAAACTGTATTTGTAAACTATTTGTAAATGCTGTTTGTAAATGGCTGTTTTATGTCAAGAATGATGGGGAAGCATTTTGACCGTCTTGTGATTAAGGTCGTGGAGACCTAACTGATAAAGTTGCAACTGCGATGGAGAGTCAATGGAGGACATCTCGTGTAGCAAAGTCGGCCGAGGTCTTGACTAGCCTCGGTTGGATTAAAATGGTGAGCTTCCGGTACGGTGGATGAGGGACAAAGGAAGCAGGCTATGAGTTAAGCGCTAGGTCACCTGCGAAGGATCCTAGAGGGTGCTGACGATACGATGCTCGGGCTCTGGGTTGCCTAGGATACCCACGCGTGCGTCGAGGAAGATATTGGAACAAGGAGTAAGAGTTGTTTTCTGAAACCGGGCATGGATCTGGTTGATTGACCTTGCTGGTTTTCAATGGATGAGTCCATGGCTCTTTTTATGGATCTGTTGGTTGATCTTGCTGATCTTCAACGAGAGTCCATCTTGATTTTTATAAGTGATTATATTGCCAAGTATTATGGACTAGGAACTATTGAAAAGGCCCCTGAGTGGACAGGTGGTGAGCGTTCTAGTTGCCAATGATGCCATAGATACTCTGATGAAGTAATGAAATTAAGAATCAACTGGATAATTTGGAAGATTGTGATCAGTGGTACTATGGTTTCATTAAAGGATTGTTTTAAAGTTAGCTGATACTAAGAAAATGGCAATTTCATATTGGGTGTGTAAGTGGTGTGGCTAGTTTTATGTTTGCATGAAATTCCGGCTAGGGGGCCTTGGAACTCTTTTCCTTGGTACCCGGGACAAAACCTAACCAAATTCCAAATTGGATCCCATCACTACAGTGGTTGGGCGGTTGGCTAACCCATGGGATCGAATGGGATTAGGATGGACTGATGGATCCGTAAACCGAGACTCAATTTCTGTTACTACGATATATAAAGTTAATCCCGGATAGTAATTGTTCTATGGGTAGGAATCAATGGCTGTACCTCTTGATGGGGAAAAAAGCATTGATCCCAATGATCTAAGTGCAAGTTTCTTCCTTGATCTGACCAAGTATCTTTATAGATGCAGTCGACTCAGCTTGATCGGAAATGGTCTTGACTACGTTAGAGTAAAAGTTATCCTAGAGGAATCGCCCATGCTTTCCGGGTAAAGTGTGAGATCCCTGTTCCCCACCGATCAACGGATTCGGGGTACTAGCAGCAGAAGTAGCACATCATGCGTGGGTAGGGGTCTCACACTCGGGGCCTCGCCCACGGATATCCGGACAAGAGACTAATCCGTCGGTTTGTCCAAAACCGAAACTGGAAAAACTTCCTTTACTCGGAAAGCATGGGCGATTCCACCAGGATAACTCTTTACTCTAACGTAGTCAAGATCATTACGGATCAACTGATCTGACTGCACCTTTAACGGTACTTGGTCAATTCAAGGTAGAAACTTGCACTTGGATCATTGGGATCAACGCTTTTTTCCCCATCAAGAGGCACAGCCGTTGATTCCTATCCATAGAACAATTTCTATCCGGGATTTACTTTATCTATCGTAAAAACAAAGTTGAGTCTCGATTTATGGATCCATCAGTCCAGCCTAACCCCATCCGATCCCATGGGTTAGCCAACCGCCCAACCACTGTAGTGATGGGATCCAATTTGGAATTTGGTTAGGTTTTGTCCCGGGTACCAAGGAAAAGAGTTCCAAGGCCCCCTAGCCGGAATTTCATGCAAACATAAAACTAGCCACACCACTTACACACCCAATATGAAAATTGCCTTTTTCTTAGCATCAGCTAACTTTAAAACAATCCTTTAATGAAACCATAGTACCACTGATCACAATCTCCCAATTTATCCAGTTGATTCATAATTTCCCATCATTCCTTCATCAGAGTATCTATGGCATCATTGGCAACTAGAACGCTCACCACCTGTCCACACAGAGGCCGTTTCCATAGTTCCTAGCCCATAATACTCGGCAATATAATCACTTATCAAGATGGACTCTCGTTGAAGATCAGCAAGATCAACCAACAGATCCATATAAAAGAGCCATGGACTCATCCGTTGAGGACCAGCAAGGTCAGTCAACCAGATCCATGCCCGGTTTCACAAAACAACTCTTACTCCTTGTTCCAATATCTTCCTCGACGCACGCGTGGGTATCCTAGGCGACCCAGAGCCCGAGCACCGTATGGTCAGCACCCTCTAGGATCCTTCGCAGGTGACCTAGCGCTTCACTCATAGGCCGCTTCCTTGGTCCCTCATCCACCGTACCGGAAGCTCACCATTTTAATCGAACCGAGGCTGGTCAAGACCTCGGTCGACCTTGCTACGCGAGACGTCCTCCATTGACTCTCCGTCAGCAGTTGCAACTTTATCAGTTAGGTCTCCACGACCTTAATCACGAGACGGTCAAAATGCTTCCCCAGCATTCTTGACATAAAACAGCCATTTACAAACAGCATTTACAAACAGTTTACAAATACAGTTTCTATATTAACTCTCATTTTTTCACATTATCCCTCATTAATCCACATTACTTATTCCACATTCCATGTATATGTGTACTCATCCAATCACCTCCTTTTCCATCTCTTCACTTCAGATTCCTTCACATCACATATCATATATTCACATCCATATCCACATCCATACATCCACATCCACATCCACATTCACATCCATACATCCACATCTACATGCTTATCTCCATTTTCACATCCTCATTTATACATCCACATCCCATATCCACATTCATACATACACATCCATATCCACATCCACATCCACATCCACATTCACATCCATGCATCCACATCTACATGCTTACCTCCATTTTCACATCCTCATTTATACATCCACATCCCATATCCACATTCATACATACACATCCATACATCCACATCTACATCCACATACATACATACATTCACATCCACATTCCACATTCACATCTATACATCCACATCTACATTCACATTCACATACATCCACATCCACATTCCCATACATCCACATCTATACATCCACATTCCACATTCACATCTACATTCACATTCACATACATCCACATCTACATTCACATTCACATACATCCACATCCCCATTCCCATTCACATCTATACATCCACATCTACATCCACATACATACATACATCCACATCCACATTCCACATTCACATCTATACATCCACATCTACATCCACATTCACATACATCCACATCCACATTTCCATTCACATCTATACATCCACATCCATTCACATCTATACATCCACATCTACATCCACATTTACATCTATGCATATACATCTTCATGCATATATCCATTTTCATGTTCATACATCCACACTCCCATCTCCATATCCACACATCCACATACATACATCCATTTTCACATTCCCATTTATATAACCCCATATACCTTCACATCTAATCTTTTACATCACATCCATTCTCGCCCTATCTCAACCCATATACATCTTATCCTATCACATACACTTCTTACCTCATCCCCCCATACACATCTTAATTCATCTTATCACATCCTAACTTATTTCATAAGCATCTTATCACCTCTTATCACACCTCTTATCACATCCTATCACTTTCCATATGCATCTTATCAATTCTTATCATATCTCATACACCTCTTATCACATCTTATCACATTTCATATCTTTTTTTTTTTAAAAAGAGAATTCTTTTATTTGATATAAGATTTCTCTACACATTTATTTATACATAAATTCCATTTAAGGAGACTAACACTTTCGAAATTAAAATCAATCTTTTATGCATCTTCTTATGCATGATTTCAATTTGGTAGGGAAATTATACTTTTAGAATAAAAGAATTTCTCTTATGCATCTAAGTTAAGCATAAAATCCATTTATGAGGAAAATCATACTTTTAGTATAAAAAGAATATCTTTTATGCATACCTATATGCATGAAATCCAATATGATAAAAGTAACACTTTTGATATAAAAATTTTTCCTTTATGCATACTTCTATGCATGAAAATTAAAAATGATAAAAGTAACACTTTTGATATAAAAATTTATCCATTATGCATACTTCTATGCATGAAAATAAAAATGGTAAAAATAACACTTTTGATATAAAAATTTATCCTTTATGCATACTTCTATGCATGAAAGTAAAAATGATAAAAGTAACACTTTTGATATAAAAATTTATCCATTATGCATACTTCTATGCATGAAAATAAAAATGGTAAAAATAACACTTTTGATATAAAAATTTATCCTTTATGCATGATATTAAAATTCAATTTCTCCATGATTATAATGAAATTCTTTCAATTAATCTAGGATGATGATTCCTAGAATATGGTAGGAAGTCCTCTTTTTATGCTTTGAATGAAAATTTTTTATGCATAATTTTTATAAAAATTTTGCCATAGCTCCGCTGCTATGACTGATAAATCTCAATTTTTCTAAGGGATAAAGCTTATCATTAAGGAAATAATTAAAATGATTCTCTAATTGGATCCTTAATCCATAATGGATTGAATCATCAATATACATTAACTAAAAGCATAAGAAAAAGCCATTAATTTGGCCTCAAGCATAGCTTAATCTTGGGTTAAGGAAAAGCTTTATGAAAAGCTTGATTTGGATTGAGAATGGGTCATGAGTATGACCATTTCTTGAGTGAGAGAGAGAATTTACATAAGAATCATTAGAATTTAAACATAAATGAAAATTAACTTCAATAGCATTTATTAAATTATGTAACTCTTCACTACTATTCAAACTTCAATATCATTTAAAAAAAACCATACCAATTAAACTTCTCAAGCTTGAGAGGGGTTGAGAAGAGAGAAACATTGAGAAATTATAGAAAAGAGCAATATTCACTAATTACCTTACAAATTGCTTGATTCTTTGTTCACGGTAGAGGCCCCCAACCAATCAATTGGTTAAGTATGTTGATGGAGCCACTAATGGGGATTGAAGAAAGAGGGAAGCTCCAAAAACTAGTGAATTATTAAATGAATTCACAGTTCTTGGTTTAGGTGGAGTAGAGTAACGATGCATAAACACTATATATTTTTCAACAAGGGGGAGGCTTCTATTTATAGGAAAATTTGAGCTCCTAACCAAACAAACTGATTCTAGAATTTTCCAAATCAGTTTGGTCAATTTTTGACCATTTTTAGGTCAGTTAAGCTAATTTTTTTGGAACTAGACTTGAATGAGGAGAGAGGAGAGATGAAATATCTCAATTTTTATGAGTTTAAAACTCATTCAAGCATGTGAAATATGCACCTCCTTTAAAGATTCTCCCCTTCCTTACATATGTCATACTTTTAATATTGCTCATAATTTTTTACTAATAAGCCTTGTACATTTTCAACTCTTCATCTTATGTGAAATATGCACCTCCTTTAAAGAACTCCCCTTCCTTACATATGTCATACTTTTAATATTGCTCATAATTTTTTACTAATAAACCTTGTACATTTTCAACTCTTCATCTTATGTGAGCATTTAAGGGACTCCCCTTCCTTACATATGTGTCATAATAAAATTATTATACCCAAAATATCTCATATTTTTAATATTGCACATAGTTTTTTACTAATAAACCTTGTACATTTTCAACTCTTCACCTCATGTGAGCATTTACTCATTTTTGGGTATTTTCTTTTTACAAGTTGGATTTATCTCCTCCCTACACATGGATTGATGCTATTGGTCCATAGGAACCTTAATTGGACCATAGTCTAAAGATTTCTGAAAATCTAGACCCTTAGGCTAAGGTTCTTTATACCTATTTTCAATTAATTCCAATTGCACATTGGAAAATTCTTTTTGAATTTCTGTTTCAGGGGAACTCATCTGAATTAGAAGAGATATTTTTCTATCCAAAAATATTCAAAATCTGAATATTCTCTCTCTAGAATATTTCTCTCTCTCTAGACTAAAACAGATAGAAACAAGGTCTTTATATTTCTGAAGAGGGATTGATTACAGGGAAAGATACTAGACATCAAAAAGGGGGTGGGGGAGGAATCTTACATTCTACCCCACTTAAAAAATGCGAGATGTCCTCATCTCGCAAACTGGGATAATTTCGCAAGATGCACGAATATGAGACTTAGAGAAAAATTTTAATCAAGATTAACCACCAAGAAACGTCTTCAAGAGAGCAAGATTCAAAATAAGAACAAGATTTAAACTTTATTCATTCTCGAAACTTATACAGTAAAGATAGAAGAACTCTTTACACTTCCATAAGCCCGTCCATCATATGATCACAAAAGCAGTCCTCACAAGCTGCACAAGTATAGGGTAACTCATCTATGGGAATGATTCTGTGGGTTATTGCTACGCCTAACTCAGTGGTATGAGGTGTTCTAACAAAAGGACCTCTGAGAGGCAAGCCAAAAATGGGGTAAAGGCATATCTTCTCATGAGGAAGAAAACACGCCAGTAAGAAGACCCGCTCAGAAAACCCAGGATGTCTTGATCTCATGACGCAGTAGTATCGGGGACCCAAACCCAAAGCTTCAATAACCATGGCCAAGCGGACATTGTTACGGAAGTGCTGTTGACCCCAGGGTGTTACCCTAGTTATGTCTTGATAGGTCCGCCATTTGGTCTGCGCTACAGAAGTTCCCAAGTGAGGGAAAAGTGAGCGCTCATACTGTTCTATAAAATCCTTCTTCACAGACTCACTTGCGTCTTGAAGGTGAGGAATCATTATGGATAAAACTAATTCTTGTTGCCAAGCCATGAAGGAGATTAGGAAGAAAGGAGATCGATGGGAGTAAGATTACTGTGAGCGACAAGTAAAAGTTACGACTTATATAAAGGAAGGAGCTAGCGTAACTTAGAAGCCAACGGTAGCTTGCCACTGAAGTTTTACCGTCTTTCCATGATTTGGGTTTGGCACAATTTTCTATAGAAGGCATTAAGAACTTTGAGATGAGGAGATAAAAGAAGCTCGTAAGCTAAGTCACTTACTTTCTTTGAAGTCAGATAAGGCTCACAATATCTGGGGGATAACTTCTTAAACTCCCCAATAGATAAAGAACTTCTTTTGTGCCGTACTCGAATGAAGACCAAAACCTTGATATCCAAAACACCGATTTTCACTTCTGAACTCATTGTTCTGAATCCTTAAAACAGCGTGACTCCTGAGAAGTATTCTAGGGAAAGGGTCTTCCTTTTTTTAAATAGAATCTTTCTTTTATTTTTGAGAGGGAATAATTTTAACATCAAAAAGGGAGATTCTTACTCCTGTATGCCTCGAAGGCTGGGGAGGAATCTTACATTCTACCCCACTTAAAAAAGTGTGAGATGTCCTCATCTCGCCAAGTAGAGGACAACTCTTTTTCTTAAGATCCAATTTATTCTAGGGTTCCTTATATTCTGGTCAACCCAACAGAATACGGGGATAAATATCCCTTATATAGAACTCATCATTAATTCATTTCAGATCATATCATTCATATCTTTAACACGATAATGGTCCATCAGATCGAAATTTTTTCTTTTTGAACATTCCTCCACGGGAATTTCAGTCAAGCAAGTTTTTAATTTGTCATCCCTTAACTTGATATACCGAGTCAAGTGTTAACAGTAGTACTTTGACAGCACAATCCACTAATCTCATAGTGATTTGTTGAAATCATTATCATCATTTATCATTACAGGGACTCGTCCCATTCATCCTCATTGCGGTTTTGCTCAAGTTATTATATTTCAACTAAATTTTAAAAATCATCATTTTTCAATCAGAATCCCAATCAATTCATCAGTTCCCAAACAGAATTAAAAATCATATCAACCACATTCAAATTCATCATCTGGATAGCATTAACGCTTATAATTTCAAGTCTTAGATTTACTCGTATATACTGTCAGTAAAGAGCTGCAGTTATACTCTCGGTATATACGGATAGTCACGGCCCTTGGAATTATAAGGTAAATACCATCATGTCTAGGCCTCAAGCAAGCCAAGGATTTTATATAATTGCGGTACTTCCATCTGAAGACCCGATTACCAAATTACGAATTTCAACTTGAATATCAAATTGTATGAATTATATCACACAATTACAACCTTTTTGTGTTTCTTGATAAATTTCTGACCTATTTGTCTTCTCAATTGATCTTTATTAACCAAATGCTCTGATACCAACTGTGAGATCCCTGTTCCCCACCGATCAACGGATTCGGGGTACTAGCAGCAGAAGTAGCACATCATGCGTGGGTAGGGGTCTCACACTCGGGGCCTCGCCCACGGATATCCGGACAAGAGACTAATCCGTCGGTTTGTCCAAAACCGAAACTGGAAAAACTTCCTTTACTCGGAAAGCATGGGCGATTCCACCAGGATAACTCTTTACTCTAACGTAGTCAAGATCATTACGGATCAACTGATCTGACTGCACCTTTAACGGTACTTGGTCAATTCAAGGTAGAAACTTGCACTTGGATCATTGGGATCAACGCTTTTTTCCCCATCAAGAGGCACAGCCGTTGATTCCTATCCATAGAACAATTTCTATCCGGGATTTACTTTATCTATCGTAAAAACAAAGTTGAGTCTCGATTTATGGATCCATCAGTCCAGCCTAACCCCATCCGATCCCATGGGTTAGCCAACCGCCCAACCACTGTAGTGATGGGATCCAATTTGGAATTTGGTTAGGTTTTGTCCCGGGTACCAAGGAAAAGAGTTCCAAGGCCCCCTAGCCGGAATTTCATGCAAACATAAAACTAGCCACACCACTTACACACCCAATATGAAAATTGCCTTTTTCTTAGCATCAGCTAACTTTAAAACAATCCTTTAATGAAACCATAGTACCACTGATCACAATCTCCCAATTTATCCAGTTGATTCATAATTTCCCATCATTCCTTCATCAGAGTATCTATGGCATCATTGGCAACTAGAACGCTCACCACCTGTCCACACAGAGGCCGTTTCCATAGTTCCTAGCCCATAATACTCGGCAATATAATCACTTATCAAGATGGACTCTCGTTGAAGATCAGCAAGATCAACCAACAGATCCATATAAAAGAGCCATGGACTCATCCGTTGAGGACCAGCAAGGTCAGTCAACCAGATCCATGCCCGGTTTCACAAAACAACTCTTACTCCTTGTTCCAATATCTTCCTCGACGCACGCGTGGGTATCCTAGGCGACCCAGAGCCCGAGCACCGTATGGTCAGCACCCTCTAGGATCCTTCGCAGGTGACCTAGCGCTTCACTCATAGGCCGCTTCCTTGGTCCCTCATCCACCGTACCGGAAGCTCACCATTTTAATCGAACCGAGGCTGGTCAAGACCTCGGTCGACCTTGCTACGCGAGACGTCCTCCATTGACTCTCCGTCAGCAGTTGCAACTTTATCAGTTAGGTCTCCACGACCTTAATCACGAGACGGTCAAAATGCTTCCCCAGCATTCTTGACATAAAACAGCCATTTACAAACAGCATTTACAAACAGTTTACAAATACAGTTTCTATATTAACTCTCATTTTTTCACATTATCCCTCATTAATCCACATTACTTATTCCACATTCCATGTATATGTGTACTCATCCAATCACCTCCTTTTCCATCTCTTCACTTCAGATTCCTTCACATCACATATCATATATTCACATCCATATCCACATCCATACATCCACATCCACATCCACATTCACATCCATACATCCACATCTACATGCTTATCTCCATTTTCACATCCTCATTTATACATCCACATCCCATATCCACATTCATACATACACATCCATATCCACATCCACATCCACATCCACATTCACATCCATGCATCCACATCTACATGCTTACCTCCATTTTCACATCCTCATTTATACATCCACATCCCATATCCACATTCATACATACACATCCATACATCCACATCTACATCCACATACATACATACATTCACATCCACATTCCACATTCACATCTATACATCCACATCTACATTCACATTCACATACATCCACATCCACATTCCCATACATCCACATCTATACATCCACATTCCACATTCACATCTACATTCACATTCACATACATCCACATCTACATTCACATTCACATACATCCACATCCCCATTCCCATTCACATCTATACATCCACATCTACATCCACATACATACATACATCCACATCCACATTCCACATTCACATCTATACATCCACATCTACATCCACATTCACATACATCCACATCCACATTTCCATTCACATCTATACATCCACATCCATTCACATCTATACATCCACATCTACATCCACATTTACATCTATGCATATACATCTTCATGCATATATCCATTTTCATGTTCATACATCCACACTCCCATCTCCATATCCACACATCCACATACATACATCCATTTTCACATTCCCATTTATATAACCCCATATACCTTCACATCTAATCTTTTACATCACATCCATTCTCGCCCTATCTCAACCCATATACATCTTATCCTATCACATACACTTCTTACCTCATCCCCCCATACACATCTTAATTCATCTTATCACATCCTAACTTATTTCATAAGCATCTTATCACCTCTTATCACACCTCTTATCACATCCTATCACTTTCCATATGCATCTTATCAATTCTTATCATATCTCATACACCTCTTATCACATCTTATCACATTTCATATCTTTTTTTTTTAAAAAAGAGAATTCTTTTATTTGATATAAGATTTCTCTACACATTTATTTATACATAAATTCCATTTAAGGAGACTAACACTTTCGAAATTAAAATCAATCTTTTATGCATCTTCTTATGCATGATTTCAATTTGGTAGGGAAATTATACTTTTAGAATAAAAGAATTTCTCTTATGCATCTAAGTTAAGCATAAAATCCATTTATGAGAAAAATCATACTTTTAGTATAAAAAGAATATCTTTTATGCATACCTATATGCATGAAATCCAATATGATAAAAGTAACACTTTTGATATAAAAATTTTTCCTTTATGCATACTTCTATGCATGAAAATTAAAAATGATAAAAGTAACACTTTTGATATAAAAATTTATCCATTATGCATACTTCTATGCATGAAAATAAAAATGGTAAAAATAACACTTTTGATATAAAAATTTATCCTTTATGCATACTTCTATGCATGAAAGTAAAAATGATAAAAGTAACACTTTTGATATAAAAATTTATCCATTATGCATACTTCTATGCATGAAAATAAAAATGGTAAAAATAACACTTTTGATATAAAAATTTATCCTTTATGCATGATATTAAAATTCAATTTCTCCATGATTATAATGAAATTCTTTCAATTAATCTAGGATGATGATTCCTAGAATATGGTAGGAAGTCCTCTTTTTATGCTTTGAATGAAAATTTTTTATGCATAATTTTTATAAAAATTTTGCCATAGCTCCGCTGCTATGACTGATAAATCTCAATTTTTCTAAGGGATAAAGCTTATCATTAAGGAAATAATTAAAATGATTCTCTAATTGGATCCTTAATCCATAATGGATTGAATCATCAATATACATTAACTAAAAGCATAAGAAAAAGCCATTAATTTGGCCTCAAGCATAGCTTAATCTTGGGTTAAGGAAAAGCTTTATGAAAAGCTTGATTTGGATTGAGAATGGGTCATGAGTATGACCATTTCTTGAGTGAGAGAGAGAATTTACATAAGAATCATTAGAATTTAAACATAAATGAAAATTAACTTCAATAGCATTTATTAAATTATGTAACTCTTCACTACTATTCAAACTTCAATATCATTTAAAAAAAACCATACCAATTAAACTTCTCAAGCTTGAGAGGGGTTGAGAAGAGAGAAACATTGAGAAATTATAGAAAAGAGCAATATTCACTAATTACCTTACAAATTGCTTGATTCTTTGTTCACGGTAGAGGCCCCCAACCAATCAATTGGTTAAGTATGTTGATGGAGCCACTAATGGGGATTGAAGAAAGAGGGAAGCTCCAAAAACTAGTGAATTATTAAATGAATTCACAGTTCTTGGTTTAGGTGGAGTAGAGTAACGATGCATAAACACTATATATTTTTCAACAAGGGGGAGGCTTCTATTTATAGGAAAATTTGAGCTCCTAACCAAACAAACTGATTCTAGAATTTTCCAAATCAGTTTGGTCAATTTTTGACCATTTTTAGGTCAGTTAAGCTAATTTTTTTGGAACTAGACTTGAATGAGGAGAGAGGAGAGATGAAATATCTCAATTTTTATGAGTTTAAAACTCATTCAAGCATGTGAAATATGCACCTCCTTTAAAGATTCTCCCCTTCCTTACATATGTCATACTTTTAATATTGCTCATAATTTTTTACTAATAAGCCTTGTACATTTTCAACTCTTCATCTTATGTGAAATATGCACCTCCTTTAAAGAACTCCCCTTCCTTACATATGTCATACTTTTAATATTGCTCATAATTTTTTACTAATAAACCTTGTACATTTTCAACTCTTCATCTTATGTGAGCATTTAAGGGACTCCCCTTCCTTACATATGTGTCATAATAAAATTATTATACCCAAAATATCTCATATTTTTAATATTGCACATAGTTTTTTACTAATAAACCTTGTACATTTTCAACTCTTCACCTCATGTGAGCATTTACTCATTTTTGGGTATTTTCTTTTTACAAGTTGGATTTATCTCCTCCCTACACATGGATTGATGCTATTGGTCCATAGGAACCTTAATTGGACCATAGTCTAAAGATTTCTGAAAATCTAGACCCTTAGGCTAAGGTTCTTTATACCTATTTTCAATTAATTCCAATTGCACATTGGAAAATTCTTTTTGAATTTCTGTTTCAGGGGAACTCATCTGAATTAGAAGAGATATTTTTCTATCCAAAAATATTCAAAATCTGAATATTCTCTCTCTAGAATATTTCTCTCTCTCTAGACTAAAACAGATAGAAACAAGGTCTTTATATTTCTGAAGAGGGATTGATTACAGGGAAAGATACTAGACATCAAAAAGGGGGTGGGGGAGGAATCTTACATAAAGGAAGTTTTTCCGGGTTCGGTTTTGGATAAATCGACGGATTAGTCTCTTGTCCGGATATCCGTGAGCGAGGCCCCGAATGTGGGACCCCTGTCCTGCACGAGAAGTGCTACTTCCGCTGCTAGTACCCCGAATCCGTTGCTCGGTTGGAACAAGGATCTCATAGTTGGTATCAGAGCATTTGGTTAATGAGGATCAACCGAGAAGCCAAATATATCAAAAATTTATCTAGATTCACAAAAAGGTTGTAATTGTGTGATATAATTCATACAAATTGATATTCAAACTGAAAATTCATAAATTAGTAATTGGGTCTTCAAATGGAAGTACCGCAATTGTATGGAACCCTGACTTGCTTGAGGCCTAGACATGATGGTATTTACCTTATAGTTCCAAGTATCATGACTACCCGTATATACCGAGGGTATAACTGCAGCTCTTTACGGGCAGTATATATGAGTAAATCTAAGACTTGAAATTATAAGCATTAATACTATCCAAATGATGATTTCGAATGTGGTTGATATGATTTTTATTTCTGTTTGAGAACTGATGAATTGATTTGGATTCTGATTGAAAAATGATGAACCCTGAAATTTGGTTGAAATGTAATAAGCTGAGCGAAACCTCAATGAGGATGAATGGGATGAGTGCCTGTGATGATAGTCATAACTGGAATGATGATAATGATTTCAACAAATCACTATAAGATTAGTGGATTGTGCTGTCAAATTGCTACTGTTAACACTTAACTTGGTATATCAAGTTAAGGGATGACAAATTGAGAACTTGCTTGACTGAAAATTTCGTGGAGGAATGTTCAGAAAGAAAATTTTTCGATCTAATGGACCATTATCGTGTTAAAGATATGATTGATATGATCTGAAATGAATTGTTATTTAATGATGAGTTTTATATAAGGGATATTTATTCCCGTATTCTGTTTGGTTGACCAGAATATAAGGAACCCCAGAATAAATTGGATCTTAAGAAAAAGAGTTGTCCTCTACTTTACGAGATGAGGACATCTCGCACTTTTTAAGTGGGGTAGAATGTAAGATTCCTCCTTAGCCTTCAAGGTATGCAGGAGTAAGAATCTCCCTTTCTGATCTTATAATTATTCCCTCTCTAAAATAAAAGAAAGATTCTGTTTAAAAAAGGAAGACCCTTTCCCTAGAATACTTCTCAGGAGTCCCACCTGTTTTAAGGATTCAGAACAATGAGTTCAGAAGTGAAAATTGGTATTTTGGATATCAAGGTTTTGATCTTCATTCGAGTACGGCCCAAAAGAAGTTCTTTATCTCTTAGGAAGTATAAGAAATTATTCCCCAGATATTGTGGACCAAAGAAAGTAGGTGACTTAGCCTACGAACTTCTTTTATCTCCTCATCTCAAAGTTCTTAATGCCTTCTATAGAAATTTGTGCCAAACCCAAATCATGGAGAGATGGTAAAACTTCAGTGGCAAGAAACCTTGGTGGCTTCTAGGTTATGCTAGTTCCTTCTTTGTATAAGTCGTAACTCTTACTTGTCGCTCGCAATAATCTTTCCATCGATCTCCTTTCTTTCTTAATCTCCTTTATGGCTTGGCAGCAAGAATTGGTTTTATCCATGATGATTTCTCACCTTCAAGACGCAAGTGAGTCTGTGAAGAAGGATTTTATAGAACTGTATGAGTGCTCACTTTTCCCTCACTTGGGAACTTTTGTAGCTCAGACCAAATGGCGGACCTATCAAAACATAACTAGGGTAACACCGTGGAGTCAGCAGCACTTTCGCAACAATGTCCACTTGGCTATGGTTATTGAAGCTTTGGGTTTGGGTCCCCGATACTATTGCATGATGAGATCAAGGCATATTGAGTTTTCTGAGCAGGTCTTCTTGCTGGTGTGTTTTCTTCCTCATCAGAAGATATGCCTTTACCCTGTTTTTGGCTTGCCTCTGAGAGGCCCTTTTGTTAGATCACCTCATACCAGTGAGATAGGTGCAGCAATAACCAGTCGAATTATTCCCATAGATGAGTTAACTTATACGTGCGCAGCTTGTGAGTGCTGCTTTTGTGACCATATGATGGAAGTATAAAGAATTCTTCTATCTTTACTGTACATGTTCCAAGAATGAATAAAGTTGAAATCTTTGTTCTTGTCTTGAGTCTTGCTCTCTTTGAGACTTTTCTTGCTAGTTAATCTTAATTAAAATTTTCTCAGTCTCATATTCGTGCATCTTGCGAAATTACCCCCACTTTGCAAGATGAGGGCATCTCGCGTTATTCAAGTGGGAGAGAATGTAAGATTCCTCCCCAGCCTCTCAAGATATCCAGCATCTTCCCTTGTAATCAATCCCCTCTTCAGAAATATGAAAGATCTTATTTCTAACCGTTTTAACATAGAGAGAGAATATTCAGATTTTGAATATTTTTAGATAGAAAAATTTCTCATATTATTAAAATGATCTCCCCTAAAACAGAAATTCAAAAAGAACTTTCCAATGTGCAATTGGAATCTATTGGAAATGGGTATAAAGGACCTTAGCGTAAGGGTTTAGATTTTTAGAAATATTTGGATTATGGTCCAATTAAGGTTCCTATGGGCCAATAGCATCAATCCATGTGTAGGGAGGAGATAAATCCAATTCGTAAAAGAAGATACCCAAAAATGACTAAATTCTCACATAAGATGAGTTGAAAATGTACAAGGTTTATTAGTAAAAAACTATGAGCAATATTAAAAATATGAGATATTTTGGGTATCCAAAAATGACTAAATTCTCACATAAGATGAGTTGAAAATGTACAAGGTTTATTAGTAAAAAACTATGAGCAATATTAAAATATGAGATATTTTGGGTATCCAAAAATGAGTAAATGCTCAGATAAGATGAAGAGTTGAAAATGTACAAGGTTTATTAGTAAAAAACTATGAGCAATATTAAAAATATGAGATATTTTGGGTATAATGATTCCATTTTAACACATATGTAAGGAAGGGGAGTCCGTTAAAGGAGGTGCATATTTCACATGCTTGAATGAGTTTTAAACTCATAAAAATTGAGATATTTCAACTCTCCTCTCTCCTAATTCAAGTCTAGTTGCAAAAAGTTAGCTCAACTGATCTAAAAATGGTCAAAAATTGACCAAACTGAGTTGAAAATTTCTAGAATTAGTTTGTTTGGTTAGGAGCTCACTTTTTCCTATAAATAGAGGCCTTCCCCTTTGTTGAAACTCAACAATGTTTCATGCATTGTTACTCTACTTCACCTAAGCCAAGAACTGTGAATTCATTAATAATTCACTGGTTTTTGACACTTCCCTCTTTCTTCAATTCCAATTGGTGGCTCCATCAACATACTAAACCAATTGATTGGTTGGGGGCCTCTACCATGAACAAAGAATCAAGCAATTTGTAAGGTAATTAGTGAATTTTGATCATTTTCTATAATTTCTCAATGTTTCTCTCTTCTCAACCCCTCTCAAGCTTGAGAAGCTTAATTGGAATGGTTTTTGAATGCGATTGAAGTTAATTGATGAATGGTAGTACTTGAATTACATAAATTGATGAATGTCATTGAAGTTAATTGATGAAAGATAGTACAGAATTACATAAATTTTTATTTATGCTTAATTCTAATGGTTTTTATGTAATTTCTCTCTCTCACTCAAAGAATGGTCATTCTCATGACCTATTCTCAATCCAAGTGAAGCTTTTCATAAAGATTTTCCCTAATTTAAGATTAATCTATGCTTGAGGCCAAATTAATGCCTTTTTTCTATGCTTTGAGTTTATGTATTTCTTGAATATTGATGATTCAATCCATTATGGGTTAATGATCCAATTATGGATCATTCTAATCATTCCCATAATGATAAGCTTTATCCCTTAAAATAATTTGAGATTTATCAGTCATAGCAGCGGAGCTATGGCAAAAATTTTATAAAAATTACACATAAAATAATTTCATTCAAAGCATGAAAAGAGGACTTCCTACCATATTCTAGGAATTATTATCCTAGATTAATTGAAAGATATTCATTGTAATCATAGAGAAATTGATTTTTATATTATGCATAATTGATTTTCATGCATAGAGGTATGCATAAAAGATTATTATTTTAACATAAAAGTGTTACTTTTATCATATTTGGATTTCATGCATAGAGGTATGCATAAAAGATTATTATTTTAATGTAAAAGTGTTACTTTTATCATTATTTGAAATTCATGCATAGAGGTATGCATAAAAGAAATTTTTTATACTAAAATTGTGATTTCATGCATAAGTTAGATGCATAAGAGAAATTCTTTTATTCTAAAAGAGTAATTCCTACTAAATTGAATTTACGCATAGGAAGATGCATAAAAGATTGATTTTAATGCAAAAGTGTCATTCTCATTCAAAATGAATTTATGCATAGGAAGATGCATAAAAGATGGATTTTTAATCCGAGAGTGTTAGTCTCCTTAAATGGAATTTATGCATAAATAAATGTGTAAAGGAATGTTATATCAAATATAAAAACTCTCTTGTATTCTATAAATAGGTATGAGATGTGATAGGAAATGATAAGACGCGTATGAGGTGTGATAAGATGCACATGAGATGAGTTAGGATGTGATAAGATGAGTTAAGATGTGATAAGATGTGTATGGGATGAGGTAAGAAATGTATGTGATGGGATAGATGTATATGGGTTGTCATAGGGTGAGAATGGATGTGATGATTAAAATAATAGACGTGAAGGCATATATGATTATATGAATGGGGAATGTGGATGTGGATGTATGTATGTGGATGGGTAGGTATGGATGTGAATGTGGATGTGTATGTGTGGATGTAAGAATGTAGATGTGGATGCATGAATGTGGATGTATGAATGTGAATGTGGATGTGGATGTGTATGTATGGATGTATACATGTAGATGTGGATGTATGAATGTGGATGTGGATGTATGGATGTATGTGAATGTGGATGTAGATGTGGATGTATAGAGGTGAATGTGGAATGTGGATGTGGATGTGGATGTATGTATGTATGTGGATGTAGATGTGGATGTATAGATGTGAATGGAAATGTGGATGTGGATGTATGTGAATGTGGATGTAGATGTGGATGTATAGATGTGAATGTGGAATGTGGATGTGGATGTATGTATGTATGTGGATGTAGATGTGGATGTATAGATGTGAATGGGAATGTGGATGTGGATGTATGAATGAGGACGTGATAATGGATGTATGCATGTGGATGTGGATATGGATGTGTATGTATGAATGTGGATATGGGATGTGGATGTATAAATGAGGATGTGAAAATGGAGGTAAGCATGTAGATGTGGATGTATGGATGTGAATGTGGATGTGGATGTATGGATGTGGATATGGATGTGAATATATAATTTGTGATGTGAAGGAATCTGAAGTGAAGAGATGGAAAATGATGTGATTGGATGAGTACACATATAAATGGAATGTGGAATAAGTAATGTGGATTAATGAGGGATAATGTGGAAAAATGAGAGTTAATATAGAAACTGTATTTGTAAACTATTTGTAAATGTTGTTTGTAAATGGCTGTTTTATGTCAAGAATGTTGGGGAAGCATTTTGACCGTCTTGTGATAACCTAACTGATAAAGTTGCAACTGCTGAGACGGAAAGTCAATGGAGGACGTCTCGCGTAGCAAAGTCGGCCGAGGTCTTGACTAGCCTCGATTGGATTAAAATGGTGAGCTTCCGGTACGGTGGATGAGGGACAAAGGAAGCAGGCTATGAGTGAAGCGCTAGGTCACCTGCGAAGGATCCTAGAGGGTGCTGACCATACGATGCTCGGGCTCTGGGTTGCCTAGGATACCCATGCGTGCATCGAGGAAGATATTGGAACAAGGAGTAAGAGTTGTTTTCTGAAACCGGGCATGGATCTGGTTGATTGACCTTGCTGGTCTTCAATGGATGAGTCCATGGCTCTTTTTATGGATCTATTGGTTGATCTTGCTGATCTTCAACGAGAGTCCATCTTGATTTTTATAAGTGATTATATTGCCAAGTATTATAGACTAGGAACTATTGAAAAGGCCCCTGAGTGGACAGGTGGTAAGCGTTCTAGTTGCCAATGATGCCATAGATACTCTGATGAAGTAATGAAATTAAGAATCAACCGGATAATTTGGAAGATTGTGATCAGTGGTACTATGGTTTCATTAAAGGATTGTTTTAAAGTTAGCTGATGCTAAGAAAATGGCAATTTCATATTGGGTGTGTAAGTGGTGTGGCTAGTTTTATGTTTGCATGAAATTCCGGCTAGGGGGCCTTGGAACTCTTTTCCTTGGTACCCGGGACAAAACCTAACCAAATTCCAAATTGGATCCCATCACTACAGTGGTTGGGCGGTTGGCTAACCCATGGGATCGGATGGGATTAGGTTGGACTGATGGATTCGTAAACCGAGACTCAATTTCTGTTACTACGATAGATAAAGTAAATCCCGGATAGTAATTGTTCTATGGATAGGAATCAACGGCGGCTGTGCCTCTTGATGGGGAAAAAAGCGTTGATCCCAATGATCCAAGTGCAAGTTTCTTCCTTGATCTGACCAAGTATCTTTATAGATGCAGTCGACTCAGCTTGATAGGAAATGGTCTTGACTACGTTAGAGTAAAAGTTATCCTAGAGGAATCGCCCGTGCTTTCCGGGTAAAGGAAGTTTTTCCGGGTTCGGTTTTGGATAAACCGACGGATTAGTCTCTTGTCCGGATATCCGTGGGCGAGGCCCCGACGAATGTGGGACCCCTATCCCACACGAGAAGTGCTACTTCCGCTGCTAGTACCCCGAATTTGTTGCTCGGTTGGAACACGGATCTCATAGTTGGTATCAGAGCATTTGGTTAATGAGGATCAACCGAGAAGCCAAATATATCAAAAATTTATCTAGATTCACAAAAAGGTTGTAATTGTGTGATATAATTCATACAAATTGATATTCAAACTGAAAATTTGTAAATTAGTAATTGGGTCTTCAAATGGAAGTACCGCAATTGTATGGAACCCTGACTTGCTTGAGGCCTAGACATGATGGTATTTACCTTATAGTTCCAAGTATGATGACTACCCGTATATACCGAGGGTATAACTGCAGCTCTTTACCGGTAGTATATATGAGTAAATCTAAGACTTGAAATTATAAGCATTAATACTATCCAGATGATGATTTCGAATGTGGTTGATATGATTTTTAATTCTGTTTGAGAACTGATGAATTGATTTGGATTCTGATTGAAAAATGATGAACCCTGAAATTTGGTTGAAATGTAATAAGCTGAGCAAAACCTCAATAAGGATGAATGGGACGAGTCCCTGTGATGATAGTCATAACTGGAATGATGATAATGATTTCAGCAAATCACTATGAGATTAGTGGATTGTGCTGTCAAATTGCTACTGTTAACACTTAACTCGGTATATCAAGTTAAGGGATGAAAAATTGAGAACTTGCTTGACTGAAAATTCCGTGGAGGAATGTGCAGAAAGAAAATTTTTCGATCTAATGGACCATTATCGTGTTAAAGATATGAATGATATGATCTGAAATGAATTGTTATTTAATGATGAGTTCTATATAAGGGATATTTATTCTCGTATTCTGTTGGGTTGACCAGAATATAAGGAACCCGAGAATGAATTGGATCTTAAGAAAAAGAGTTGTCCTCTACTTTACGAGATGAGGACATCTCGCACTTTTTAAGTGGGGTAGAATGTAAGATTCCTCTCCAGCCTTCGAGGTATGCAAGAGTAAGAATCTCTCTTTCTGATCTTATAATTATTCCCTCTCTAAAATAAAAGAAAGATTCTGTTTAAAAAAGGAAGACCCTTTCCCTAAAATACTTCTCAGGAGTCCCACCTGTTTTAACGATTCAGAACAATGAGTTCAAAAGTGAAAATCGGTGTTTTGGATATCAAGGTTTTGATCTTCATTCGAGTACGGCCCAAAAGAAGTTCTTTATCTCTTAGGAAGTATAAGAAATTATCCCCCAGATATTGTGGACCAAAGAAAGTAGGTGACTTAGCCTACGAACTTCTTTTATCTCCTCATCTCAAAGTTCTTAATGCCTTCTATAAAAATTCGTGCCAAACCCAAATCATGGAGAGATGGTAAAACTTCAGTGGCAAGAAACCCCGGTGGCTTCTAGGTTACGCTAGTTCCTTCTTTATATAAGTCGTAACTCTTACTTGTCGCTCGCAATAATCTTACTTCCATCGATCTCCTTTCTTTCTTAATCTCCTTTATGGCTTGGCAGCAGGAATTGGTTTTATCCATGATGATTTCTCACCTTCAAGATGCAAGTGAGTATGTGAAGAAGGATTTTATAGAACTGTATGAGCGCTCACTTTTCCCTCACTTGGGAACTTCTGTAGCTCAGACCAAATGGCGGACCTATCAAGACATAACTAGGGTAACACCATGGGGTCAGCAGCACTTTCGCAACAATGTCTGCTTGGCTATGGTTATTGAAGGTTTGGGTTTGGGTCCTCGATACTATTGCGTGATAAGATCAAGGCATATTGGGTTTTCTGAGCGGGTCTTCTTACTGGCGTTTTTTCTTCCTCATCAGAAGATATGCCTTTACCCTGTTTTTGGCTTGCCTCTGAGAGGTCCTTTTGTTAGATCACCTCATACCAGTGAGATAGGTGCGGCAATAACCAGCCGAATTATTCCCATAGATGAGTTACCTTATACGTGCGCAGCTTGTGAGTGCTGCTTTTGTGACCATATGATGGACAGACTTATGGAAGTATAAAGAATTCTTCTATCTTTACTGTACATGTTCCAAGAATGAATAAAGTTGAAATCTTTGTTCTTGTCTTGAGTCTTGCTCTCTTTGAGACTTTTCTTGGTGGTTAATCTTAATTAAAATTTTCTCTCAGTCTCATATTCGTGCATCTTGCGAAATTACCCCCAGTTTGCGAGATAAGGGCATCTCCCGTTTTTCAAGTGGGAGAGAATGTAAGATTCCTCCCCAGCCTCTCAAGATATCCAGCATCTTCCCCTGTAATCAATCCCCTCTTCAAAAATATGAAAGATCTTATTTCTAACCGTTTTAACATAGAGAGAGAAAATATTCTAGAGAGAGAATATTCAGATTTTTAATATTTTTAGATAAAAAAATTTCTCATATTATTAAAATGATCTCCTTTGAAACAGAAATTCAAAAAGAACTTTCCAATGTGCAATTGGAATTTATTGGAAATGGGTATAAAGGACCTTAGCCTAAGGGTTTAGATTTTTAGAAATATTTGGATTATGGTCCAATTAAGGTTCCTATGGGCCAATAGCATCAATCCATGTGTAGGGAGGAGATAAATTCAATTTGTAAAAGAAGATACCCAAAAATGACTAAATGCTCACATAAGATGAGTTGAAAATGTACAAGGTTTATTAGTAAAAAACTATGAGCAATATTAAAAATATGAGATATTTTGGGTATCCAAAAATGAGTAAATGCTCACATAAGATGAACAGCTGAAAATGTACAAGATTTATTAATAAAAAACTATGAGCAATATTAAAATATGAGATATTTTGGGTATCCAAAAATGAGTAAATGCTCACATAAGATGAAGAGTTGAAAATGTACAAGGTTTATTAGTAAAAAACTATGAGCAATATTAAAAATATGAGATATTTTGGGTATAATGATTCCATTTTGACATATATGTAAGGAAGGGGAGTCCGTTAAAGGAGGTGCATATTTCACATGCTTGAATGAGTTTTAAACTCATAAAAATTGAGATATTTCATCTCTCCTCTCTCCTAATTCAAGTCTAGTTGCAAAAAGTTAGCTCAACTGATCTAAAAATGGTCAAAAATTGACCAAACTGAGTTGGAAAATTCTAGAATCAGTTTGTCTGGTTAGGAGCTCACTTTTTCCTACAAATAGAGGCCTTTTTCCTATAAATAGAGGCCTTTCCCTTTGTTGAAACTCAACAATGTTTAATGCATTGTTACTCTACTTCACCTAGGCCAAGAACTGTGAATTCATTAATAATTCACTAGTTTTTGACACTTCCCTCTTTCTTCAATCCCCATTGGTGGCTCCATCAACATACTAAACCAATTGATTGGTTGGGGGCCTCTACCATGAACAAAGAATCAAGCAATTTGTAAGGTAATTAGTGAATTTTGATCATTTTCTATAATTTCTCAATGTTTCTCTCTTCTCAACTCCTCTCAAGCTTGAGAAGCTTAATTGGAATGGTTTTTGAATGCTATTGAAGTTAATTGATGAATGGTAGTACTTGAATTACATAAATTGATGAATATTATTGAAGTTAATTGATGAAAGATAGTACAGAATTACATAAATTTTTATTTATGCTTAATTCTAATGGTTTTTATGTAATTTCTCTCTCTGACTCAAAGAATAGTCATTCTCATGACCTATTCTCAATCCAAGTGAAGCTTTTCATAAAGCTTTTCCCTAATTTAAGATTAATCTATGCTTGAGGCCAAATTAATGGCTTTTTTCTACGCTTTTAGTTTATGTATTTCTTGAATATTGATGATTCAATCCATTATGGGTTAATGATCCAATTAGGGATCATTCTAATCATTCCCTTAATGATAAGCTTTATCCTTCAAAATAATTTGAGATTTATCAGTCATAGCAGCGGAGCTATGGCAAAAATTTTATAAAAATTACACATAAAATAATTTCATTCAAAGCATGAAAAGAGGACTTCCTACCATATTCTAGGAATTATCATCCTAGATTAATTGAAAGATATTCATTGTAATCATAGAGAAATTGATTTTTATATTATGCATAATTGATTTTCATGCATAGAGGTATGCATAAAAGATTATTATTTTAACATAAAAGTGTTACTTTTATCATATTTGGATTTCATGCATAGAGGTATGCATAAAAGATTATTATTTTAATGTAAAAGTGTTACTTTTATCATTATTTGAAATGCATGCAGAGGTATGCATAAAAGATGATTTTTTTATTATAAAAGTGTTACTTTTATCATTATTTGAAATTCATGCATAGAGGTATGCATAAAAGTTGATTTTTTTATTATAAAAGTGTTACTTTTATCATTATTTGAAATTCATGCATAGAGGTATGCATAAAAGTTGATTTTTTTATTATAAAAGTGTTACTTTTATCATATTTGAGTTTCATGCATAGAGGTATGCATAAAAGAAATTTTTTATACTAAAAGTGTGATTTTATGCATAAGTTAGATGCATAAGAGAAAGTCTTTTATTTTGAAAGAGTAATTGCTACTAAATTGAATTTACGCATAGGAAGATGCATAAAAGATTGATTTTAATGCAAAAGTATCATTCTCATTTAAAATGAATTTATGCATAGGAAGATGCATAAAGATGGATTTTTAATCCGAGAGTGTTAGTCTCCTTAAATGGAATTTATGCATAAATAAATTTGTAAAGGAATCTTATATCAAATATAAGAACTCTCTTGTATTCTATAAATATGTATGAGATGTGATAGGAAATGATAAGAGGTGTGATAAGATGTGATAAGATGCACATGAGATAAGTTAGGATGTGATAAGATGAAATAAGATGTGATAAGATGTGTATGGGATGAGGTAAGAAATGTATGTGATGGGATAGATGTATATGGGTTGTAATAGGGTGAGAATGGATGTGATGATAAAATAATAGACGTGAAGGCATATATGATTATATGAATGGAGAATGTGGATGTGGATGTATGTATGTGGATGGGTAGGTATGGATGTGAATGTGGATGTGTAAGTGTGGATGTAAGAATGTAGATGTGGATGCATGAATGTGGATGTATGAATGTGAAGGTGGATGTGGATGTGTATGTATGGATGTATGCATGTAGATGTGGATGTATGAATGTGGATGTGGATGTCTGGATGTATGTGAATGTGGATGTAGATGTGGATGTATAGATGTGAATGTGGAATGTGAATGTGGATGTATGTATGTATGTGGATTTAGATGTGGATGTATAGATGTGAATGGAAATGTGGATGTGGATGTATGTGAATGTGGATGTAGATGTGGATGTATAGATGTGAATGTGGAATGTGGGTGTGGATGTATGTATGTATGTGGATATAGATGTGGATGTATAGATGTGAATGGGAATGTGGATGTGGATGTATGTATGTATGTGGATGTGGATGTATGAATGAGGACGTGATAATGGATGTATGCATGTGGATGTGGATGTATGGATGTGGATATGGATGTGTATGTATGAATGTGGATATGGGATGTGGATGTATAAATGAGGATGTGAAAATGGAGGTAAGCATGTAGATGTGGATGTATGGATGTGAATGTGGATGTGGATGTGGATGTATGGATGTGGATATGGATGTGAATATATGATATGTGATGTGAAGGAATCTGAAGTGAAGAGATGGAAAATGATGTGATTGGATGAGTACACATATAAATGGAATGTGGAATAAGTAACGTGGATTAATGAGGGATAATGTGGAAAAATGAGAGTTAATATAGAAACTGTATTTGTAAACTGTTTGTAAATGCTATTTGTAAATGGCTGTTTTATGTCAAGAATGTTGGGGAAGCATTTTGACCGTCTTGTTATTAAGGTCGTGGAGACCTAACTGATAAAGTTGCAACTGCTGATGGAGAGTCAATGGAGGACATCTCTTGTAGCAAAGTTGGTCGAGGTCTTGACCAGCCTCGGTTTGATTAAAATGGTGAGCTTCCGGTACGGTGGATGAGGGACCAAGGAAGCGGGCTATGAGTGAAGCGCTAGGTCACCTGTGAAGGATCCTAGAGGGTGCTGACCATACGATGCTCGGGCTCCGGGTTGCCTAGGATACCCACGCATGCATCGAGGAAGATATTGGAACAAGGAGTAAGAGTTGTTTTCTGAAACCGGGCATGGATCTGGTTGATTGACTTTGCTGGTCTTCAATGGATGAGTCCATGGCTCTTTTTATGGATCTGTTGGTTGATCTTGCTGATCTTCAACGAGAGTCCATCTTGATTTTTATAAGTGATTATATTTCTGAGTATTATGGGCTAGGAACTATTGAAAAGGCCCCTGACAGGTGGTGAGCGTTCTAGTTGCCAATGATGCCATAGATACTCTGATGAAGTAATGATGGGAAATTAAGAATCAACCAGATAATTTGGAAGATTGTGATCAGTGGTACTATGGTTTCATTAAGGGATTGTTTTAAAGTTAGCTGATGCTAAGAAAATGGCAATTTCATATTGTGTGTGATCAGTGGTACTATGGTTTCATTAAGGGATTGTTTTAAAGTTAGCTGATGCTAAGAAAATGGCAATTTCATATTGGGTGTGTAAGTGGTGTGGCTACTAACCAAATTCTAAATTGGATCCCATCACTACAGTGGTTGGGCGGTTGGCTAACCCATGGGATCAGATGGGGTTAGGCTGGACTGATGGATCCATAAACCGAGACTCAATTTCTGTTACTACGATAGATAAAGTAAATCCCAGATAGTAATTGTTCTATGGATAGGAATCAACGGCTGTGCCTCTTGATGGGAAAAAAAGCGTTGATCCCAATGATCCAAGTGCAAGTTTCTTCCTTGATCTCACCAAGTATCTTTATAGATGCAATCGGCTCAACTTGATTGGAAATGGTCTTGACTACGTTAGAGTAAAAGTCATCCTGGAGGAATCGCCCGTGCTTTCCGGGTAAAGGAAGTTTTTTTGGGTTCGGTTTTGGATAAACCGATGGATTAGTCTCTTGTCTGGATATCCGTGGGGCGAGGCCCCGAATGTGGGACCCCTATCCCGCGCGAGAAGTTCTACTTCCGCTGCTAGTACCC
This sequence comes from Cibotium barometz, assembly GCF_041138505.1. NCBI lineage: Eukaryota > Viridiplantae > Streptophyta > Polypodiopsida > Cyatheales > Cibotiaceae > Cibotium > Cibotium barometz. Next base: position 21,836,636 of record NC_141057.1, on the reverse strand, counting down.
CGAATCCGTTGCTAAGTGGGAACAGGGATCTCACATTTGATGTTGCTAGGCGGCTACCAACCTAGGACTCCAGACCCCTCAGGTCAATGGGGGCATCAAAGGAAAGTAGAAGCCAAACTAATGGACCCCTGTTATGATTGGGCTCGTGATTGTCCACATCGCTCAAGGCAAGTAGCTCGATTCAATACAACAGTATCACAGTTTCCACCAATTGAAAGATATTGTCTAGGGTGTTGTGTAGAACACTTCCCAAAGGATTGTTTACTGAAACCACATGAGGAAGGCACCTCTCAACCAAAGGTCTCACTCAACTTTGTAGGGGCAGTTCCATCGCCACCTTCATCAGAGAATGAGGATGTCGTGCCACTTAGAGTCATGACTAGATCACAGACACGAAATGCCGAAATGCAAACTGATGAGACACCTCGAACTAGGGATGCAAAGGCAAATCTAGTGGACAAGACCCTACATTCCAATAGAAAAAGGACCACTAGGAGGAAAAAGAACCGCAACAAGCGAACTAAAAGTGCATCCACTAGTTCTCAAGAAGTCTATAAACAAAACATAAGGGATCAAGCTTTTACATCCCAAGAAGTGCATGAGGAGCAATACAATTATTTGTACCTCCGACATGATTCTGTCATCACAAGGGTCAACCTAAAGAATCACTCATATCGTGATGTAACAAGGTTTCCAATAGATGAGTTTGATTCTGCTTCATCTGAGGGCTCAAGAGTTACATTGTCAGATAGGCGAGAAGATCTGTGGATGTGTGGAGCCTCATGTAGGGATTTCAACACTGAGAGACTTAAGGGTAATCGAAGTGTATCAGATGAGGCTACATTCCACAACCCTTCCCTGAGCACTTAATTGATCCACTAGAATGGAGTCATGTCCTTGCAACATTATCGACATGTGCTGTACCTAAGCCAATTCAATTTGTGACTCAGATGGATATGACATTATTCCTATACGAATGGTACAACCATGTGACCTTCTAGATGTTTTGTACTATGGGGATGCATCCACAATAGTATTGCATGTAGAGGAAGTCTCAGTGGAGGATTTAACACTGATGCTGATAAGGAAGATGGATGGGACTCTGATTTTGATAATGATGTGATAATCCCTGAGGAAGAGTTAGGAAAGGCACGCCTGCTCTTGAGAGGAAGGGAAGTTCAAGTAGAGATCCCTCAAAGCCGACCTAAACGTAAATGCTGTAAGAGCCATAAGAGAATCCGTAAACAAGATGAGAGGGAACGACGTGAGAGACTACAAAAAGAATGAACACTCTCGACCACCACCTCACTTCTCAGGAAAGAATGGATATCTATACTATGTCCAAGCACAAGATAGTATCAAAGACCAAGTAAAACGATCAGATGGATTCCAACCAGGAGAAAAGCTAAAAATTGTTAGCAAAAATCGCAAAAAACGAAGAAACAAAAACCAAAACTCAAGTCTAAAACCGATTCAAAAGAGAATGTCGGAAGTGCAAAGATAACGGTTGAACAAAAAAATTTGATGCAAGATTGCAAAGGAGATCTCAAAACCACATGGTCTTCAATGAGTGACGACTCAAGTGGACAAGAACAAGGTCTCAATGTTCCCCCCAACTTCACACAGTACACTCTTCAAGATCGGAAGATTGTTCTTCAACAGCCCATGTGACAAAAGCCAAGCATGCCAGGGGTTTCATATGATGGTCCAGAAGATGCAAAAAAATTTGATATCGCTAAGCCAGGAGAAGAGCCTCGCTATGTGTGGATTGCCACAGACTTGTCCTTAGATGAGGAGAAGTTATTAATTCAAACAATAAAGGAGTATCGTGATGTTTTTGCTTGGAGTTATAAAGACCTCAAAGGAGTTGATCCAAGCATATGTCAGCATACAATTCCATTGCGAGAGGATGCAAAGCCTTCCAAGCAACATCCTTATACTTACAATGAGAATTTTACACGAAAGATAAAAGAAGAAATAGACAAGCTCTTAGAGGCAGAATTTATCTATGAGATTGAACACACTGAATGGGTCTCCCCTATTGTAGTGGTGCCCAAGAAAAATGAAAAACTTCGAGTATGTGTAAACCGCAAGAAGGTAAATGCATCTACTGTACGTGATCATTATCCACTTCCAATCATGGATCATGTTCTGGAACAAGTTGCAGGGAAAAAGGCATATAGTTTCTTGGATGGATTCTCCAGTTACAATCAAGTGTTAATTGATCCAAAGGATCAACACAAGACAGCCTTTGCTATTGAAGACGGCATCTTTGCCTATCGTGTTATGCCATTTGGTCTAACAAATGCACCAGCAACCTTTCAGCAGTTAATGAGTCATGTATTCAAGGAGTACCTTAGGCAATTTCTTGAGATCTTCATGGATGATTTATGTGTTCACTCACAAGAGCGTGATGATTATATAGAACACCTCAGACTTGTGTTTCAAAAGTGTCAAGTTTATCGTATATGCTTGAATCCTGACAAGTGCAAATTTATTGGTAAGACAAGGAAAATTTTGGGCCATATTGTTTCTCGCAATGGGATTTCAATAGATATGGATAAAATTGATGTCATTGTCTCATTACCTTGGCCTATCAACCCTAAAGGGGTACAAATATTCATGGGACATTGTGGCTATTATCGTCGATTCATCTACATGTACGCTGTCCTAGCCAAACCATTATATGCTCTTCTTGTAAAGTTTAATTGGACTGATGAGTGTGAGGAATCCTTTGAAAAGTTGAAGCAAGCATTAGTGACTGCACCCATCTTACGGGCACCAAATTGGAACCAAATCTTTCATGTCCATATTGATGCTTCAAAATTTGCAATTGGATGTATTTTGGCTCAATCGGGAGAACATAATAAGGATTTCCCAATCTCATATGCTAGTCGACAATTGAACAATGCTGAGAAGAATTATACCACAACAGAAAGAGAAGGTTTGTCCATGATATATGCAGTGAAAAAGTTTTGCCATTACCTTTTGGCAAACAAATTCATATTTTTTGTGGACCATCAAGCATTGCTATATTTGGTGAATAAGCCTTGTGCAACTGGAAGGATTGTGAGGTGGTTTGTCATCCTTCTTGAGTTTGATTTTGAAGTGGCAGTCTGAAAAGGAACAACTCATCTTAGGGCAGATCATTTGTCTCAAATCACCTCTGGAGAAGCTCCTATGGGTGTGGATGATGATATGTTAGATTCAACACTTTTCCTTGTAGAGACAGCTCCTAAATGGTATGAATCCATCTTAGAAATTTTGACAAGTGGGCAGATACAACTAGCGGGTCCTAATGTGGACCTATGGCAACCATTCAAGTTAGGGTAATGGTGGAGTGTTGCGGCTTATACCTAACCCTAACCAATATGAGGAGATCTTGGAATGGGCACATGTGGGTATCGGTGGAATCCATGCATCAGCTACTACTTGTGTGCGACGTATATCTCAGGATGGGCATTGGTGGCCTACCATGCATGCGGATGCTGAAAAATTTGTTCGTAACTATGCTTCATGTCAAATTCAAAAACAGGCCAATTCATAATGTCACATTATTCCAAATTTCAACTACAAGTTGGAGTAAGTATATTGTGGACTATCTTCAGCATGGTCATACTCATCAAAAATTTCCTAAATATCGAAAGCATGCTATTGAAGTTGAAGCGGCAAACTATATGCTGATAGAGGGCCAACTCTACAAGAGAGGCAAGGATGGCAACTTACGCATGTGTGTATGTGAAGCTGACTACTTGAAAATCTTGACTCATGCACATGCAAGTGTTGGGGGTGGACACTTTTCGGGCAATACCACAGCTAAGTTGATTAGGTGGTCTGGGCTTTGGTGGCCAACCTTACAAATGGATGCCGAAGAATATGTAAAACGTTGTGACGATTGTCAAAGGACCAAACCTCCCATCACAAAGGACAATATGCCATTGCGGCCTATGTTAAGCACACGTGCTTTTGCAAAATGGGGTATTGATTTTGTCGGTCCCATTAAACCTCCAGCTCATCACACGCATGCTGAATATATTATAGTCGTAACTGACTATTTGACCAAATGGGTAGAGGCAAAGGCTACAGTCAAAAATGATGCCAGAACCACAGCCAAGTTCTTGTATGAGTACCTGTTTACACGCTATGGCTTACCTATTGAAATCATTAGTGATCAAGGTGTGCACTTTGTGAATGAGGTCATAGAGTTTTTGCTTCAAGAATTTATGGTAATTCACAAGCGTTCTGCACCCTATCATCCCCAGACCAATGGATAAGCTGAGAGTACTAACAAGATTCTCTGCACAGCACTCACAAAGATTGTTGAGGGACATAGGATTGATTGGGAGCAAAAGTTGCACTCAGTTCTTTGGGCATATAGAACAACCTATAAAACATCTGTGGGCACAACCCCATTTGAGCTTGCTTTTGGGCTAGATGCAATTCTTCCCATTGAATTTCTTGTACCTAATCTACGAGTTGCTAAACAATTGGATTGGACCGATCATGAGCTTTCTCAATGCGTTGATGAATTGGAAAAGCTTGATGAGACCCGCTTATTGGCAGTAATGGGGATGTATGCCGAGAAGAGGAGACAAAAGCAATGGTATGATCGAAATGTAACAACTGGCCGATTCAAAAAAGGGGACCTTGTGCTCTTGTACACACTCAAGAAGCATAAGAGAAAGCTCAAGAAACGTGGCCTAGGACCGTTTGTGATTAATGAGCTTACTCCAAGTGGTGCAGTGCGTTTAGAGACACTAGAAGGTTAACTTCATTAATGGAAGTCGTCTCAAGAAATACAATGAACCATTTGTTGAATCCATGCTTCAACAAATGCATGCTGCACACACACGGAAAGAAGCACATGACCTACTTAAACGTCAGGCTCAAGAAGAGGCTAAAGCTAGAGTTGCAAAAGCCAAGGAGCATCGCAAGGCTTCTATGTTGGCCTTACAATTGGCTACTGATGAACAATATGTCGATCCTTTCAATATTCAAGTGTGTCTTCATCTTCATGAGACTACCTACTTTGTCTCTGCCTTAATTGACTCTGGTGTAGATTATAATGTTCTCTCGTTTGACACATGGATAGCCTTGGGACAACCAACACTTGTGCACATTCCTATTGACTTACAAAGCTTCTCAGGTGAAGATAACCCTATAGAGGGAAAATGTGTCATTATGATGCCCATTTAGGATCACCAGATGTCAGTTCCCTTTTATGTGGCAAGTAAGTCCAAGGCAGTGGTAGAGGATGTTCTCGATCGATCATGGTTAAGTGCTACAAATTGTTCTTTAGATTGGAAAAATAGACAATACAAATTGCAAATTGATTCTGATTGCATCTTGGGATCTGCTACTCCACAAGCTTTATCATGTCAAAAGGGTGGTGTTTCTACCTTACACAACCCACTTTCAAAATCTGCTCTTGAAGCTCCAACACAAATGATGTGGATAATCGATGAGTCCTCAAGTGAGGGCCATGGCTGGCATGTTCCAACTACTCCAGTCACTGCTCAAAGAAGGCCAGGCAAGAAGGAATTATCAATTTGGCTACCCAAAGATGCATACAAACTTGTACCATCTAGCCTAGTTGCTAAGCCTCTTAAAAAGCACATCTTTTCCAAGCCTAAACCTCAGATTGTTACTCATTGGGTCCCAAAGCATGTTCTTAAAGCACAAGGCTATTATGAGGGTGCAACAACACTTTGGCTTCCCAAATGCCATGGTTTACTAGAGGTAAAAGAGTGTATCAATAAGATTCCAAAAGCCACCCTTGGTTTTCCATATCAGTGGGTGCAAAGGAAATCAACACAACCTCTTCAAGATAGGATAGGTGGTTGTGATAGCACCTACAAATCTCCTTGTGTTGACCTTCCCAAAACATGTATTGAATCACCAGTTGTCCCAATTTCTCCTTGTTACACAATTCCACCATCAACTTGTGTACCTAAGACAAATCCAACTTTACACGAGTCTCCTTTGAGCATAGATTCTAGCACTTCAATGCCTAAATCCTCTTATCTTGCTCAAATTCCTCGACAATTGCTAACCTTCCCACCTCTTAAGGACATACCCAAAACCAAAGATAAGGCATTAACACTACAATTGAAGCTCTTTGGTAGATCAGTGTTTGAATAGTCTCACATTTACTAATGTGGTTCCTTATGCCTTTAGAGGATTGTGTTTTTTTTAGATGATCTTATCTACAATGTTTTTGATTGGGATTGTAATGATGGATATGAGTGTATAAAGTTTGAAGTTTCTAAATTTCATTGTTCTACGACCAGATACCTCCTGATGGTTCGCGAGATACATGTCCACCATGCATTGACCCTGATAGTACTCAACCTGAACATCACGGGGGTTATAGTGCTCCTCATTTTCAAACTCATTCTAGGTACTTTTATGCTCCCTTAGGTGAAAATTACTGTGGGCATCACTTTGTCACTTTATTCTATCAATAGCATCACCCATTTCCACGTTGTCAAGAGTGTGCACGACTCGTATTAGAAGAAGCTTCACACATTTGTTGGCTATGCCACTCTTACTTTCGACGATATGGCACGGGATTAATGAAACAAATTGTGGGAATTACACCCCAATGCCATAACCTTCTTAATGTGAGAGTACCAAACCGAGGACCAAATCAACGTAGATTACCTGAGGAGGTTCAAGCACAACAATGGAGGGATACATGCATAAATGACTTGCAACCACCTATCTTGCAAGCCCTCCTTCCCCAAGCCTCAACATGTCAATTTTGGATCACTATGAGTACCTATATTGAGCAGTTCCAAAATTGAAGTTGTCTGCTTAACCTTCCCATAGAACCAATGCTATATTTTAGCGAGGAAGCACTCCTTCCTCTACCACCTTCTCCAAAGGCCGATTTTTGTACAGGGTTGTCCCTGCATCCTGAAGTGATTGATACCATCTTTCCAACAGAAGTGGACACGGATCCACCACCAGTACAAGGATAAGCTTATCAACTACACAATAAGATCAACAAGCCAGGGCACTTTTCTCCCATTGGGTTTTTCCCCTCGGCTATATTCGGTGATTGGCACCAATAACAAATTTTATTCCTTTCTTTTCTTTTCTTGTTTGTTAATAAACATTTTGGAGAGATCTCAGCTAAACAAGAGCATACAAACATGCCCCAATAGTCCACCTACTGTGCAAACAAATTAGGAAGGGGGGAGACATGCAATGCCTACAAAGAGCAAAGAGAAGCAATCTGCACAACATCAGCAATGCATCAATGCAAACGCACAACGTCAACGAGCACTACAACAGGTGTATTCAAATCATAATCTTTTATTCTTTATGTGCTTTTAACTTTTGGCTATATTGTTTGTATGTTCACACACAGTTGGCTAGTTTAAGTTTTAAATTAGTTGTTAAAATGTGGTGAGTGATTTCTAGATTCTTAGAGGACTTAGTAGAAGGTATTTCTATTCGAAGACGGTGTAGGATATATACCAACGGAGTATGCCAAGTTCTTATGCTCTCGAAAGATATTAGTTATCCCTAGCGGTAGCTACCTCTTAGGTATGGGCTAGGTGCTAGGATTAATAAAAAATTTACGAAAATCATGCCCTAAAAAATATATAGAAGTGAATCGAGACATGACGTGTTTACAGCCATGTGGAATGCTTGGTAGGACCTGGGGTTGTCTTAGCACCTTGGGGCCGATGCCTTGGTTTCCATGGGGTGAACACTGACGTCTAAAAGGTTAAGAAATACCTTCAAGGACTCTGGGGTATATTATGGGCCCTCGAGACCGATGCCCTCATCTTCATGGGGTACTCCTTATGTCAAAAAGAAAGAAAAGGGTCTGTCACCCTTGAGATACTTAGCGGCCTTTAGATTCTCTTGGTGGAGGTCTCTTGGCCATTGCTTGGGTCTCATTGGGATGGAACCTTCCTCGTTATTCAACTTTTACACACACACATACAAAAATAAATAAATAAATAAAATAAAATTTATAAAAAAAAGAGGTCTAATCACCTTTGCTCATATTTAGGAGTCGGGTTGCCACGTAGGAATAACTTAAACAATTGTAGAACATTGAGACTGCGGTCATAACCTGCGATGTACAAGCACACTTGCCTTTGCATAGCACTATCTACCACCTAGTCTCACTTTGACTAGTCTTTACTCACCTCTTTTAGCACTCTTTAAAACTCTAATCAGCCTTTCACTTGTATGCTCACGTGTGAGATTGTCATTGCTGTTTTTTTTTTCAATAAAAGGCTTTACTTATATCCATTGTTTTTTGCAACTTTTGCTTCTACCGCGCTCGAGGACGTGCACAACATAGGAAGGGGGGAGTGTTGCGTGACGAGTGGTGATCAATGCAAGGATGCAACGCAAAGATGCAAGCAGGAAAACAAGAGACTTGACATTCTTATTTAGGGCTCTTGTAAAGAGTTCCAAGTTGTAGATGAGTGTGGGAGTGGGCTTAAGAATAATCCCACATGGGAAGTTTTGGGAGTTTTAGGAGTTTTAGTATAAAAAGTGGCTCATTTGAGAGCTTGGACACATTGGGCTACACTCATGTTTGAGCTCTCTTGAGATTAGCTCTCCCTCTTGTTCATAGAGGTGCAAGCTCTTCTCTCTCCCCATCTACATTATTGTATGAGCAATGCTCTTTTTTAATTCAATGCAATGAGATGATGTTTGTCTCTCTTCTCATGTCTATTCTCTAGTGTGCATGTTTCTTTCAAGTTCCATTAAGCTTCAAGGTTTGTGTGCATGCTAGGGAAGTAAGTGCTTGAGAATGAAGTATGCTTTGAGCTTGTGTATGCGTTAGCTTAGCTTTCTTCTTGTATTGGATGCATGAATGAGTGGGATGATGAGTGAATGAGCAATGGCAAGATTGAGCTTGTGTGTGTTAAGTCTATGTCAATGTAGTGGTGTTCATAGCATTCTCTCCAATTGTGGATAAGCTTTTGTGCACCGGTAGTACGGGTTGAATCCCTAGCTCCGAAAGGGATGCAAATCCCATTGGATTGAGCTACACACGGATCATACTACTCATGCTACAAGTGAGAGAGTCCTCTGTCTCTCCAGAGACTGCCACAATGTTCATCATAAATATCTACATCAAATTGCCAGCTTTCTCATCAAATCCAGGAGATCTCCAATTTACAGGTGTAATTCTTCCATGCCCACTCTATTTAATTTTGCCTGTTCAATTAATTGCATGAGCTCAAGGCATGACCATATGGCATTTGTCAAAGCACTACTTAGTTTTTGAAGTTGCCTATTAATGTTCTAGTGTAAATCATTAATAAGTTTAACCTTATTGGCTATATTCTTGAGAATGCATGAAGTCTTTAGTTAACCTGGAATATGGTTGTCTTAAGTCTAGGGTTATAACCATCTTAATGTTTGAACACCTGGCTATGTGTGTGTTGAGCTCTAGGACATAGCTTTTACCCCTTGTCGAAAGGATGTAAGAACACATTTTAGTTCAGGAGCGAAGACCAAAAAGATTTTTTTTTTTTAAAAGCCTACAATTTGGCAATGCAAGTCTATTATGTGCTCTAATGTTGGCCTATCGCCTTATTGACACTTGGTAGGCGAGGAGTATTCTACTCCAGACCGATGCCCTGGGTTGGTAGGGGGTAGCCTTGCCTAAGGTGAACTAATAGATTCTTGGACAATGCCTTGTGCTAAACATGGTACTAGGATCGATGTTAGTTTTGCCTTAGGGAGGTCGCCATTGTGTGTTTAAAAATTATCACGTGCATAACGAAATAAAGGTAAAAGGCTCTGTAACTCTGATGTTTCTTGTGTCCCTAGGCTCGTGGTATTAACTTGTTCTTAAAGTAGACACAATGTGCTCATTTGTTTATTTATTAAGCTTGGTTATTTTTCTTGACTTAGGCTAGTTATAAACCTTGATTAACACTAGTTTGGTACCAGAACAGGACACTTAAGTGTCCTTTTTTTGGGGGTTGCAAAAAAATCAAACTCCTAATGTAGGCTTTAAAAACCAAAATGCTTCATTGGGCATGCAGAACATAACGCTATGCTTATGTAAAAAATGGTAAACATATAAAATGCTTTTTATTTGGAAGTACATAAGCAACAAAGTAGCATATGTCTTGAAAATGAACATTTTTCAGGATTTTTTCAAATATACAAGCATCATTCTCTCAAAAAAAAATCCAATGATATCAATAGCATTTTTTCCAAGATATTTTGATAGTAAACATGAGTCCAAGGAGGTAGAAGTTCACAAAAAAATCATTTTCCTTTCCTAGAATTTTTTCCAAAAATGCGTATTATCAAAACTCAATCATGCCACTAAAAAATAATGTAGCCCTATCAATGAGAATGTTGATTATTGGTTTTCATGCTTGAGATGAGATAAATAAGCCATAATTTGATGTGTATGACACTAACTTAGACATTTTATTTATTAAAAACAGGTTGCGCAAAAGGCCATGTATGAGAAGAGGCCCAAAAAGTGGCTCTAAAGTTTTGAAAAATTCAAAACAAAGTAGTATTTACCCTATATAATATGGGTGCACCTCAAGTTTTACATTATTAGCTTGCATATGGAAGGAGAAAAATTCATGCTCCACCTGTATAAAAAACATCATTTCAATATTAGCGAGTCAAAAATTTATCCAATAATTATCGTTTGATGATTTCAGGATTTATTTTACATCATGGGCTTTCCATCAAGCCAAGTTTCATGATCAAACTATGTCCCTTCTAAAAGTTATGTCCAAATTACTACTATTTTGAAAATAGCAAAAATCATGCATTTTATCAGCATGTGTTTAACAAAATTAAAATATTACCTTGCAAAAGCTAAGAAAAGTGCAATTTAAAAAATCTCAAGGATTTTTTGGGTCTTGAGGAACATCTGTGGATATTAAGCATTTCAAAACTCTTAATAGATTGTCCCGCAAAAATTCAAGAACTTTTCAGGACACTTTAGTGTCTCAGGACACTTAAGTGTCCAATTACAGAACTAGTGTTAACCTTTGACACCCTGCTAACTCTTGATTTACTTCTAATAATTTTAAACTCTTGATTTACTTTTAATAATTTTAAACTCCTGTTAATTTGCTACGCTAGTTCATTATTGTGACCCATCAAACTAAGTTCTCATGGCAATATCCATTGTGGTCTAACATGTTTGAATTTATAACAATCTATAACTTTTGAATTCTAGCATACTTTCACTCTACTTCCCTATTTTGCAGACGGGCTCCCACAACAAACCCTATCGAGCTTACCATACCATAGATTCCGAGGACGGAATCTACATCAGAAAAGGGGGCATGTTGACCTATGAGACGGACATTGAGACGTACTATGTTTTACGTCATGTAATTCATTTAAGTATTCTGAGTCATGGGCCGGGCTTTTCAGCACCACATGTAAAGGATAAAGGGATTGGGTGATCGCCGGATGAGAGGTGCACCTTGAATATCAATAGAGCAGCATAAGGGTTAGGATTGGCCGGCCATGTATGGGCGCCCATGTGTGAACGACTAAGTCACCTATAAGAGTCAAATGTAACCCTAAGACTCTGATTCTCAATGTGTTGAATACAAAGTGTGCTCTTGCCTTATCTTCTCAGTCCCACTCCTGCGTATGTGAGAGAGAGAGAGAGAGAGAGAGAGAGCGATCGAGCATTGTGTAGTGGCACGACAGTGTGGCGAGGCGGTAGAGCGGTGACGGCGGCTCCTTCTTCACTGCGACGCGAGAATCCTTCACGACGACGGTTTGAGTAGTGAGTGACACACCTTTGTTTTTTGTTTGAGCTTGCTTTCCTGGTTGTATGCTTGCAGCCATTCGTGGCTCGCATACGGTGTTCGGTAAGTCCCCAGCTCCGACTCGTGCGGTGAAAGCGCACATCCACCTAACCCCTAAAGGCTACCTAGGATGGAATCTCAATGGAGGCTAGAGAAAGAGCAAGGGATATAGAAGACAAAGGTTTGATCATGTAATGCATGTTTAGATTGACAATGCTATCACCTTGGAACTATTAGCACCCCATGCCTTTGTTGCACCAATGGCTTTGGACACCACGCATGCAAAGCCAAAAGCCCCGGTACCCTGAAACTAAAGTTGTCAAACTGGATTTTTAGAAGGCAGAAGAGAGACAAGGGATGAGATATATCCCACCTTAGCAAAAGCCAAGGGCCGTATAGCTCCAAGTATAGTCTAATGGTTTGCCAGTTCAACACCCGACGAGTGTGTCAATAGTACGAGAAAAACTGTGCGAGCGTTACGAGCGGAGGATTTTTAATATTAACATAATATTCAATTTTTATTAGATTTATTTCCTAAATAAAGATATTATTTGAGAACATTTTTGTCTTCAAGACAAAATCATACATTATCCACACAATGAGCATTCATTTACCAAGCTAGGAAGAGACATGCACTCCAACCATCTCCAACATATTCATCAGAACCCACATATATTTTTCTTTAGTTAATTCTTTGTGTGGGGAATAAAGCAAAACAAAGACAATGATCATTATCTAACCATCCCCAATCATAGTGACGAAAATCCATGCGACTAAGTCTATGAGTAGTCATCAAAACAAAACATAGAGACACTTAATTCAATATTGTATCATGCTTTTATAAATCATACATTATCCATACAATGAGAATTTATTTACCAAGCTAGCAAGAGACATGCATTCTAATCCAATCATTTTCTCCTATATTGTATCATATCTTTTCCAATCATACATCTAGCTAAAATGGTTAATCCATCTAGCTAGCAAGAGACATACATTCTAACATTTCTAAATCACAATGATGAAATTCCACAAATGTTTCCTTCCTTGTATATATTTTACCGCAAGCATTGAAATGAAAGAAAGGAAAATATCATTTACTCAAATATAGAAGCTTGTCATAGCATAGTATAAAATAAGTTAATTAACTCCATAAAGTCACACAAAACCATGCCATAAAATTATCTAATATATGTTTCAAAAAATCTAGAAAACTTGATGCAAGTAGGGAAATCTAAAATGTCTCTCAAGGTCTATGTGTGGCACGTATCTAAATAACATCCACCTTGTCACATCAATAAACATGTGCCTTTTTCCATCCTATCGCTCCATTGGCATACGATCATATGAAGGATCCAAGATCATATTCCTTGTCATTTCCTCTACATAAGAAAAAGCACTAGACATCAAAAGTCAAGATAGTCTACTTACTAGTCAAGAGGTGCATCATCCATAACAAATTGATCTTCATCATCGCTGGCAAAAGTCACCTCCATGTAGCCACTTACATAGTACCACAATAATTCTCTACAAAAGGAGTAAGATAGCCCTCACATATCTCTTTGTCATTGTCAATGACCATACAACCATGCCCTGAGTGTATAAAGGCTTTTAACATGGGCCCCATGTCACCTCCAATCTCCAAAATAGTACGTGTTGTTGGACACAATGCTTCTAAAAACATTAACATAAGAGAGGCACTCCAGGATTAACTATCGAGAGATTCTAGCATTGAAAAAACTAAAATAAATACTAGTTTATACACAAAAGTCTCCAAATAAGAGAACACATATAATAGTTTACAAATATGGTGACACATGGCAATTAGAACTTACTCTTGTCATCTTTCGATTGTAAGTCTTGATGATAGACCTCCTTGCATTATTTGTTGCCCGGATGAGCTCATCTTTGGCTAAATTGGGAGGTATCTTACTACAAGCAAACCGACAAAGAAATGATATCATCTACAACATCCTCTTTGTCTTTTTTCTCCACGTCTTTCCTCTCACTACCCTTGACCTCTTTTGCATTTGTATCTATTTCTTTACTCACCCCAGGTGCAACTACCTCCTGTTCCTTTGGAGATAAATTAATGTTTCACCTGGATATACAGTTTGAAAGATACTTTGTGGTGCATGGAGAAACACCAAGTAGCCAGATAACCACCATCATTGTTAAGAAGGAGTCATCCACTCACCCAAATTTGAAGAAGTCCACAAACATCACAAGAAATTTTGGTGAGGAGTCTTCTAGTATGACCATTCTAAACATATTGAGAAGGGCCTTCCAAAAAAAAATCTTTAAAAACAAGTTTCTCTTTGGTAAGAGAGATCCGCCAAGTAGAAGAGCTTCCGGCCAGGCATGATGGAAATATTCTATTTGAGTTGCCCTGTCTTCACCCAAAAAAACAATTGGTAACACTGATAGCAGATTTGATGGGAGGTGTGGATTGCTGCTATCACAAGTAATGTGGCACGGTTTCTAGGGATTGTACAATACAGAAAGTGTGGTGGTAATTTGCAATGCATGAATGAATTATGCACTGAACTATTAAGATAAAAAAAAAAGAGCTCCATTGGGTGGGTCGTTCGGCCAAAGTATGTCCCTTTGGTAGCAAAACTGATAAATTTGGGTCTCTAAAAAGCTTTTACTTCTCTTGTCCACCCACTTGTATTCTTGGGTGCTCATGAAAGCTAATCTTTTGTTCTCTAAATGAGACTACTTGTTGTAAAGGAGTCAATAGGGGGACTATACATTTTGGCTATCACATGCACCCTGTTGTTGCTGAAGCACTGACTAGACGAGATTTGGTTGAGGTTCACAGTAGAGTGAAAGAGATGGTGTCAAAAGATTTTAGTGGAAGACCAAGATCAATGCAGCAAAAGTTAGCTAAGGAGATTGCGATGCAGCCAACACTATTTGGAAAGCATGAGAATGATGCCAGACCTTGAGACAAAGAAATCAATGACTTACTAGTAAAGTTAGCACCTATATTAGACAAGTGATGACTATCAAGGTGGAGAAAGAAAGCCCAAGTGGAGGAAGGTCAATCAGTGGGAGATTATGATGCTATTTTCAAGCTGAAGAAGAATTTAATATTTGATTATTTCCAAATCATGGTGTTTCTGGGACAATTGTAATTCTTAGGGTTTGATAGGTGCCATGTGTTTAAGATGTTCACTCAAGCTCTAGAAATGGTGTAGAGCTTATTAAAAAAATGAGACCAGGAGGAGGTGAGCTAGGTAGCTACTGGATTTTTTTTTATTTTGTGAAGAGGATGCATGACTCGACTACAATGGCCTGCAATGTCTACAATCCATATGTTCAAGAAATGCAAACCATAGCTATTTGTGATTTTAAGGTCAAGGATACAGAAACTCGGACCCTATTTTGGAACCTTCTTAATAGTGTGATGGAGAAGGAGGGATACAAGAAGCCAAAATTTAGAGGATTCATGGCTGATCAGGCCCAGGCAAACTAGCATGCAGTGAGGATGGTCTACAATGGTGGCCCCAACAATAGGATGACGGGTGAGGAAAGATCTTGCTTGTTTCATTGGGAACAAATCTTACAACAACACTACAAAAAATGCATTCTACCACACAGTCAGGAAGAGTTTAAATCAAGATGCTGATGGTGGAAGTCTGCACCATATCTGAAGAAGCTGGTGAGATAGAATTAGATTCTTTACGCGCTTGGTTGAGACAAGGACATGCTGACAAGACAAAACTATCCATGTTAGAGACATGGCTAGTATGGTGGCATGCTAGAGTGGCACATTAGGGTGAATACATGATCAAGGTATGAACGGTGGCTTGGTAATAGTAATTTCTATAATTTGTACACTTGTAGATTAAAAAATGTGGACTTGTTATGCTTGTTGATAAAGATATTGTGTGTGGTTCTCTTGTCAATAGGCAATTGAGACCAATGAAAAGTTTTTGGTGCCAAGAACAAACTTGGCAAAGTCTGTGCATGGTAGCTACTTGGCATCAAATGATGGAGTAAAGTATATCTCTTTGTATAATGCTTGTCAAGGTTATCTTATGACAACCCTTTTGCAACAATCAAAGCATCCATAATCCCATCAAGGATGGAGACTCACATCGTCCAGAGTATGAGTATGTGACTCGAAGGGTAAGATGGCCTAAGCCATCCCAAAGTGAGAAACAAAAGAGATCAGGGACTGAAATTGACATTCACCCAACAAGGTGGGCTATTCGAAGGACCAATCCAGGAAGTGAGGTTAGATGTCAAGGATACCTGCGCAACAAGGGAAAAAAGTGCAATGATTTGATTGATAAAAAAGGAAGAGTTGGGTTATTGGGTGTCCCAGCTCCTTGTTTTCAAGGCCTTGTTCAAGTTGCATTAGGTGTCAAGAAGAACCAATATGTGTGGTTCTGTGGGAATGACATTGATCATCCTCGAGAACCAAAAAACATTGTATTGCAAAGACCAACATTGTATTGTTTCAACTGATAGTTTTATCAGCCAAATTTTGTCTAGACACACCTTGTTTTTGCCACGAAGCATATGTCTTTTAACAACTGCAGTAGCTACATTTTGTCTTCTCACATCTTGTTGGCACTTCAAATGATCTATCTTTTGATAATTGCACTAGATAAATTTGGTATTGGCATACATGTCAGGACTATGGATCAACTATCTTTTGAGAATCGTGCATTGTACATTAAGTTTGACCACACATGTTAAGACTGTGAATCGTCTATCTTTTGATAATTGGGTTGCCTTCTTGCAATGAGATGGAAAGATGATGGTTGTGTTTGATGTTGTAAATAATGAGAAGGTTGGTGTATTGACATGCAAGATGGAGAAAGCAATGATCTTATGCCATGTGTGATGGAGAACATAGCACATATGTTTTGATAATTGTATTATCCAAATATTGTCTACACGCACCTTGTTTTAGCCATGAAGCAAGTGTCTTTTAACAACTGTGTCTTGGTAGAGCATGTCTACTCACATCTTTTTGGCACTTCAAATGATCTATCTTATTGCTTTGCAAGATGGAGAAACTTATGCCATGATTTCCTTGTGAAATATGTCATATTTTGTCATTAAAGTTCACTAATGTTTTTAAAGAGAGGGACCCTTTTTTCCCATCGGTTGTATTACTCATACAATTTTTCTTGTATAATGCTTGCCGTGACCAACAAATATGATGTGATGTATGTATGCATTATGATCAAGAGGCCATGCTAGGGATAACAGTCTTTTCTCTTGTATGCTTGCCCCCCGTGATCAAGTTGGAGGGCCAATGGGTAGTTCTCATTTAAGTCGAACATCTTCATGTTGCTCACACCTAGCCAATCATGGATTTCTTGTTGATGTATTACCATTTCAAAAAACTATGACAACAATGCGTAACTTTCCTTGCTCATGGCTATTGTCGCTAGAGGTTGAAGATTGTGGATAGTGTGGCCTTTTGAAGATTGTGTACATAGAGGTTGGGGATTAGCAAAGCAACGGTTGTGCCTAACCAAGAGTGGGATACAAACTATTTGATAGATTTTTAAACAAGTGAGGTTGGGCTAGGCTCTCCGAATAGTTATGGTGGGCACCTTAGAACCCTCGTTGATAACAACGAGCCTTACACACAACCTGAACATGATATTCTTTTAAGACCTATTTTTGTGTAGAAGCTTTTAGGAAATTAGGTCATGTTCAGTATACGCGCCATCGTGCCTGGTCTCACACTTTTTTTTACATAAACCAATTTGTACAGAAGAGAGTTTTTTATACAGAGATTTTATGAAAAGTTTTGATTTATTGCCGGAGCAAGATATATATATAAGCACATTTGGGTTTGCATGAAGGGTGGTTTCAGCAGCAATAATCATCCTTATTATCTAGGAAGAGTAACCCAGCTTAAGGGTGGTTTTAGCAACACTCATGATGCTTGATTCTTCTTCCTTTGAGGACGCCTTAGCTGCACTCACCCTGTCTATGGGGCCTGTTATTGTAGACACACCAACAGGCGCTTGCCATGCATGAATCTCAGTCAACTAAATGAGGATTATGTCAGAAAGTTGAGAACACACCAACGAGTCAATAGTAATCACCCGGTTTAAGGCGCTGTTTGGGCGTGCAATTCATTAATCAACAAAGTTAGTGCGACAAAAGCTATACTGGGGTTTGATTACCTTGGATCTTGGGGACTCATTCTTCGCTCGAAGCAAGTTCTCCTGAATGTAATTATCAATCCAAAACCCATTTAAACTCTTTGTTACGTGTGTTCTTATCGTATTACAAAATTAGTTTGTAAAATATCTATCCTATATAGAAAAAACAAAATGCATGAGCACGCACCTCGTTTGGCCAAAGTATGTCCCTTTGGTAGCAAAACTGATAAATTTGGGTCTCTAAAAAGCTTTTACTTCTCTTGTCCACCCACTTGTATTGTTGAGTGCTCATGAAAGTTTATCTTTTGTTCTCTAAATGAGATTACTTGTAAAGGAGTCAATAGGGGGATTATACATTTTGGCTGTCACATGCACCCTATTGCTGAAGCAGTGACGACGAGATTTGGTTGAGATTCAGAGTAGAGTGAAAGAGATGGTGTCAAAAGATTTTAGTGGAAGACCAAGATCAATGCAACAAAAGTTAGCTAACGAGATTTGGTTGAGGTTCAGAGTAGAGTGAAAGAGATGGTGTCAAAAGATTTTAGTGGAAGACCAAGATCAATGCAACAAAAGTTAGCTAACGAGATTGCGACGCAGTCAACACTATTTGGGAAGCATGAGAATGATGCCAAACCTTGAGACAAAGAAATCAATGACTTACTAGTAAAGTTAGCACCTATATTAGACAAGTGACAACTATCAAGGTGGAGAAAGGAAGCCCAAGTGGAGGAAGGTCAATGAGTGGGAGATAATGATGCTATTTTCAAGCTCAAGAAGAATTTAATATTTGATTATTTCCAAAGCATGGTGTTTCTAGGAGAATTGTAATTCTCAGGATTTGATAGGTGCCATGTGTTTAAGATGTTCACTCAAGCCTTGGAAATGGTGTAGAGCTTGTTAAAAAAATGAGACCAGGAGGTGAGCTAGGTAGCTACTAGATTTTTTTTAATTTTGTGAGGAGGATGCATGACTGGACTACAATGGCTTGCAATATCTACAATCCATATGTTCAGGAAATGCAAACCTTAGCTATTGGTGATTTTAAGGTCGAGGATACAGAAGCTCAGACCCTATTTTCAAACCATCTTAACAGTGTGATGGAGAAGGAGGGATACAAGAAGCCAAAATTTAGAGGATTCATGGCTGATCAGGCCCAGGCAAACTGGCACATGCAGTGCGGATGGTCTACAATGGTGGCTCCAACAATGGGATGACGAGTGAGGAAAGATCTTGCTTATTTCATTGGGAACAAATCTTACAACAACACTACAAAAAATGCATTCTGCCACACAGTCAAGAAGAGTTTAAATCAAGATGCCGACGGTAGAAGTTTGCACCATCTACTGAGATAGAATTAGATTCTTTACGAGCTTGGTTGAGACAACGACATGTTGACAAGACAAAGCTATCCATGTTAGAGACATGGCTAGTATGGTGGCATGCCAGAATGGCACATTAGGGTGAATACATGATCAATTTACGAACGATGGCTTGGTAATAGTAATTTCTAGAATTTGTACACTTCTAGATTAAAAAATGTGGACTTGTTATGCTTGTTGATAAAGATATTGTGTGTGGTTCTCATGTCAATAG
Organism: Cibotium barometz; assembly: GCF_041138505.1. Lineage (NCBI taxonomy): Eukaryota > Viridiplantae > Streptophyta > Polypodiopsida > Cyatheales > Cibotiaceae > Cibotium > Cibotium barometz. The sequence goes on along the minus strand of NC_141057.1, from coordinate 21,817,114 downwards.
GAAATCGAGACCAATGAAAATTTTTTGGTGCCAAGAACAAACTTGGCAACGTCTGTGCATGGTAGCTGCTTGGCATCAAATGATGGAGTAAAGTATTTCTCTTTGTATAATGCTTGTCAAGGTGATTTTATGACAACCCTTTTGCAACAATCAAAGCATCCATACTCCCATCAAGGATGGAGACTCACATCATCCAGAGTATGAGTATGTGACTCGAAGGGTAAGATGGCCTAAGCCATCCCAAAGAGAGAAACAAACGAGATCAGGCACTGAAATCGACATTCACCCAACAAGGTGGGCTATTCCAAGGACCAATCCAGGAAGTGACGTTAGATACCTACGCAATAACGGAAAAAAGTGTGCAATGATTCGATTGATAAAAAAGGAAGAGTTGGGTTATTGGGTGTCCCAGCTCCTTGTTTTCAAGGCTTTGTTCAAGTTGCATTAGGTGTCGAGAAGATCCAATATGTGTGGTTCTTTGGGAATGACATTGATCATACTCCAGAACCAGAAAACATTGTATTGGAAAGACCAATGTTGTATTGTTTCAAATGATAGTTTTATCAGCCAAATTTGGTCTCTACACACACCTTGTTTTTGCCATGAAGCATGTCTTTTAACAACTGCAGTAGCTACATTTTGTCTTCTCACATCTTGTTGACACTTCAAATGATCTATGTTTTGATAATTGTACTAGATAAATTTGGTATTGGCATACATGTTAGGACTATGGATCAACTATCTTTTAAGAATCATGCATTGTACATTAAGTTTGACCACACATGTTAAGGCTATGAATGGTCTATCGTTTGATAATTGGGTTGCCTTCTTGCAATGAGATGGAAAGATGATGGTTGTGTTTGATGTTGAGATGGTGGGTGTATTGACATGCAAGATGGAGAAAGCAATGATCTTATGCCATGTGTGATGGAGAACATAGCACATATGTTTTGATAATTGTATTATCCAAATATTGTCTACACGCACCTTGTTTTAGCCATGAAGCAAGTCTCTTTTAACAAGTGTGTTTTGGTACAACATGTCGTGTCTTTTAACAACTGTGTCTTGGTACAACATGTCTGCTCACGTCTTTTTGGCACTTCAAATGATCTATCTTATTGCTTTGCAAGATGGAGAAACTTATCGTTTTCTTGTGAAATATGTCATATTTTGTCGTTAAAGTTCACTAATGTTTTTAAAGAGATGGACCCTTTTTTCCCATCGGTTGTATTGCCCATACAATTTTGCTTGTATAATGCTTGCCCCCGTGACCAACAAAGATGATGTGATGTATGTATGCATCATGATCAAAAGGCCATGCTAGGGATAATAGTCTTTTCTTTTGTATGCTTGCCCCCCGTGATCAAGTTGGAGGGCCAATGGGTAATTCTCATTTAAGTCCAACATCTCCATGTTGCTCACACTTAGCCAATCATGGATTTCTTGGTCATGTATTACCATTTCAAAAAACTGTGACAACAATGAGTAACTTTCCTTGCTCGTGGATATTGTCGCTAGAGGTTGAAGTGTGGCCTTTTGAAGATTGTGTACATAGAGGTTGGGGATTAGCAAAGCAACGGTTGTGCCTAACCAAGAGTGGCATACAAACTATTTGATAGATTTTTAAACAAGTGAGGCAGGTTGGGCTAGGCTCTCGGAAGGAATAGTTATGGTGGGCACCTTAGAACCCTTGTTGATAACAACGAGCCTTACACACGACCTCAACACGATATTCTTTTAATACCTGTTTTGTGTAGAAGTTTTTAGGAAATTAGGTCATGTTCAGTATACGCGCCATCGTGCCTGGTCTCACACTCTTTTTTTACATAAACCAATTTGTTCAGAAGAGAGTTTTTGATACAGAGATTTTATGAAAGTTTTTGATTTCTTGCCGGAGCAAGATATATATATACGCATATTTGGTTTGCATGAAGGGTGGTTTCAGCAGCAATAAACATCCTTATTATCTAGGAAGAGTAACCCAGCTGAAGGGTGGTTTCAGCAACACTCATGATGCTTGATTCTTCTTCCTTTGAGGACGCCTTAGCTGCACTCACCCTGTCTATGGGGCCTGTTGTTGTAGACGCGCTTGCCATGCATGAATCTCAGCCAACTAAATGAGGATTATGTCAGAAAGTTGAGAACAAACCAATGAGTCAATAGTAATCACCCGATTTAAGGCGCGGTTTGGCCGTGCAATTCATTAATCAACAAAGCTAGTGCGATAAAAGCTATATTGAGCCTTGGGGTTTGATTACCTTGGATCTTAGGGACTCATTCTCCGCTCGAAGCAAGTTCCCCTGAATGTAATTACCAATCCAAAACCCATTTAAACTCTTTGTTATGTGTGTTCTTATCGTATTACAAAATTAGTTTGTAAAATATCTATCCTACAGAAAAAGAAAAATGCAAGAAACACGCACCTCTGTACGCAAATCGTCAACTTGTTGCATGAGCAGTTGTGTCTGTTCAGGAAAAAAAAAAAAATTTGTATTTAGTTTAGGATAGAAATGTCGTATTCATTTAACAAAGTATCGACAATTACCTTTCTTTCTCTCACACGAGATAGGCCATTTTGAAGTTTGTTTTCAAGTTTTTGCAAGCTCCTAATCTGCAATTTGTCTAGATTCTCACCTGACATATTTCTTTAAAAATCGAGAAAAAAACAGAGAAAATTTAGTATACTGCTTCGATAGTATATACGCTGTATACCTACTTCAAGTCATGGGATACGACACAAGCTACCATGAAATGCTTACAAGCATTTGAGATGACAAATTTGGCACGAACATATATTCAATGCAGGAAAAGTGTTCTTACCTGTGCATTTCTTCTAGGACTTCTAGTTGGTTCTTCATTCGCACAGCCTCATGCCTCCAATACTAAACAACACAACATTATTGGTTATTAGTGGTCTTACCAATTGTTAAGTGTGAAGACCAAATTTGCCAAAGTCAAGACATGTTGTAAAAGTTATCTTTGAAGTCAAGCATTGGGGAGGGCTGTGGCTAAAAGTATAGGACACGTCATGAGAGATAACAGATAGAGTAGCTCTGGGAAGGTTGCACAAATTGCGAAGCTTACACACAAGTTCAATGGAGACGTCAGCGATCCTAGAACTCAAGGTCTTTGATCAAGTTTACGAGGCCTCATGTGGTGAGAGGGATGATCTTGCAAAGACCAACACATTTAGCCTTACAATAGATGGCAAGGCTGATGATTGGTATCAGACTCTCAGAGTTGAAGAACGTCTAAACTTTACTAGGCTTTGAAGGTTATTGCTAACACAAAGCTGAGAGAGAAGAAGATGAGTTAGTGAGAGATTTTATTACCGCATTTCAGCTCTTGTTGTGTTGTACATGAGCACTTTTCCAACAGTCAAGTGCTCGATCCATTTATCCATAGGCTTAAACATGAACATATCCATAATGGTTTGGTCATTAGAGGTATCACCACCTGGGAGGACGTCACGGCTAATGTCATCCAACTTGAGGATAACTTGATGATAAAGGGAGTAAAAGCTTCAAATTCTGAGTTTGTTGTGTTAGCTAGGGGTTGTAGTGCTACCACTGCAAAACCTGTAGCTAAAGGTAATACTCTAGTAGAAATGACTTGGACTCACTTCTCAAAAGACTATAAGAGAAAATGAAGGTTACCAAAGCTTTGAGCAATGCATACATGTATCCAAGGAGAGTGCTATATTGGTGTTCCATTTGCCGTTAGGGACATATACCACTAGCAAATGTCCAATTTTAAGAGCTCGTTTACAATGGTAACTATAGCTTTTGTGGGCGCTATAGTCACAAAGCCTGAGATTTTCAAATATGCCTATAGGCTATTGCCAATACAACAAGACCATAGCTAGCCTAAGCTGTCTGGAAAGACCTTGAAACCAACCATCGCCAGGTGGGACAAGAAAAGAATGTTTGTGTTCCGGAAAGTCAGGTCAACACTACCAAAAAGAGGAAGCTCTCTGAAGGAGATTTTAGTAGGAGAATGGTGTTGGGGCATTTACCACAGACCGCAACCGCATTCTTGTAACCGCACTAGATAAATTGTTATGCGCAATAGTCAGTAGGGATTCCAAGGGATATCATTAGTAGATGTATCTATTCAGATCACAGATACTATTCCTATATATGGATGTAACTGTATGTACGAATCAAGGGAATTATTCAATCAATGAAATCTGTTGCAATGTTCTGTGTAATTTTTCCATACTTGTCTTCAATCTCTGATGCTGTTAACCTTTTATCCATCTGTAAGATAAGTATGCTGTGAATGAGGGTAACCAATCCCATAATTGCTTATTGTCTGTGTAAGAAGTAAATGCAATTACACTTGGTGATCACGATGTTCGCGAATGCGCACCCGTTCTCAGGGGCCTCCTGAGTTGGTGGTCCCAGCAACTGGGCGGCGGAGCCACCGTCTCTTTGACGAAGCTCGTCATGGCTGGACGAGTAGCCTGCCTCTTTCCACAACAGGGCCAGAGGCTAGGTGGCGACGACGGAGCCGTTCCTGTCCTCCTATCCACACCCCAAAGACGAGTGGGTGTCCTTTGACACCCCAAACCTCTCCTCGAACAATGGCACAACGGCTGTTTCCTTCACCACTGGTGGTTCCACACTTGCTGCCTCTCGTGATGGTCGTGCGAGCCCATAACATCAAGTATTCTAAGTTTCGGGGAAAACAAGGAGAAGATCCGAATGCACATGTGTATCAATTTGATAACTCTTATGGCCTGAATGTGCCTCCATAGCACACAAACACACACACACACACACACAAGAGAGAGCAAGACACGAGAGAGATGGATAGCTGAATTTTCTTCTATCTTCTTCTTCTCTACTCAACTAACATAACAAAAAGACAAGAGTACACACTATATGGGTTAGTACTCAACTACTACAACATACAAGGGTCAGTCCATAATGTGAACCCAAATAAATAAGCTGGTGCTATAACTATGGCAGTCTCTAGTAATCCAAAATGGATGTCACACAGTCTGTTATCCCACTGGCTGCATATCACCCATAATCTCACCAACCATGCCAGTGGTGTAGATGTGGAAGCTATTACCCAGGCAGATCATCAATGTCCGTCGTAGCACTAGTTGAGCTCGATATCTCAACACTCCCCCTCGAGCTCAACTCCATAAACTACACTCCAAGTAAGCTCCTGAACCTGTGAAGCTTCTCTGTGTGCCCAATGCCTTCGTTGAAGATGTCAGCTACCTGATCCTGTGTGCTGACATATACCAGATCTAAATCTCCTACTAGAACCTTCTTCCTCACAAAGTGATAATGCACCTCAATGTTCTTTGTTCTACCATGATATACTGGGTTATTGGCCAACTGTATGTTGCTCATGTTGTCATAATATATGACAACTGCTCTATCCACGGGCTCTCCCATGACACCAAGTAGCTTCTGAAACCAAGCTACCTCACAAGCTATCATAGCTGCACCCCAGTACTCTGCCTCTATACTCATCAAGGTAATTTTTGGCTGCTGCTTATTGCTCTAACTCACAGTAGCACTCCCAAATGAGAACATAAAACCACTTATAGATCTCATGTCTGCAATACTACTAGCCCATATCTCTGTACTAGCCTCGTACAAAAGTCCATAGTCAAATGTGGACTTTATGTACTTGAGGATCCGTCTAGCCACATCCAAGTGTGGCTTCCTAGGAGCCTGCATAAATTGACTCACAAGTCCAACAGCATAGCTCAAGTCTAGCCTTGTAATGGTCATGTAGATCAAACTACCCACTATGCACATGTATGTAGTGGGATCCTCCAAAAGCTCACCTGTATTTGCAAAAAGCTTTGTGTTATGCTCCAATGGCAATGAAATAGGCTTGCAACCTATCATACCATACTTGGACAACATGTCCAAGCCATACTGCCTCTGCAATAGCAAAATGCCATAAGGTGATCTCACCACCTCTTAACCCAAGAAATATCGTAGCTCACCCAAATCCTTCATCTCAAACTTCTGCTTCAAAAGCATCCTGACATCATTTCCTTAAGCAAAGGCACTAACTCCCATGTTGCATTTGCATCCAATGCTGCCATCTCCTCATCCATGGCATCTTCCCATTTCTTTTTCCTAATTGCCTGCTCAAAGAAAGTGGGCTCAACCTCTTGTATTGCCTTTACCATGCAAGCATGATGATGGGCTGTATATCCATCATATCTAAACCTATCAATAAGGTATCTAACCCTCGTAGAGACCTTCGTACACCTAAATCATTGTCAAGTGTCCTCATCAAAACAACCCTAGTTCTCCTTACACCAGAAGTAACCATAGACAAAATGCCAAGCTCCTCATCAAGGCTCTTCTTAGAGCCACTAGAGTCACCATCCACATATGAGTGACCTGCTGACAGATGAAGCACAAAAGGTTGATCTACCTTTTTCCTTCCCTTTTTGTGATGCATGTGTACCTGTGTCATTTCTCAACTTGCCTGACCATGGACTAACATTGGATCCACTGCTGGAGGACTCCCCACGTCCACTCACCAGTGATAGCTGCTTTATATGTGATGTAACATCAGCACTTCTTACATCTGCATCTTCTATTGTCTTCACTACTGGTGCATACCAGCTACTCATCTCATCGAAGACAACATATTTGCTTACTTGCATCTCACGAGTGGTAGGGTTATAACATTTATAACCTTTTTGGTCCATAGCATAACCACAGTGAAGATGCATTTCTCGGCCTTTGGATCCAACTTTGTTCTCACCTCATCAGGAACATGTACATATGCAGTACACCCAAACACTTTCAAGTGAGACACATCCGGTCTTATGCATGTAAACTTATGTTCAGGAGTCATACCATAAACAGCTACAATGGGTGTTCTATTCATAATGTACACAGCAGTTGATATTGCTTCTGTTCAAAAGTAATGTGGCATATTCTTTCTAGCTATGAAGACACGTGTCACTTTTACAATGTGCCTATTTTTCCTTTATGCAACACCATTCTATTACAGAGTGTACCTGCACGTAAACTGCCTCTTGATTCCCTGCTTTCTCAAGAAATCACTGAACTCATTGGAGAAATATTCTCCCTCACTATCTTATCTTAGGCATTTTATTTGCATGCCTTTTTCCTTTTTGACCAAGGCTTTCAATCTCTGAAAGTGAGCAAACACCTCACTTTTCTCCATGAAATAAACCCACACTTTCCTATTGTGGTCATCAATGAATATAACATAGTACCTACAACCTGTAATTATTGAAGTCTTGGGTTGGTCCCCATATATCTGAATGTATGACATCCAATGGCCTTGCACACTGACATGCTTTTCATGTGGGAAAGCATGTTTGGCCTGCTTACCAAGTTGGCATGCTTCACATATCTTATGCATAGCCACCTAGGATGTTATTATGTCTTTCCTCTCCAGACGCACCAAGAGTACCCCAAAGAAATGATGCCAACATGTCAAGCAAGGATAATAGTATCAACTCACAATAAAGCTTTAAGAGCCAAAGACGTCATGTTCACATCAATGTTAGGTTCCTAAATGAGTGCTAAGGACACATGGATACTATGAAAGGATCAGAAATATATGGGTACCTAAACAGTAAAGAATAAAGTAAAGCCATCTATGTAATAGCCTTGTCATTGACCACCACCAATCACCCAAACAACTACATCAAAGCCAGCTAAAAAGATTTGGAAAGGATAGGAAAGGCAAAACTGGATCCCTATTAGAAAATCAACCCTCCCAAGCCAAGTATCAAAAAAGGTGTGGGTGCCAAAAAAGAAACCAAGTCAAAAAACTAACCTCAAGTGGCCACACAAATTGGTGCCCATTGAAGAGGTGACTGTGAAGCTATAAGAAGCTAGACAAAAGCCACAAATACCTTTACAACCTGACATCACACAAGATGCCAATCAAATTGGGGTAAAATAGGTGAACAGTTACACAATTCTCTCTCTCAAGGGCAAAGCTATCGTAGCATGCACACAAGAACACATGTCCAAACAAGACATGTTCACACAAGAACCTACTATAAATTCTATGGATTGGTTGATTCAATGGATAAAGTAAGAGTTGTTATGTTCCATAGAAGAACTATAAGCGTTATATCAACACACTCCTTATACATTGAGAGCTTTATCCCGATGGATTGAACCAATGGAGTATCAAGCTACTAAATATAATAATGGCGATCTTGTAGTACAAGCTCCGGAGGACTAACTTGCTAATTGAGTTCTAACACTACTAACAACCCTGTAGAAATCACTTCACTCACAATTCAATCAGATTCACCATAGTGATTTTATAGAATCACACCGATGATTTTTGGCTCCCATCTTGGAAGCCATAAATTACTCCTACATTGCATCATCTTCCACTCTCCAACCTCACATGTTCATAAACTCACATTCCTATCACCGTGATTCTACATAAATCATGGCCGTGACTTTGAACCCTATAGAATCGTGCCATAGAAAATGAACGAAAACTAAAATATATTAAGCCCTCAGGATGTGTTGTGATACCTTGTTCTTGAATTAAGTTTTATTCAGATGCATCTCACTTGACATAATTGGAATAACCATGATCTCGCCTACTATTGTTTGCCATGATTATAGCCATTGTTGATGTGATCACGGTAATGGTAGTAGACATAATCACGGCCTGCACTTCTATGCTAGTAGGAATCAAGATGCTACCACATGTCACATGCATTAACCATAATCCCGCAAGCAATAAGTAGGTGAATAGTTCTTCATTTTTTTCATTATCTTTTCCATTTTTGAGTTTTCAAGCTTCCTCCATCAACGATTCCGCCTACGCACCTGCTACTTCACATACATTCATTACCATCACCCATAGCCATCTCCAAGTAGGAGCAATTGGTTTCCCCTATATCCTTCATAAGAGTTCTTAATGTGTCTCTTAATCTACATGCATGATTAATGATGGCCTGGTGAGTATGAGTTGGTGTTTATCTTCTCTCACTCTTCCCCTCCCATCCTTGTATTTAATGTACATTCATTTGGTAGCACAAACCTAGGTGACCTCTTTCTAGCCCTCACTATCAATATCTCATGAGCAAAACTATAATTTCTACAAAAGCACGATCCTCCTCCATCACTGTGATTGCATAACCATGGCTACCAAAACCAAGCCAACTCAAAACTTACCCCTTTCCATTCAAGGGGCCAACGGTTCTCATTGTTGATGCCCAATGAATTCAATTTATCACCATGATTCTACAATCCATGGAATCACAACCATGATTCCTACATCACTAATCACAATGCCAAAAGTCACCAATCCAAAGGCTTGCACATGCCATGATTACCACATCATCAATCATGGTGCCATGTCACTAATCATGCCCTAGAATGTTACATCAGCACTGATAATGCAATCACAATGCCAAGTCACCAATCCAAAGGCTTGCACATGCCATGATTACCACATCATCAATCATGGTGCCATGTCACTAATCATGCCCTAGAATGTTACATCAACACTGATCATGCAAGCAGAGCTTAGCTTTACAACATCAGTTAGCTACTCTAATTGTCCAAGATTTAAGAAAAATATCCATAATATTTTAACCATGATTCTGTAGTCTGTAGAATCATCACCTCGTGATTGATCACCAATCATGGCACCACATCACCAATCATGGTTATATATTACATCATGATTTCCATGTCATCTATCTAAAATCATGTCACCAACAATCATGTACAAAACCACGAATCAATTACCATCATGCATAGTCCCAATTCTTAATCCTTGATACTGCTTCCCAATGGGTGAAGACCATGAGGTATATCAAACCATGATTTTATAGTCTGCTAAAGTCATTCTAGAGAGCTATAATTCATCCTCTAATACCCTCAAATAGTTCTATGCTAACATTCACAACTTATCCTAACACAAAATTCTAACAAACAAAACTCTTAACACGAGAAATGGTACTCCTGCCAATCAGTGAACTGATAAAGCTGTCTTTGTTTTAGTAGAATGGCACGTAAGGATGTGAATCCTGACCCCTTTTATAAGGACCCCAGGTCACCACTATCCTCAAAGGGAGATGGTATAATCCCAAATAAGAAGGCCAAAGAAAAAGTAGCCAGACCTTTCCATCAAAAGACTAGCTACCTCAAGCCCCTCATGGATCAATGCAACAGCACCATACTCAGCCATACCAAGACAATGGTGGAGAACAAAAATGTATATTTTAAGTACCACTCTCCTAGGTGTATGCAACTAGTGTGAGAATAACACAGAGATAAAAGAGAAGCTTAACCAAATAGGGGTCAAAAGTTGGGTAGAGGAAGTACAATGCAAGGTGTACACCAAGGTCATGCCAAATTCCTAACCTCTTACTAGCAAGGATCCAAAAGAGGAACAACCACCAACATAGATGGATCAAATAAGGTAATATTGATGATAGAAAAACTCATCCAGGAAGCCATGCACCAAACTTTTTTCCTAATCCCACGCCCTTCTCAAAGAAGCTGGATTTCTTGGATATTTTCCCAGCCAACAAAGTTAACAATGTTCAAAGGTCTTGAAATCTCTACCCTCAAGGATCCAAAGCTAAAGAAAGCATGCTGAGTGTGCCATAAATGATTATGAAAGTCAAGCCAAACATATACAATAGTGCACAAGGTTTACACGTTGCACAAAGGTGACAAAGATGATTGGACTAGCATTCTGCATAGGGACTTCACCCATTACTTGGTCAAGCATGGAAACAAAGTGGTCAACTAGTATATCCTCACATAGGTGCTTAACCACACTGCTGGGATTCTAGAGAGCCACTCCCAATAATCAAAGAGATTTCCCTGGATAAAGAAGCATTCCAGAAGTGATTACAAGAGCATTTGGTAGTGTTAGTAGAGTAACAGGATTTGATGGCAATGCTTGAGTTGGGCTCCCCGCCAATAGAACATGCAAAGAATAAGAGAGTCAATACGAACCCCTAATGACCGATCTCTATTCTCCCAACATCCTTGGCCCCACCTCATGAAAAGGAGAAGGAAAGTATGGTAGGCAAGGTTTCAAGAAACCCGGCAAGGTTTCAAGAAGCCCACCACCCACTGCCTTCTCCATCTCTGCAAGAACCCACAACCATGAAAATACATGAAGAGGCCACTCTCCCTAGCATGCCCATCCTGAAGTTTGAGGTGTTATGCATCATACAAAACCAAAAGGGAATCCTACCTCCTCTGCCCCACAAAAACACAAAAAAGTGGCACCTCCTTGGGATTTAGATGAGACTTTCTAGTTGGAGGAACTAATTGCCCAAGTGTCTACACCCGAGTCATAGAATGAGCAGATTGAAAGCATTCAAAGCAGCTCTTGCAATGAGGTGGAATTAGTAGCAAAGGACCAAAGTGAGAAGAAGAGCAAAAAGAAGAATCATTTAAGTCACTCCTCCCCTCTAGCTACAGGATATAGACACAACATCAAGGAGGTTTTTTATACATGAGATCAAGAAGGGTCTCCTTCACTACCTCCTCACTACCTCTAAACAAGTACAATAGGGTAAAAGAGTACTTGAAATAGGGTGAAAGAGAAAACTATGAGATGGAGGCCTATGTCTTCGACCTTAATATCTTATCAATCCAAATGATGGAGAGAAATTTCTACATGTAAGCCTCTACCAACCGCATGTTCAAAAGACAAGCTAGTACCCTAGGAAAGGTAAATGCCCAAGTAATGTCTCAAGGACATTGATATTAAGCATAAGGAGACACCAGAATCTTAACACAAAAGTATAAGAACTCCTTGCACAGTTGGAGTACCATAGGTAGGAGGTAATATATGAAAAAGACCACCATACATAGTTGCAAATCCAGGTGGAGAGCCTCACAAAAAAAGACCACCATACAGAGTTGCAAATCTAGATGGAAAGCCTCACAAAAATAGTTGTTATAACACTAGAAGAAAAGGAGGAGTTATAGGCTACTAAAACAAGCTTAAAGGTTGCGAGAATTATGAAGTACAGGCCCGAGATCTCAGAGAATCCTTGTAGGACTTGCAACCTAAAAAGGTAATCATGATACACAAAGCCATTAAATCTCACATCTAAATAAACAAAATTTGGATGCACACACAACCAGAGAAGGTCTATAGGTCGACTTGGTGATCCTCACAAAGGAGAGAGATAGCCTCACAACTTAGAACCTACAACTCAGTGAATCCCACCGCCAACAAAGCGAAATTAGGGTGGAAATTCTCACAAAGAAGACATATGGCCTTGCCACTCAGAACCTATAACTCTCTGAAGCCCACCAACAAAGAGAAATAGAGGTAGCCAGTGTTTTAGCTGACCAAGAAACCTAGGTGTAGCAGCTCTCCAACAACAACTAAGCTACCCCAGGGAGCTGATCAAAGACAATGATAATTCTTTCCGTAAGCTAGTGGAAAGAGAATCTCCCCTTGTTGACCTTCCACAGTGGTTCCTGGGGCTCTTACACATAGACCTTTACCTTGTTATTTATTTCACTAACACTCTCTCTCTCTATCAATATAACGTAAATCTAAGTGAGGAACTAACCCAAGGAGATTTGGCATTAATTTAACAAAATACCACAAGATAGGTTGATCCCATAGTCATAGTGGATATATTTATGGGGGTTCTTTTGCTAAGGAAGGGTCAAGCTCTATATACATGTCCCCTACACTTTATTGTACTCAATGTTCAATCAATTGGTGTAGATTGCTCATACACCCAACTAACTTTAATGAATCTGAGGAGCTTCTAGAGCTCATGAAACCTACTACCATTAATTCTTTTATTGCTCCTCTCCCTAAAATACAACAAAACTTTAATTGTATACTCACACATGGGTGAGTAGAAGCCTGGGATACATACCAGTATCTTGTCCTCCAGAGTAGTAAATCTTACTACCCTTATGGCATTCTCAAAATTTTTGATATCATTTGTGCACATCTGTATACTTTACTAACATCATTAGTGAGAATGAAGACCTCCATGCAATTCATGATTTCTTTATAACCCCTACTTGGTGTTTGGTCCAATCACTCTTATATATCTAATATATATGATAGTAAAAACAAGGATGACAGTAATGTACCACTAACTAAGAGTGATTTTTCCTCTTCCTCCTTTGATTTCCCCACCAATACTCTCGACCTCGAGGAACCCCTGGATGGCAAACCAAAGGCCGAACCTACTACTCAACAAAGTCATGAAGTTGCGGATTATTACTGCATCGACCCAATTTTAGATCTACCAATAGAAGAGTATGAGAAAATCCATTACTTAAACCCCATCTCATGCACCAAGAACTCTTACAAATAACCCCTTTTGATCCCACAATTCCTATACAAGTAGAAGCATATGCAATGGCAACCGAGTTGCTATAGGTTTACCATATCCTTTAGTTAGTTAGGATCAACCAGAAGCAACAAAGCTTGGGTAGTTGGCTCAACATGATTCATTATGTACAAATGTGGTGTGAATCTCAAGGCTCGCTAACCCATGGCTTGCTAATTTTCTTGAAATATGCATTGACATTTATGATTTCCCATGCTTATAAATGATGAAAGCAAGAGCATTCAATAGAGTCAAGGGGAGATTATGAAGAAATCTAGATGAACACTGATAGCCAAATTCTAGTGGAAAACTTTGGTATCCAATAGCAAGCTTGGCGGTGGTGCCATTCCTTGCCATAAGGCAATGTGCTGCCATCTACAGGGTATCCCCATGGCACCTTTGCATAGATCCATTATACATGACAATTAAAATAAGGTTCATTGGTTCTGCTCGAAGCATGCATTCAGCTCGGATTTCATATTTCTTGGGATTTTTTTTTTGTATTTGAAGATGAGAGATGGAACATGATTTGTAACATCTTGAATGGGAATTGAGGGTTGTCAAGTTGGCATATGAGATGTAATTGCTTCTTGGTATATTAATATATATTTATATTGCTCCGAAAAAAAAGGTTCACTAAAAGAGAATTCAAGTAAAGTCAAGCTCGGGATTCACACTTCCTTTACAACTTTCCTTACTTTGAGCATAACAAATTTGAGACTCTCAACAAACAATGGTAGTTTATGCTCACCACAGTGCATGCATGGAGGGAAATCCTAGATCTAGTTGTAGTAGGCTATCTGTAATTTTTTTAATTGATCTTCTTCTCATTGACATCCAAGATGATGTCTACAGCTATAACCAAAAGGGGACATGCTTTGATCTTAACACAGGGCCTTCCGATAGTGGTATCATGTACTACTAGCATAGGCTACATTGTCTACCATCATACATGCATACTAATTTTGAGAATATGATTCATGCCAACTTTTGGAGGTCTCTCTACTTTCTCCATAGAACTCTTTGCATCCTGTGGTCCAAAAAGAGTTTCTACAAAGAACATATAGTTCAACCGGCCCTACAAAAATAGATTCCAAGGATGGAATCTCCAATAGGTAGGGGACATATTAATCCGATTTTGAGGTTAACTTAGCATCTCTCCATTACAAGAGATATAGCACAATAAGTGTCATGAAATGGTACTATAAATGTTATAATTATGAGAATGGTTTGCAATGCCAAATCCATGTATCTTATAATCATTTAGCTCTTTTTTTTAACATTTTGGGTAACCAACTGTGAATAAGGGCCAATTGTATAGATAACAAATTCTCATAATGCAAGACCCAATCCCCCTTTGTACCAAATTGAGTTTAGCCTTATCTCCTTGCTCTCTTGTGTCTATGATGTGTGAGAGAGAGAGAGTTAAGGGGAGAGAGCTTCATTCTTGGTACACATTTCTCTTATGCTTGTGCTCATGAGTGTGAGAGTAGAGAGGAGTAAGTGTCTTGGTATGAGGAGAGACATCCTTATAATGATAGTTTGAGGAAGGAGAAAAAGGAATGGTGCTAGCTACCACTAGAACAACATGGAGTTCTCAAAGATAAGAGCTTGGATGCCATCAAGTTTCCCACAACATGTTAAGGGAAGCATTATCCATTGCATTTGGAGAGATATAGTGTAACAATGCCTTATCTTTTAATGTGGCAGAAGTAGCAACTATAGAATTTGCAAAAAGAAATGGTTTCCCAAAAGTAGCAACTATAGGATTTGCAAGAAATGGCTCCCCAAAAATAGAAACTATAGGATTTATAGGAAGAATTCTCAAAAACGATTGTAAGGTTATAGGAGACCCAAACAACTCATGAGATGCAAGACAAGATTAAAATGGCAAAGAATGCAACAGAACAAATAAAGACTCTACTACACAATTGAAAAAACAAGCTTAAGAAATGAAAAATAAGCCAAACAAATAAGTTTAAGATATAAAAGTACTTCCTGTATTATAGGATTATGCAAAAGAAAACTTTAAGGGAATAAGGCCCACTTCAAAACAATGTTTACAAAGGTAAGAAG
Source organism: Cibotium barometz (assembly GCF_041138505.1). Classification (NCBI taxonomy): domain Eukaryota; kingdom Viridiplantae; phylum Streptophyta; class Polypodiopsida; order Cyatheales; family Cibotiaceae; genus Cibotium; species Cibotium barometz. The sequence continues at coordinate 21,801,699 of NC_141057.1, read as the reverse complement.
AGATGGCAATAGTGAAAAGAGTACTAAGCCACCAAGTGGTGCTAAAAATGCCATCAAAAGGTACTAAGGAACCTAAATGGCAAGCTATATGCTACAAAGAAGGAGATAACTAAGATAGAAATTTAACTAAATTTTAAATATCAATATGCAATGCTACAAAATTCTACCATCTTTGATATGATATAGGGAGAGGATGCTAGAGATTCATTTTTGCAATTGACTTAACGTATGTACTCATACTCTCTACACCCTATCCTAAATTTTAAATATTGGTGTGCATTGCTATAAAGTTCTACCATCTTTGATAGAGGATGCTACATTCATTTGCCCAATCCACTATCTTCAACACCAACCTCTCCAAACTAGCCTCCCTCCAAAAGTTACAACAAAGTTTTGATGATTTATTCAAAACACAAGGTTAGCTCAAAGCTTATGAAACCTATCAGAACTTACTCCTCCATAATATCTTCTTATGAAACCTATCAGACTTACTCCTCCCTCTTATTATGTTATCCTGTGGGTATTCTCGCTTTATATCATAGAATATATACTTATTTAGAAAATATTTTATGATATTTAGTTTTTGACTTTTATATTGATCATATACCCCACAATCACATGTCAATATGAGCAAGAAGTACGTATATTATTTGATTCTATCAACACTTCCCCTATGACCATAAAGATGAAACATAATAATAGAAAGAGAGAGAGAACTTACCTATCTCATTGAATTTGTCCTCTAACTTTAAGACTTCTTCCATCTCACCTTCCTAAGAAAGGTGAGGCCCGTAATGGTCATGTAAGTGAAAATATTAGTAATTATTATTTCTTTCTTCCTCATCACTATTCACCTACTAACCCTCTATTTTCCCACTACTCAGCGGGTGTACGTTGTTTTTCCAAAAACGAGGTCCTTCTATTAGTTAATAGAAAAAAAACTCAAAATCCTACATAAAAACTTGCCTCTGTATGGAATCTCTGAATGGAACGAGGATCAAAGAAAAAAAAGGAGAAATGATGTAAGGCTATCTCATACAAGGGATGGTGGAGGGAATAACTACACAAGTGGCTAGACTCATCACCCCTTTCTGTGAGAGAAGGACCAAGTTGCTAGAGTGTCAAGAAGTCTTCTCCACACTTATGCATATGGTCAGAACCACCTTGATGCTTCCCCCACCATTGACTCCATGGGAGCGTGTACTTTGAGGAAGACCTACATACAACATACATTCAAAGGGTATTAAAAATACCCTTTTGTGAACTTTGACTTAGTATAATGATCTCTTTTTCTTTATAAACTTACAAGTTCTTTTTAAAATACCATTGAAAACCCCTTTATGTAAGTACATTTCTGTAAATGTTTCTCAAAATATTGGTTTAAAAACCCCTCCTAATGATCGCACGTAGTAGACTTACATATTTTTAAGTGAGTCCCCTAAGGCCTATTAACTCTCTCTCATCCTCACTGTTATCAATTGTCCCTCCTACTAATCCTTTAGAGCATGAGGACTTAGTGGCAGCATAACCGAATATAATGATTTTTAAAGGTCGAGCTAGAGAATTTGGGACATTAGCAACAACAGTCGAAGAGCTCCAACAACCAAAAAAGTCAAAGAGAAGTTATGCTAGCTACACCTTTGGATGAGGACAAGAGCATGGTCCATATTGATATAATAAATTATACTAAATCCTAAGTTAAGGCTCAATTCCTTGTTTAGAGTAACATCCTTTCATGATGCCACATACACTTTTAGCCTAGTAGAAACCTTGAATGTCATACAATGCTAGATATGATTGAGCTACCACTTACCAGTGAAAAAGGAACCTTAAGGGAGAATGTGGAAAAGCATTAAAATTTAGCCCACACACAATTAGAAGTATATTTTAGAAATCAAGTTAGATAATTATGTGCAACTATCACATGTAGAGGCAAAAGAATCCAACACACATAAGAGGATGACATAGAGATGATGGTACATAGATATAAACAAGATAAAGAGAATCCTCATCTCATTAAAAACTATGAAATATAGCCAAGATAAATATAGAATGACAAGTATTTCCTAAAAAATGAAGCTAATATAAGTCTTAGATGCATGCTCCAAGGGGATTAGATCCATGCTACATGCCAATATAACATAGGTATAAACCAACATTGGAGTTTTGTGGTGAGAAGAAGAAGAATTCATGCTTTTGTTACAACTTCCCATTTTTCCAACTTGCACCTTTCAACGTATCCTTTTTATCATTAAGGCATGGAAGAGTATAATCAATCAAGTTATTGTTGCAACTTGGAGGTTTCTAAAGATATCCGTGGTGTATCGGCCACTAATTTAAATAAAAATTTGAGTCATTTTTCTTGATGAACAACTTATAATTTGATAAGAACAAAGGTCTAGAACTAAGAGTAATCAGGTATTACTAACATCCACTACACTCCTCGCACCTCCATACATGCACAAACTTTTGAAGATATTATTAACATAGGATTTTGGATAACACTTCCATATTTTAAATAAACTCCTTCCATGTTGCAAAAGTACATGAACTACATGAACTACTGCTCACACACTCTTGATGATTTTCCTTTCAAACAATAGGTAAACTTCTAAGGACAACATTATATGTATTAAGGGGGATGTTAACCTCATCCCAAGGGTTTATAGTTACACTCTGCTACACATGAGAGAAAGTGATAAGTGTTATATGTAATGGTAGTATAGACAAATGTCCAAGCTATCCATGTAATGGCAATATCAGCAAATTTAATCTTTGTGAAAGGCTAGCCATGTCAAACGTCTATTTAGTTGACTTTTGAGTTTTGGGTACCCAAGTATGAACAAGGTGCAATTGTGGGGGTACCCAAACACAAATAAGTACCAGTTGTATACAAGTGATTTTATCATAATGCAAGACACAAATCCCCTTTGTGTTATGAGTTTTAATCATGATTTTATGCTATCTAGTTACTATGTAGCTCGTTGTATATGTGTGAGAGCTTAGAGTAGAGGTATGCTATTCTTGATCCATGTTGAGAGGAGTAAATTTCCTACTTAGAAGATAAATTGTAGGAGAATAGAGCTTCAACACCTAATTGAGCTTACAGAGTTCAAGAGGTTTAAACTTGAGAGAAAGGTAAGTTTCCCCATGATACGTTACATTATACTCTTCCATAAATAGTCAATGTGTAGAGTTCTAGAAAGGGTAAGAAGGAGATATAACAAGTTCATATCAACGGGGAAAAATATATTTTTTAATTTAATATACTTTATATTATGGTTGAAAACTCAAAAAAACATAATCACTTTGTATAAGTAACATTTTTGTACCTCAGTATTTGACGCTATAACATTTCCACTCTTTATCCTTGAGCACATTTCATGTCTTTCAAATATCTTTTGCATCCTGTCAAAATAAAAATTTTAAATTTAATCTCTCTCTCTCTCTCTCTCTCTCTCTCTCTCTCTCATAACTATAGGCATACTTTGAGGGGAATAGGGCATGGAAGAAAAAGATACATTGCTATTTTGTAAATATCCAGAAGGCCTCCAACTCTGTTGCTTGATACCCATTTCTAGATTAAGTAAAGGAGATTTAGTTCTCATTAGACCCTATATCAGGTGACTCAAGGAGTTAAGAGGGAACCCATGGGACATTAGTACTACTGGAATTTAACTCAAATGGAAGCATTAGTAGGTACAAGGTGAAAATCAAGAAAATTCTCTTGATGGAGCTCTAAAACAAGTTGTATTCTTTACCAAGACCATTGAAGGTCACGAACACCATATCATTATTATCTACTAGAGATCCAATAGAAGCAAGGGCACCTATAATCCATTTAACATTCATTAAGTAATCATTTATACTTAGCTTTCCTCTGGTCACATTATGCAACTTTTGAGCTTGGGTACTTGTGTTGTACATCTTCAATAAGGTGACCCAAGTCTCCTTAGGTGTTTACGTATCTTGTATATACACAACCATAGAGTATGCCACACTCACAAATAACTAGTATAACATCTTTCTAGCACTTTCAAGCCATGCTTTATATGCTTGCATTTGTCGAGAGGTGGTATTTTCTTCCCCAATCTTTGGCTTCCTTTTTATAATCTATGATGAACTCCGAATATCTTTTTCCCATAAGGAAATTAGTAATCACTTTCATGCTTGGAAGCTATTCCTATCTAGCTTCTCGCTCACAATTCGGGATGGTCGATTGTCAAACATGATTTCTTGATTATTAAATAGTGTTTGAAAAAACTTATGCACATATAGAGAAAACTTGCAATCTCTAACATTGTGGTACTAGAAAATTGTTATAATGCCACTACAAGTGAATCAGTTCACACACATACATTCAACAACACTTGTAAACACTTAGATTCTCTGCCACTATATATGAGCTAGTGAGATATACATACATTCACTAATACCTATATATGAACTTGTTATATTGCCACTATATGTAAACTTACTATAATGCCACTATATGTGAACCTCAAAGGGGGGTCACTGTACTAACCCCATATATAGCACGTGCATTGAAAGGATATTTAAAAAACCCCCTACTTACAGATTTTTGAATATTAAAATCAATCCTTTTGTAACACTTCTCCTTATGTATCAAAATTTTCACCATTTCAATTAAAAATTCCCTTATGTATGTAAATTTTTTTTTGTAACTCCACGAGAAAAAAAACCCTTCTGTTGAGCTCACATGCTATCTTACATATTTTTGTTGAACCCTCCCTCTTCTCCCCTCCGGGCAAGATATGAACGAATCACATGTACATACATTCACTAATACAGTAACACTTAGATTGTCTACACGAACTATCCTCCAATGAAATGTTTGTTGTAACTTTGCAGTAAACCAAAAATTGGACATAGGCAGTCAATATCAACATTTAAAGAGAGTATCTAGGAAACTTGTAAAGTTAAAATAGGACGTGAAGCATGCCTTAATCATGCCAAAATGTGTAATAACTCAATTAACAAAGTTTCTTACACATAATATGGTCTTCTTCCTTCATCCAGGAGGATGCCTCAATTTGATATAATGACTTCCTTATCTTCCTGTAGCTCTCACAGCTACCAAAGGTGTTGCTTCAAAATCAAAGATGGAGAGATATGGACATACCTTTACCCATGTACCTCTTCCTTGCTTGCCTTATTCTTGCCTCTATAGCTCTTACACAAACTAGAGCTTTGATACCATAAAGAGAATTCAGGGAGAGAGAGAGAGAGCTTTAGTTCCTTGCAAGCAAACATGGACACACAACAAAGAGCAAGATACAAGATAGATGGATAAGCTGAATTTTCTTATATCTTCTTCTCTTCTCTACAACCATTTAACATAAAGAGATAAGAGTATATAATATAAGGGAAATTACTCTCCTTCTATGACATACAATGATCACTCCATGGTGTGAACCCGGCTATATGAGTTGGCACTATACCTATGTCATACTCTAGTAATCTAAATATGGCTATCAAATTGTATGTTTTTCATTGGTATCATATCAACCATAATCTCACCAACCATGAGAATGGTAGAAGTGCAAAAACTATTACCTAGGTGGCCCATCAATATCCAAAGCACTAGTTGATCTCAATATCTCAACAAGTATGAGCTAAATGAGCAGGAATATTACACGAAGGACATAGCATGCCTCACAACCTTCTTATCCTTTAGAAGACCAAGTCTCAACAATAGGTTCTCTTTTACAATGAATTTATCAAGTTTGGAGAGACTTATCTGACTGGATGACTGGGAACCTAAGAGTCCACAAATCTGAGCCTAAAGAGGAGGAGCATGAGCTGTGTGACACTAAGCATTATTCTCTACTTCATCTTGCAATTCAATGCTTTGTATTGTAAAGTTCTCATTTCTACCACTATGTTTTTTTTTTAAAACTTGGTGTAAGCTCTAGGAAAAGGTTTTTTTGGAAGTTTTGAAGACATATCTAGAGAAATGTCTAAACTTTCAAATAACACAATTGTTCATACCTCCACCATGCGATGATGGATAGTTGAATGAGATAAACTAAACTCTATAGAAGTTCAAGATTAGTCTTATTATTGATTCCTATAAGCTCTAGAAAACCATAAGATGGGTTTATGCAAAGAAAAGTCTACTCAAGATCTAATAGATCTAGTACAAATCATGCCACATTGGTAGATCCACTATAAACCATAGTGTCAAATCCCTCTCTTGCTTTGGCATAGAGGCAAAGGAACACAAAAATGCTATTTGTCATCGTCAATAGAGTCATTGTTTTGATGATGATCGTGATTCAACATATTACCATAGCTTTTGAAGCATAGCAAGTTCTTAGAACCAGTATGAAACAAGGACTAAGACAAGGATTCAAAACCTTGAGAATCAACTTACAGAGTAAAAAGGCATTCTAAAGGAGAAGTATACAAATTCATATCATAGACAAATAATGTGCAAGTGCAGCTGAGTGTTGTCCCTAAAATATGACAATTTGGTGACTTCAGTGAACATGTAACTGGGCTACCTGCTTCTTAATTTTGAGGACTTTGGTGCAATGCTTATGGAGGAGTAGATGTGTTTTAAATATAGAGATGGTAGTAATAGTGCATTCTCTATAAAGACAAAGAAAAGAAAGAGGAAGGGCTCCAATAAACCCAATGCTTCTGAGAAGAAGAAATCAAATGCAAAGTGTTTCTAATGTGAAGCCTAGTCATGTGATGAAATCAGGTGCATTGACTCTTTGAAGCCACTTTAAAGCCCTTGAAGGAGTTCAAGAATAGTGTTGAAGAAAAACTAGAGCTATTTATGATAATTGAAGAAGTCTATGCAAAGGTAGAACATTCCTCTGAATCTGTCGATGGTTCATAGATCATCGATATTGGAGCGTCCCAACATATGATAAAGTCTGTAGGGAGATTCCATCCTAGCGGCTGAGAATGATGCCAGATTCCTAGGCATGGGGGATACCGTACAATTTCTTTTGTTTCTAGAAATGGTGATTTTAAGAAGTTGTTTGATGTCCTTTATGTGGTAGACGTCAACACAAAACTAATGCTTATTTTTATGTCCATAGTTTACCTTGACTTGAAGCTTCTCATCATAAACACAAGCATAATGTCATAGGGATAGAAATCTTATAGGGAGAGGAATCTGACACAATGACTTGTATGAGCTATCAACTTTCATAGCTCGAGTTGATATCAAGACAAGCAAGCTACGACATGAAAGATTTGGACACATGAGCTTTGTAGTCTTAAAGGAGATGCAAAGGTCTAGGATTGTGGCACATCTACCAACATTTTTTGAGATGTCAAATATATGTGAAGCTTATAAGATGGGAAAGCAGCATTAGGATTTCCACAAGAAAGGAAGAATTATGCAAAGGCTCATGTAGAGCTTATACATGTAGGTCTTTGTTGGTAAAATGTCAACCACCACATTGGGTGGCTTGTTTTAATTCTTATTATTGCTGTGTGATCGATGACTCTAATAGGAAGATGTGGATCTATTTTCTTTAGGATAAGGCTAAAGCTTTTGAAAAAGTCAAAATATGGCATAACTTGGTAGAGAGTAATACAAAAAAGACTAAAAAAAAGGTGGAAGAAGTTTAAAAAAGAGTAGTGAGGAGAGGTAACATCAATATTTTATAGTTGTAGAGATTATGCTTAATAAAAAATGAATACATGTTTCATTTTTGGACCGAGGTAGTTTAAAATGCATATCCTTAATAACAAGAGTTACGTAAAGGCATGATACCTTAAGAATCTTATTTGAGTAAGAAACTTTGAGTTACATATTTCAAGACATTTGGATATGAATATTATTTTATGCATATTCTTGACTCATCTAAAAGCAAGTGTATCTTCTTGGGATTCAAAGAGTAGGAGGTGTATCTTCTTGGGATACAATATGGATTCAAAGGGTTACTAATTATTTTTTGCATGTTCTAGACTCAACTAGGACCAAGTGGATTCCAAAAGTAGAAATAGTATCTCTTTGGGATATAGTTTGGAGTTAAAGTGTTACCAATTATACAACCTAGAGACATTGTCATGGTGTGGTGTTTGAAGAACACCCTCATTAGGTGGACGAGAATGCTTTATCACTTAGGACACAATCACTCTCAAGAAATGTCCATATCACGTGCCTTAAAGCACTTATATATATCGCCTTTTTAAATTTGTCACTTATTTTAAAGGACCCTCTATTATATACAAACTCCTTTTTACAAAAGGATCTAATGTATATATAATACATTTATCCTTGCATATTTTTTATAACCCCTATACAAAGGAAACCTATAAATATACTCCTTGTATACTGTCAGGCTAAAATCTGAGAGGATTTTTTGGTCAGTGTACATATGGTGCGTGTGGTGTGTGAATAAAATTTGCCCTGAATGCCCTGGCAAGTGTACAGGCCGAGTGTTTTGGTTGTGAGCTGGAATATGCACGTGTTTTTTTGGGAGAAAATGCTGGTGATCTGGGAGTTTTATTGCATCAGTATGGTGTGCCGGTGGTTGCTAAAAGCCGGGTACCGACTGGAGAATTGACGGATTCAGTATGATAATGATGTTGATGACGAGGATGCAGGCAACTCTCGCATTTATTGGAAGATTCGGCGCGGTGGTATTTTCTGGAAAAGTATAAGGGGAAGGGGCTCTTGTAATAGTAGTGGTGGCCATTACTTGGTGGTTTGGAGGCTTTTAAAAATAAAATAAAATATATATAATATGGCCAATTTAGAAGGCCACATGGAAGGAAAAGGTGGCGGCCAGCTTTGCTTCGAGAAGGTGACAGGCGCTCTGAAAAACGGTGAGGAGGCCCTACGTATCAAGGGAGCAGAGGCGTGTATGGTTTGAGACGCCAGACAGGAAGGCGGCCGTTTTGAAGGGAGCCGGGTGCAGTAAGGGGCTGGCGAAAAAGATAAGAAGGTCGCCCTGTTGTAGTAGAGGCGATCGGGCGAAGAGTGCAACAGGCGTGAGAAGTGGGTCGTCGCCTTGCGAGTGGGCTGCAACGCCAGGGGGGTTGTCGCCTTGCTAACAGTGAAGAGCCTGAGGTGCAGGCGAGTGGCTGCCCTTTGTGTGTGGGGGCCTCGTATGGTTTAGTGTGAGGCACTGCAGGTTGGAGAGTGGAGGCGACGGCTGGCTGACAGCGTAGAGTTGGTGCAAAGAGGCGCAGCTGCGAAGCGCAAGTGTGAGGCGCTGCTGGCGAGGACAGATGAAGGGTGCGCAGCCATCAAGAGTGCAGAGGTGGTGGGCCTTGTGTGGAGACAACTAAAGGGCTGGAGTACAGCCATGTGAGAAGAAGGAAAGGCTGGTGTGGGCCTTGTGTGTTGGATATAGAGGGGCTGGTGAGAGTACAGAAAAGGCTGCAGGTCTCTTGGGAGAATGTCTAGTGTGGGCATCTGGAGAGACAGCGCAGAGAGGGCTGCTGTTTGGAAGGAACAGGGTACGTGAGATGTGGCTTTGGGCTAGATTTCTGAGGATGCTGCGGCGGTGAGCAGTGGGTTGTGGTGTTGAGGATTGTGCGAGGCTCTGGTGGTTGGTGAGAGTGCTGGTCACGACATACAGAGAGTGGGAGCTGCTGAGTGAAGGTTAGCTGGTGTGGGCGCCTTCTGGAGAGAGTAGCTGGTCTTGTGTGGGCGGTGATTGCAGGCAGTGCGTGGATGCTGACCAGAGAGAGAGCCTTGGGTTTTTGTGTGTGTTGGATGCAGAAGTGGTGCTGATGTGTGGGCTGGAGACAATGGGGCTCGCCTACGACAATTGGCAGGTAGCAGCAGACAAAGAGTAGCCAGGCTACAGAGGAAGTGAAGAAGGGTTGCTGGTGTGGGCGCCCTCTGGAGATTACAGGGATTGGGAAACAGAGGCTTGGTCGTCAGACGCAAGGGTGTATTCCCTTGGCAGTAAATCCTGGCCAGAGTCCTGGTCTTTGGTGTATTTGCTGTGTTTATACAGAGTGTATGGTGTTGTGTATCTTTTTGTTGAATGATCATCTGTCCTTCATGGTTCTGAGCTGTCTTATGGTGTGGGTGGGTGGCGAATGTTGAGAGAGTTTTCCAGCCGGTGGCTGGTGGTGCCCCGTTCGTGGTAGTTTTTCCAAGTTTGGGAGGTGGAAGGGCTATAGAGGCAGGTTCTTTCTTCTTTTTTTCACCTCACATATACACTGTATATGAAAATATTAGGAGAGGAGAGACTTAAGCTCTTGCAAGCACATATACACATCACAACAATGCATAAGACACGTAGAGAGAGAGTGAAAAGAGGTCTCAAAAGAGACTGAAACCTTTTTCCTTGTTGCTCTCAAAATAGGTCTACAAAAGATAAGTGATGAAAACCAACATAATTACTGAGTACTATGTACAATCGATCTATAATGTAAACACGCTAAGTAGGTGAGTTGGCATGACAAGTATCCTATAACTCAGTTAGACTAGGTAGGTGTACTTTAATTGTAGAATCATCAGCGAAGATCTATCGTGTCAACTACCAAATGCACCAATGTTGTAAAGGTCTCTGTGCTCATGTATATGAGATCAACATCTCATTCTCTTTGGTAAGGAGATAATGGACCTTTATCCATGCATGAAACACTGGGTTCTTGGTCAATTGTCTTCTACTAAGGTTGTTTCAATGGATGACATGCAACTCCATATCTCCAAACATAGTTACATTCTGTACTTATACTCATCCGTTCAATACTTTCAATACGTATCGTACTGGTACCATGATTTTTATACACGTACTTTTAAAAAAAAGTTTAAAGTGACTAGTCACTAATAACTACTAGTGAATACATAATATGTAGGTCGATGTTGAGGAGCTCGAGCATCGCAAACAGCAACATACCGAGGAGAGTGACATAGTATGTGATGATCTAGAGGAGATATATAGATAGCTTCACAAAGAGCTTGAGGACATTGATAGATGAGTCACTCAAGATCAATATCAAGCTCTCATGACCACTTCTCTCACATCTTTAGCTCACGAGCATGCCAAGGGGAGTAACATAGTACGTGATGAGCTAGAAGAGATATATAGACAGCTTCACAGAGAGCTCAAGGACATTGATAGACGAGTCACTCAAGTTGAATCTTGAGCTCTCATGATTACTTCCCTCATGTCTTTAGCTCAGCAACATGTCAAGGAGAGTGACGTAGTAAGTGATGAGCTAGAGGAGATATATAGATACTTTCATAGTGAGCTTAAGGACATTGATAGACGAGTCACTCAAGCTCAATCTCGAGCTCTCATGACCACTTCCCTCACATCTTTAGCTCAGCAGAGTTTACCTTCCATCACTAAAGGCACCAAGGTGTAGTGTCACATGCAAAATATTTGGGAGTCTTCTTTCAGCCCTAAACACCAACCTGGAACATGATGATGCAAAACACATACAAAAGAGAGAGAGAGAGAGAGAGAGAGAGAGAGCGATAGCTGAGTATTCATCATATTCTATATTACAAAAAGATACATACAATCTTGTAGCCCTTGGATGCCTTCATGAAAAGGTGTAAACGCTAATCTAGGCCTATCTCTAAGACTCAGCCCAATGCTCGTCTGAATGGTCTAAACGATGAGCAACTAATGCCTTTCATAGGCCTTCGAAAGTCCTAGTAGACTAGCCAATTGCTAGTTGGCTAGGTCCCAAACAAAGTATTTTCTAAAATACTGAGGCCGACAGGTCTTCAAAGCTTTCATGCGCTAGCCAACAACATTCCATTGTCTTCCACAAGTCACATGCCCATATCAGCAACAACAATTTCTCCAAAATCAGATTCAAGTCTAGTTCTTTTATTGGTTGCCTCTTCAGGATTAGCTTTGGGATTAGCCAGTGCATGGCTTGCACATGACACTCTTGGTGCACATTCAAGAGGGAGAGCCACCAGAGCAACCTGTAGAGGTGATTGAGAGCACTAGCTACTGACTCTTCCAGAGGAGAGACCTGGACCCTCTACCATTGTTGAGGAGATGTCTGGTGTACTGATGTACAAGGTGATGTGGTGAAGCGAGAGGAGCCGCTATATGATTTTGATGGGAATCTCCTCACAGATGGAGACTACTCATCATCCTCATCTTTAGTTTTAGATGATGATGAGTGAGTGGTGACTCATGAGACTTGATTTATTAGCTAGTATCCTTGTGGTGATTGGTCGCTCTTACTAGTTAGTAGTTAGCATATCAATATTTATTTTAGTAGTGACCATTGACTAGTCACATATTCAGCTTATAGCTACTAGCAACTAGCCTTGTAATTTCATGATTTATGATCAAACATGTATGATGTCATTATTTTGTGGCGGCCATATGACTATTGGCATTTGTACTAGGATTTCAGATTCAATAGGACTTCATGTTGTATGCTCGTAGCTCATTTGACATTTGTAGAGGATAGATGTTTGAATTCAATTATTTTTTGCGCAATTTTGTGTACCAATGTTGCCAAATTATGAATGGTTTATAATATATGTTTTTTATTATATATACATTAATTTAAAATAGTAAACGTACTTAAAGTACTTATCTTGATGCACACTTTACGTACTCATAAGCATACTGTACCGTACCACATCGTACCTAAAGTACGCAACCACTATGTCTCCAAGTAGCTTAAGTAACCAAGACACCTCAAATGTTACCATCGTAGCATCCCTATACTCTTCCTCTCTACTATTGTTGGATACTCTTGCTGCTTCATACACCACCACTCCCAAAGGAAAATATTGACTTACTGGCCATCGTATCAGCCCTATACTCTTCCTCTCTACTACTTTTGGATGCTTCTTGTTGCTTCATGTAACACCAAATATTAACTTGCTTGCTCTGGTAGATCTTCTGTCCAAGATGCTACTAACCAATTTGCATAAGCGTATCCATATACGTGCAACAATTTTATATACCAACCTCATAATCAATTGTGGATGTCACATAACGTAGTGTGAACCTCACACTATACAAATGCGGACTCTGAGGGGAAGTTACATAAATTGGCTCTCTAACCTAACTATGTAGTTCATGTATGGCGTGGATCATCATATAGATCAAGATGCCCACTATCTTCTTATAGATAGTGTCATTCTCCAAAAACTCACCGACATTTACACTCAGCTTTCCATTTTGATCCAACGGTACCAAAATGGGCTTATAGCTAGCCATATCATGTTTGGAAAACATGTACAATGCATACTGTCTTTGTGGCCTTAGATGTCTTGATGATCTCAATGCCAAGAAAGTATTTTGGCTCACTCAAATCCTTCATATCAAACTTCTTCTTCAAGAGACCTTTTATATTCTCAACTTTCTCTTCATTGTCATCCCCAACAATCACGTCAACCACATAGATAGTGTGATAACCACTGCTCTTATAACTCTTTTTCACATAGAATACATGATTAGCATTTTCCATATGAAAGCTAATGGTGATAAGATATTATGCAATCTTATCATGTCATGCTCTCGATGCCTGCTTCAAGCCATACAAGACTTTACATAGCTTGCATATATAATCCAGGTGATGAAGTCTCTCTCGATCCACTCAATGACTATGATTGCTGGCATGTATTCTACACAATCACCTGCTCTTGTGCATCAGCCCTAATCAAGTCTTTTGTAGCAGCATACCAATTGATCTTCATTGTCTTTGTTATGTCTAAGTTGTTGATTTACATGAGACCGACACTAAGATACCCTCAATAAGATCACTCTTTTGGTTAAGATAGTGGCCACAAAAGGTGACAAGGGACTTAGTAACTCCAATCAAGTCAAGCTCTATCACACCACTAGATGAAAACTCAACATGATCAAGGTAGAGGCAACTAATCTCAAAGAAATCTCAGAGCCTCGCGAGGAAGATATAAGGCATGTTCCTAAATACTTTTAAGTTCCACAACATTAGGGACATAGTAGTACATAGAAAGAGGGCCTAAAAAATCTTAATTGGAGAGCCTAATATCTCGTTTTGACTATGAAAAAGTAACTCGGCCAAGAGATTTCTAGATAAAGATTAGATAAGAAATGTTATTTTAGAGACGTGTATTTGCTCTTTTCATGGATGTTAATAATACTTGACAAACCTACAAGGAGGAAAAGACAGACTTGTTAACATTAAAAAACACCATATATCATAAATGCTAAGGGCTAATAGGAACTTTCACTCTAAAACTTCAAGTCTTGCCTTATTTTGATAAATATTTTAAATCAAAGATGTATGGTCACTAGAGGCTACTAGGAACTTGCACTCTAAAACTTTAAGTCTTACCTTATTTTTCATCCTTACTTTGACAAAGTATAGAACTTTTTATGGGTCCTTTCAAAGTTTAACTTTTTAATATAAACCAAAATTTAAATTTCTTTTAGAATTTTTAAAAGTAATAATCAAGACTCTTCATGATATTACATTTTTTTCTTGATACCATTATCAAAATATTAGTTGTAGGAAACAAATGTATCATTAATGTAATAAAAATCAACTTATATGCTCGGGAGTTTCAATGTAAGTAAACCTTCAGTATCACGTGCGTTTAAGGAATATTTTAAAAATCCCTTATCTATGAAATTTTCATGAATAAAACATACATTTTTCTATTCAACCTGTAAATGTCTCCTTTAAATGGTACCCTTCTCGATGTAAAAAAATGTGTAAAAAATAGATTTTAAAAATCCCTTTTGTTCAACCCACATGCTACACTTACATATTTACGAGTGACCCCCTCGGGCTTATATAAGCTAGGTTATCAAAGATATTAAGGAGACCCAAAGTTCCATTAAGTTAGATAGATAATACAATTCTTACTTCAATTCCTAAATGTTCTAAAGTTTAGATATGCATATAAATATTGGAGACCCAGAGTTCCATTAAGTTGGATAGATAATATGGTTCTTACTTCAATTCCTAAATGTTCTAAAGTTTGGATATGCATAGTGAGTCAATTGATACCATGATTTATTTGCCCACATCAAAGCTTAGTCTCAAAAATGTTTTGCAAAATCATATTAATTTTTTGTCATTCTATATGTTTAGCAAGATTAGGATCTTCCTCGCAAAGATGAAGATGAAATATCTTTATTAATCAAGATCATTAATAGTACACATACACATTAGAGCAAGTTTGAGCTCATTTTGGGACTATTGAGGATATCAAATGAGAATATTCCTTTAAAAATGGAAACATGAAAAATTTTCAGCAAATCAACTCTAAATATGTCAGAGTTTGCATTTTCAGAACTTTCTCTCTGGGAGCTTTCCGATGATATATAGCATGATAGGAGTTGGATATGGAAAGGGAAAGGTACCGAGAAGATTCTTTTCTTCTCCCAAAAGATTCACCCACGGTAAGAAGAAAGGAATATTCTCGGTACCTTTCCTTTCCAATGTCCAACCCCCATCATACTATATATCATCGGAAAGCTCTCAGAGAGTAGGCTCTGAAAATGCAAACTCTACCAGATTTAGAGCTAATTTGCTGAAAATTTTCCATGCCCTCATTTTTTAAAGAGTATTCTCATGTGAAATCCTTAGAGGGTCCCGAAATGAGCTCAAACTTTTCTTAATGTACTTTTAGTTTATCAAGTTCAAAATCAAACTGTGCTCTTTTGTTTCCTTATCACTTAGTCTTCAAGCTTCTTCATGATCCATACATATAGAATGATCACAACAAAAAAGGCTAATTAAATAGCATATTCATATTTTCTTTAAAACATTCTGCAAAGCTAAACCATGACTTTTTGTGTTAGGAGCCATGGCTAGCCACACATCTTAGCTATCCTACTATTTTTTTGATTACTCTCCAAAATAGAAAACCACACTTGAGTTTTAACGCATCTCCATGTGTATATGTATGCATGTAGATGTGGGTGTGTGAATGCATGGACACTACACACATGCCAAAGTAGTTAATAAATAGAATTAAGTGTTTGAAGAGTATCTGAAGTTCTTTTTAAAATTTAAGTTTTATCCAAAATAGCTTCTATCAAGTAAACTGATTCTTATTTTTTTGGACTTTTTCCTAATCAAGGACTTGCATTGAAAGCTACCTTTAAGCATAAGAAAGTCAAGTTAGGAAATTGCTTGTGATCGTACTTCTTATAAAGGGTAGTCAAATGATATGCCTTAGACTCGAGTGTTTTTTACTCTAGCTCCTTAAAATATCAAAGTTAAAGTGCTCCTCAACATATGAATCTTGTTTGTTGAAAAAGGTAAATTTGTAATCTTACTCAAGGACAAGGTAACTATTTGATACGCACAAATTATTTTATAGCCTTTTGGTATGATTACTAGGTAAACACACACTTAACTAGAATTTTAGAGTCATTGGTATAAGTGATGCTAATGTATCCACGAGATTATCCTACAATTTAGCACACGCATCACACAGGATGGGTGGCCATTGTTATTGCTTGAGAGTCCTTGATGGAAATTTCAAGACCTTCGATCTTTGCATTGCCTCTATGAATCTTGTAGAGCCTTTACAGCTATGCCTATGGAAGATCCTTACATAGGTAAAGAGAAAGGCAACTTTAGAGCCATGTCTAGAGTGGAGATAGTTCTTGAAACAACAACGAGATATGCCTATGGAAGATCCTTACATAGGTAAAGAGAAAGGCAACTTTAGAGCCATGTCTAGAGTGGAGATAGTTCTTGAAACAACAACGACTACAACCAAGAAGGTGGGAAAAAACGGCCAGTTTTTAAATCAATCCCTAGCAAAGCACATGAAGGTAAGATATATTGTGATAATCATGACATGAAGGATGATCTCGAGAACTAGCTAACGATTGGTTTGTCTTCTTCCGTACATCTTTTGTACTCACCTTCTTCAAATGAAAAGCCGTCGTGATCTTCTTTCCTCAAGGGTTCGATTCAGTCACATTAGAATACACATAAATACGTCCATACATGTAAGTAGTAAGTATGTATGTATGTAAATATACATATAAATACATGTATATATAATATAAATACACATACATGCATGTGTGTATCATGCAAGATGTACGTACACAAATGGAAAATTGAGCATATACATGTATACGCGTGCGTGGGTGCTTGCACACACAGATGACCACTGAAAACTTTAGCAAATAGCCTCCTATACATCCAGGGTAGCGCAGTGAGACGCCTTCAAGAATATATGAGAAGCTTCAATTTGCAGGAATTGTACCTGGAGCTTGCGTATTCGAAGAGTTTGCCGGTGGCGGAGAAGATGATGAGGCCGATTTCGGCATCGCAAAGAACAGACAGCTCGGAGGCTTTCTTGAGGAGCCCATTCCTACGCTTGCAGAAGGTGACCTGGCGGCTGGTGGTGTTATGGATTCGTCTGATCTGGATCTTGCCGCGAGGGCCGAGAGCAGCAGGAGCTGGGTCGGGCACATTAATCTTATGCTGCAGCAGGTCCAGGCAACCGTCGTCGTGGTGTGTGTACTGGGTCTCCGCGTGATCGCGCTCTTGTACTTGCACTGCTGGAGAAACTGTTGCGTGGGCATCTTCAGCTGGAGCTTGACCGGCTGCCATTCTTCTTAGCTGTAACGTGCACAGGGAGAAATTATATCCCGAGAAGATACAGGCTATGCTTCTAATCTACTTATATCCCGAGAAGATGAGGAGAAGAAACCTAACAAGCCAGGAACAATCTCCACACATCTCCACAGGAAAAACAAATTAAGCCTCGTGCATTATTACAGCACCGCTTTTTTTTATTATAACAAAATTAAAGAACGCTTCTTTACTTGGAAATTGCATCCATGATCCCATTTTCCATTATTTATAAATTTCATGAAAATAATAATGGAAAATGGGATCATCGACGGGAACAGTACCGCCTGAAAACGAAACCTGAAGCTTTTCTTCTTTTTTTTTTGCTTCACTTTCCCGTTCTACCCACCCCCAGTACCACCATTCATGTCTCTTGTACCCCCCCCCCTTTTCTCAATATTTTTGACATTGCTAGAGTACCACACCGCACCACCATTCATGTCTGTTGTACCCCCCCCTTTTTTCCGATATTTTTTACATTGCTAGAGGACCACACCGCGTGCATGGACATTGATGATTCTTAAATTCAACAAGAAGCCTCAATCAGTTTCTACAAGGAAAACAAGGTATAAAATCCAAGATAAGTTCATTGTCGCCTTCGGCCTTAAGTGTTCGGAAGGCTGTAGGTAGACGTTCACCCCATTTGTACTCCGTTCTTCCGCCTTTAATATTGTTATGAGGCGTACAATGTACATGCCTATTTATGTGTCTACTTTATAATTGGTCTTACATACCTTAATGTGTCCCCTTAGGCAAAAGATCATCAATCATGGAAACCTCAGGCAGTCGTCAATTTCTTTTATATTGGCCACTACTAGAATGGAGCAAAGTAGTCCATGTAGACCCGTCGTATACTCTACAAAGTGAGGGCAAGGTAACTATCAGGTGTCCACCCGAGGATCGAACCTAGTACCTTCATGTTACAAGCCACCCCCATCAACCGCTAGAACAAGCATCCAATGTTAAATAACCCTCGATTTTGAGGACTTTCCACTAACTCCTCTTAACCCTTCACATAATGGCACCAAAAATTTTTGCCCCTAAAAAAATTAAAAAGCCTTCCAACCCACTCTTTGTCCTTCTACTACTACTACTACAAGTCGTCATAAACTCGCTTTTGAGGGATTATTGATTCATGAAAGCATTCTTAAATTTTCAAAATAAAAAAATGAAAGTATGAACAAGCTCCTAAGTGAGACACAAGTGTAAAATCATAGGCATTTGCATTTGTATCACAAACCACAGTGGAGTACAAGTTTCCAACGGTCTTTTTAAAAAGAATAAAAATGTCACACCCTCTATTAATACATTAGCATCCATACCTGTATATTTTCGTTTTGATTAGTAAACAAAAAGGATACAAAAGAGTACAAATATGAATGTTATATTTACTATTTTTGTAAAGTTTATGTTTACACTCTTTAATTTGCGGTCTAAATCTTGACTTGTATCTATTTGTCATGAGGAAAATAAAGGCATGGTTTTTCAAATGTTCCTCGCTTATATAATGAATTACAATTAGTTTATACTTTCAAATATATAAAAAAGATAGCATCTCATTCACAATCACATAAATCAAATATACAAGAATAGGGAACAATAGAAATTATTTACAATCAAGAAGCATGTGCCTTTAGTCATTCGAGAAGATAAAAAAGTTTGCACACCAAGGTCACCACAACACTCGAGAATAATCTTGATCCATGTGACCACTCCCAAGCTACCTTACTCCACACTCGCCCTCACACTCGTCCTCATGTCATTGTGTGCAGACACTCTTTGAACCTCCATACAATATTTGTCACACGTGCACTTGTATCTCTGCAGGGAGTCTTTCAACCTTTGTAACGAATTTATCATAATTGTATTCTGTGTAGAGAGTCAATCTTGCCTGTGTAGAGGTCTTATCACACTTTCACTTACACTCTCACTTGTGTCTCTACAAAGTCTCTTAACAATTCATCATATTCTCACCTCCATAGAGTTCTCTGCTCAGAGGTTCAACCATAATCATGAGAAAAATAATATAACTAACAAGACTATTTATCTTTATCTTGATCTCAGTCTCGATCTCGATCTCCTTCTTCATCATTTTCTAAGTCTTACTCGCACTCATATCACGTGAGTGAATCAATCTTGATCTCAGTCACAATCTAGATCTCAATCACCTATAAACTCATAAGGAACACATGTAATATATATCTCTCTCTCACACTCTCTTATTAACATCCATTTCTCTTTCTCATAAAAATATGAAAATAAAAGACCACACTTCTACTGTATTATGAAAAAGAAATTACATGTATAATCACATCTCAAAACATAATTTATCTATCAAGCATGCATATAAGAAAACAATAGGTTGAGAGAGTGTACTTCCTTTTCAAACGTGTTCTTTCTTTTTGCCGAGGTGTCTTAGTCTTGAGTTTAAATTGGAGGTTTGGAGCATAGTCTTGCAGTAGTCATAAGTCCAAGGTCAGGAAACAAATTATACTCATGTTTGTACATAAAATACTAGATCAGGCCTCCCTGAACTATAACTCCCAGCAGGCCACTTTGCAAAGACTCTTTCAACCTCCATAGAGAATTAATCACACTCGC